>NC_064602.1:39568861-40168861 GCF_943734735.2 Anopheles gambiae | reverse complement strand
GAAATCTGTGCAAAAAGGGTGATGCTTATGCCAACTATATACGTACCGTTGTTAGTGCTTTCCATTTGAATGTTTGTTCCTCTTTTTACGCCATAGTTTCAGTGAATATTTTATCTTGATGGTGGTAGTAAGCAGCGCAGTGGGGAAGGGGGTTTTGGTTTAGGGTATTTAATTAGCCACTGCAGAGGCGTTAAGACTAATGGTCATGGAATAATCAATGGTATGATTGTGTGGGAGAAATGTGTGGAAAGAGCCATCGGTATTTATTGAGTTTATTCAAATCAACAATTACGCAGTGGAATGCGGGATAGGTTACGGGTATGGGCTCAACCATAGTCGAGCGTTGATTACGCAATGTTTGCCGTTCAATCAGATAATCATCGAACGAGCTGGTGAATATTAATTTCGTTCGAAGCGTAATTATAAACCATCCTTTGACCGCAGGTTTGCTTGTTGATTTGTGACAATGATCCTATCTGTAAGCAGCACTGTGCTAACAAGGATAATATTCTATTAGAGGTAGCGTCGTGAAGATGAATTACAGCTCTAACCATCAACAAAAAAACCAGTTAAAATTTAGGCTTTTTATAAAAATTGAACAAATATGATTACTGACATTCAGATAGTATGACGTCAGACAGAGAGATAAATTATAGATGAAAAACACTATCCCGGTATGCCGCAGAGTGTTTTTAAAAATAAACCCTAGGCAACTCTCAATGGGTTTCTTTCTTCCTTCCTTCTTTTCTTTATTTGTTTAACTGTTATTCTCTTTATCTGTCTATGTCTCTCTCATTCTGTTTATCCCCTTCTCGCTCTCTCAGAACGGCTGCGATTGTTTTGAAAAGTAAGATAAAGAAGATAACACGACAATGAAGCGAAAAAGAAAAAAAAAACATCAATTTGCTAATGAAATAATTGTTTCTTTATTTTACTTGTTTATTTTTCCAGTGTAAAAAAGCAGCACAAAAATATTTTATTAGCTTTAACCAAATTTTTTAATCCAATGCGTTGTGGATGAATTGGAATAACATCCTCTGTCTCATTGAATCGAATGTAAGAAAATCGAATTAAATGCTTATGATATCATTTGCCTGCTTCAACACTTGCAAATCATATTATTAAATAAATTTAAAACTAATAAATTAACACATATTATAGAATTTTAGTATGAAGATGATGAAGTACCATGCGTCTCCATAACTAGGTAAAATGTATAGTTAACCACCATGCACCTCCATTATAATAATGTCCAGCATACCCTGATCCTCCGTTTTTAGATACACGTCTCAGTTACATACAAGAAGTATGATGTATTTACTGAAAACGCAAATTTTTTACACAAAAACGACATTTTTTGACACCTTACGCTGACTAAAACATACAAACACAAATTGGCAGAATGCAAACAAATTTTATAAATGCTATTACTTAGTATTCAATAAATGAAATATATTCTGTTTGAATTTTACCTGATGATCCGAAAATTTGCTATGCATCGAAGAAAAGCCACATTGAACAATGTTTGAAATTATTTGTCTTAAACATTGTTTAGATTTTTAATTCAGACACAGTGGAATGGGTTCAATCAAGTTTTATCAATTACTGCATTTGATACTTGAAAAGTGAGTGTTAAAACTGTTCGTGGAATCATATTGTTCGATATCTATCTCGTGCATATTAGCCACTATAATAATTACCAAAACAATGAGCTGTCAGGACAGTTCGAATAGATATAGCAGATGTACCAGCTGGCGCTAAGAAAATACAATAAAACGAAATGTTGCTACGTGTGTAGCAATCGGTTTGTTAAGTCGCAAACGGTTAAGATAATTTTACAAACTCTCTATTCATTTGAGCGGATTTAAAATTGGTGCTGTTTTTCCTCGTTCTAATTTGCAATTAATTTGCGGTTTGCGCTGGTGCCCTGTTCTCGATCAGCTGTGCGAACTTGACCCCTTTTGAAACGCTTCCTAATTGGCCCTATTCTGGGAGATAGTTGTTGCCACACAAATTGATTCTATCGTCTCTTTCTCTGTAACTACTACGCCATCTGTCGAATAAAGTAGGAGTTAGGTCGATCTGCTCTTGGCAGATCGATGTTTACGAATATTAATTCTTTCTAGAACGCATGTGGTCGATATCGTGCTAACATGATATCTTCAGATGTGAAACCACTACCTGATCCAAAAAAGGGCCAATTAGGAACAAGCTCAAAAAATGTCATTGTGTAAAATGAGCTCAACACGGTTGAGCTGTTGAACAAAAAGGGTATTTGAATTAAGTTGCCAGAGTCAAGTGACAGAAGATATACTAATTTTGAAACTGTGCGGAAAAATAAATTATATAAATACCAGTTCTAAATAGAACATAAAAGCTATTCATTATCGATTATTACTAGGCGTTACAACATATTCAATTACACCATGTTAAAGTTTCCTCTTTTTGTGTATAATAAGTCTTTTCGAAGAGCTTCATTATCCCAAAAAAAAACATAAACCTAACTTAGATGAAAGAATTTCCAAAAGAATCGGATGATTAAACAGGCTAAAACTAGCTACTATTCCAAACTACTACCAGTTACTATTCAAAACTAGCAGAGCTGATATAAAATTAAAAAAATGAACAATTAAGCAGTAACACGGAATGTTTGCTATCAGAAAATAAAACGAGAAAAATACACTTGAGAACAGGACCAAGGCAGCAGTTGGTTTGATTCATTGCTGCTCACCAACAAAATGAGAAGGAAGAGTTCGAAAAGGTAGTAGTTTGCATCACAACTTATTGCCAACGATTTGTTCAAACACAAAACATTTGCAAAGGATCCGTGAGTATGATGCGTCTTGTGATACAAATTTTGTTTGGTAATTATTTTTAATCCCATGATGAAAGTTGGCTCATACTGTTTTCTCACTACGCTGAAGGAGAAAAAAAGAAGAGAGACAGACATAGATAAGAGAGAGATAGAGAGAGAGAGAGAGAGAGAGAGAGAGAGAGAGAGAGAGAGAGAGAGAGAGAGAGAGAGAGCGAATTGTTTCGAGAAAAAGGATCATGATTTTTATGTGGTATGAATTTAGTTATCTCCAGCTCGGGCAACAATATACTTGCCTTTAGGCAGCGTTTTGCCTAAAAGCGTATGTTGGTGTCATTGTTTGCATGCATCTGAGTCTGAATATATTTATCAGTTTAAAATAAGTGCAATTTCTCATTGTTGCATTGCCGCAATCCGGTGTGGAAGGCTCTTAGGGAATTTAATTCGATAGCTGTCCTCTACCATTTCGGTTCTAGTTGGCCTTTGCTTCGTTTGTCTAGCGGATGGAGGGTGCATTATTGACAAAGTGAAGAGATTTTACTGAAACATTGAGATAGTACATTTTATTTAGGAAAAAGCGGTGGCTAGAGCTTTCTTGATTCCGAAGAAAAAGCACCTTCCGCCACAGGGATTCCATTCATAGTTATTTTTTCTCACTCATTTTTAATGCTAAGGAATCCAGTGCATGACAGTGACAGCGATCTTTGAGCACAACACCAGACATATACAGGGCTTTCCACGATTTATTTGTCGGTTCCCGCATTTTTTTGCACTCGTCTCACTGTTTATTCATCGAATCCCATAGATTTTAGGTTCGCGTCGAGTTGCACATTACTATTATATCTCGACTGGGTAGGATTTATACACAAAGGACAGTCCCATTGCTTCTGAAAAGTATTTTTGCTTGCGCCTATTGTGCTGTAAGATCCACCGAGCACGACGCGCACCATGTGGAAAACAATTGTGCGAACGTATGTATGTGTGTGCCTAAAATAACCAACATATCCAGCCAAACGATACCAAAGGATGGTTTTAGATAGTGACGCGCGTTGTGGGTGTGTGGAAGCGCATAATGTACCTTCATAACCAAATCCTTCTTAAGGCAAAGTGATGCTTCAATAGTACTACATCTCAGGTACAGGTTTGCGAAGGCCGCTAATCTGTTGCTATACCTGCAACTACTATCAATGCTATTTTTTCCCCGGTGTATTGAACCGCTGTATGGGGATGGAATCGAATCAATATGAACTGCATCCTATTTAATCATCCCGGGGACAGTCTCGAGATGTTCTGAAAATAGTACCGGAAAAAATGATGTATGTGTGTTATGCTCCACATGTTGCTGTGTGGAAGGACGAGTCATCTGGTTCCATATGCTACCCAATAAGTAAACGAGAGCTTCTTGTGCAGTAGGAAAAGCGGTGTGTTATACTTACCTTAAAAATTTCTCTCCTCAAACTCGTCGCCCGGCGTTCGTGTCTAGGCTGACTGAACAACCAACGACATCATCTCCCCGAAGGCTAAACGGCACATTGAGTATGATGAATTTATTGCGCTTCCGTCTGTCCTCAGCAAATTCGCAGTTCAAGCTCGCCGGAAAGGTAGGCGAGAACAATGGCCGGGCAGTTTAGCACGGAAATAGTGTACAGCATCAACACACTTACTCACATACATTCTTGCCAATCAAGCCCGGAAGATGGATTGGTGAGTTACTGAAAATCAACCCACACACCCGAAAAATCATTGGGCGGGCAATAGAGCAGATCACTTGCATAGGAATTCACTCTCAAATGTCTGTTTCCACCGTTACCCATGTGGCAAATGAACATATGTGTGGTTTTGATTTGTGGTACGAGCTCCCGGCTAAGAACAGCGTGTAGCTGATCATCTCTCCGTTGAATCCTATAAACCGTTTTCCAGACGTGTGCCTTACATCTAGAAGCTATCTTGCAAGCGGGTTCATCACGTACCTTACGCTTCAAGAACGACAGTACTGGCACTGCTGACGAGCTGCTTGGCATAAAGCCTCCGCTCCAACCATGTTGCCCACGCATACCGCCTTCTCTCTGTTGGAAAGCGGATGGGATCAACTCATCCTTTCAAATCTCCTTGAGACCGAGGGAAGACGGTTCGGGTGGGCTTTTCCATGTCGATACCTTCTTGAGTTTGGGTAAGAAAATCTTCCTCCATCCGTCATCAACAGCTCAGAACTGCACGTTTGAGGGCAGCAAAGCTGCCGGCAGGCGGAAGCGTGAGTGACAGAAAACACATCAAGTATCACGGCTGGTGCGATTCACAATGCTTAGAGTCACAATCCCGTTTGCTGATGAATGTCGTATTGTGTCTTCTTCTCTCCGGGCTAACGTGCCGGGACCGGTGGAGCTGTGGCCGCCCGGAATGTGAGCTGATACCATTTATATGATAACGTATATAAATCGAGCATGTGCCAGGCATGACGTGCTATCTGGTAGGTCAGGGTTTTGCGCTTGGATATGTATCTTAGCCCGGGGATAAGCAATTCCTCTACATAAAGGACGGGCACATTGGAAGGCTACAGCTGCTAGACGAGAGCGAGCAAAGCAGGGCAGGAATAATCAATACCAATTCTTTTCACTGAGCAGCATTTTGGAGATTGGTAGTGAAGATGATAAATATGTTTATTTATTTGTCTATCGATGGACAATAATGCCCTCTCGAACCATTTTAGCAATGTTTTACAATGAGTTCTTTACATTGGATTACAATAACATAAAACATAAAAATTTGCACTATGGAACCAAATTTAACACAGAAACACGATCATTAAACTCAGTTGGCAAAATCCTCGGCTCAAAAGCGTCGCTGACTGCGTTGAAAGCACGGCACATAAGTAGGAACGGGTCAGAGGAGCCAAATTGCGTTCTACGGTCGTCGAGGGCCAACATTGCCCGAGTCCGGAGCGGCCTGGCCGGAACGTACAGGTTGATGGCAGCCAGTAGTGACGGAGAGTCAATACGGCCGTCGAGAAGTCCCGTGATGAACGACAACCTGGCTTTTCGTATTCGCTCACTTAGGGTGGGTAGCCCGAGTAGTAAACACCTAGTCCGGTAATCGAGCCTTTGGTTCCATGAGCGAAGTGCAAATCGTGAAATATTGCGCTGGATTGATTCCAATCGAGCTAACGGACGCGCTGCAGTTGGCCACCATACGATATTTGCATATTCCATCAACGACCGGATAAGTGAGCAATAGAGCGCCTTGGTGCAAGGTATATCGTTAAGCTCGCGAGTCATATTGATAACTAGTCCTAGCATTCTATTGCTGGTGGCTACTACGCGATGAGATATGAAATATGAGATCAGAAGCGTGCCGGCACAATTGCAAACACAAACCAAGAGGCATCCTGCACGCTAAAAAGCAGTAGCAGCAAGTTAGACCAAGTTCAGTTTGGGTTAGAAAATGATCCGGTTATTTAGTGCTGAAGTGGTCCAATGTACCTCTTCTAGTCCAAAAACGCCTCGTTGCATGATTTGGTTTGCTTGCAATTGTGCCGCAATCGTCATGTCTAGTTAAGAGCTGAAGTAATAAGGCACTAAACTAATAAGGCAATGTGGTTAGCTTTTGTTCCTGTCAGGATTGTTTGCTTACCGATACCGATTCCAAGTAGCTAAGCTGATCAAATGATTTGTGGCAAATTTTCCCTGTGAACGATACCCAGATGGTATTTTGGCTGGTGTACGAGCTTGAAATGTAATTCGAAGGTTTATTACCATGTGATGTTTGTGAGCTATTGCGATGAATAATTAAATCCTTTCTGCTGTTGATAGTGCATCAGAATACCAACGTAGGAGGGATGATACTCCATATGTGGTTCAGGAGTTTGAAATGGAGTTTAAACAAATGTTCTTGCAATGGCAATACATCGATGAGTTTAACGCATGGTGTGTTTTTACCCTCTGCTAAGAGAAAAATATACAGATATGGAATTTAGTAACATATAGATAATTCTAACACAAACCGTTTACTGACAAGATAACGGCTAGCACCTGGCAGCCTGTTTCTAGTTGGGTATTGAAATCATACATATCATACATGTTTCATTAGCTTCGTTTTCTCAAGTCATATCTTTGTTGGCGAATCTTAACCCTTCTACTTCTACGTATCAAAAAAGATTCGCCAATATTTTTGCGTCACCACACCACAAATCTTCGTTGGGTGTAATTAATGTAATTCAACACAATCATTTGTAAAATACTAGTTAAATTATGTTGTAAGAAATACATGATATTAATCAGAGAATAAACATGAGGCAGTATGAAAAAACATAATTTACTCGTCTGGTAGACCAAAAGAAGCCACTCAGCAACATAAAATAGGTAGAGTGATATTAAATATTTAAAAAAAATAATCCGCATGAATTGTCCAGTCACATTGGTGCACATACCAGTCTCTCATCGTTCACGATATCTCATCGGTAAACCGGACGGATGGCTTCAAGGAAATGACCCGACAGATAAAATATCCTAATAATCCTATGTCTATTTGCGTGCTGTTAATGCTGACCCGGTGCAACTTGGATAACCACCGACAATAATGAGAATGGCCAAAAATTTCATTAAAATGAGCGAATATTTATGGCACTTTCAGTTCCGGTAATGGTTTCTCTGGTTCCTGCAACAATTCCTATAGCGACTGAGAGGAAAGGCAGGCAAAAAGAGGATATATGCCACTGTCTAACTGTTTCAGCATTATCTCAAGCTAAGGTTACTGACCCCCAACGTCCTTGTTAAATAATGGTTAACGGAACCATTTAAAAATAAAACAGTTACTTTCAGACCAAACACGTAACATAACCCGGAATCCTACCCAATCCTACCATTACGTAATGCATCCTGGTATTTTTTCTGAAAAAAATGACTGCGTAACAGACATGTTAAAATCTACGACCATAATAAATAAAAAAAGTTTTTTTTTAAACACACCGGAAATACAATTCCCTATTACACATATCCCTTTATGCATTGTATGACAAACTATGCAAAATATGTTACCTCATAAATGACATACGCGTCAAGTGAAAAATTTGCGAAGAATTTTTAACGACCACATGTTGAAAAACACCATACATTTAACAATCGCTTGAACGGCTGCATATTTGTTCGGACAGGTGCTAGGTAGTCGCCCAAACGAATCAGCTCTCAGCTCGTTTTAATCACTTAGCGCAAAGCTTGATAAATTTCAGTTGATTTTTTTTGTTTATTACGATCATCCGTATTTGGTTAAAGTTTTAAAATTTTTATTTCAACCCAAGCGTGTTCTGTGCCAATAGAAAACCTTTTCCATACCGTTCCCATTGAGGGATACGGGGTTCATCCAAGGGTTACACGGGAACCATTAATTTGCGCCCATCAGCAGGTCGTTAAAGTTTTTGACCGGGATCGTCCCTTAGTTGGTTCTTTCCAGTTGTTTGCTTTGCGCAATTTGTACCGCGTTGCTTCCTGCTATGCCAGATCCCTAAAACTCGACCCTAAGTGCGACAAGAGTGCAACAAACGGAACGTGGGAAAATCATCGTGGGTTTTTTCATTAAGAATCGAGCTCGAAGTAATCTTATGAGTTAAATAATTGTTGCATTAACATTAAGGTTTGTTGTGATATTAGGAAAGGGATGACGTCTGCTTTTCTAGTTCCTCTTGTATGTTCTTACCGTGTAGGCATTACATGAAGTTCGAATCATCGTCTAAATATGAGGTTTAAGTGGTTTTCGGCCAATTGCATGTTCCGTGTAGATAGCATGTGATGTCAGATTACATTTTAAAAAAATTAAATTAAATTTCTTTTAAACATTACGTCAGAACAAAATGTTTTGGCATGTGTGTTAATCTAAATGTTAAGGCCCGTGTCTGTGCTCCATCGGATGCGATTTTATCGGAAGGCCTGTCAAAATTTTATATGGAATTTGACAGATACGACGTGCGATTTCGTCGTACGACGGAATCAAAAAAATTTGATTTCGTCGGACGCCGCATCCGATATTATCTGTCAAACTAAATGTGTGGTGTTTTGTAGGAACAATCTCAACTTAATTTTTCATAATCGTTATATTATTAAAATCATCCAAATAATCGCAATATTATACGAAAAAGGGTTTGACAGCACGTACGAGCACAGACACGAGCCTAACTTGTGTAAAATTAATATTTTGCCGTATATCTAAATTTAGGTAGGCCATCAAAATTTGATATTTTAATTACAAAATCAGCTGCAGTTTGTCGATAACTGTATGAATATTTGGTGATGATTTAATTTAACTGTATCAACACAGCTTAGTTGAACATGCAAATAGAATTCAAAATCCAAGAGAAATTAAATTGTGGTTTGTGCTTCAATTTTTATGATGACGCTTAACTACTCGGCAGAAGATGCCATACTGCGATGATGCTTTGCTGCAGGACGATGCATAAAGCAAGCTTTTACGCAGCAAGCCTCAACGACCGTATCATCAGATTGCATAAATCAAATATACCACTAATGGTTTTGCAAAGTGTATTCAAACCAAGACAACCCTACTTTTTAAGATACCGTCATAGAGTGGGTGTAGAGTGCCGACACTCGATGAAAACAGTTTCAGTTGAAGCGACGCTGGCCCGTACTTTTGTGAGCTGGCCCGTACTCGAAACGACGGCCACAACAATAGGAATCCAGGCTAGACCAAACCGATCTTTACGGCCGCACTGCACATCGCCTCTGGTGGCGTTCAAGTGTCTGAGTTTTTTGGGAAAATATAGAAGCAAAACGATAGTGTCGGTATGATAAACGTTGAAACAAAGGACTTTTGTTGCGGCCTCCGCTCGTTGATTCCGTGACAGCTTGACGACTCTCCGGTTCTGTTTTTTTTTCATAGCATCGTTCTTGGGAACGATTCCAGTGAAAGGAACAATTGTGTCGCCGATGCCATTTAACTGCCATACTGTTTCGCTGCGCAAGACTCTCAGGGCGCAAGAAACCAGAGCGGGAATATTAATAATATAGAGGAGGATGTTCAACACACCGTTTCCTCCAGTATTTCTAGTGGCCTAGATGGTTAAAAGGAATAACAATTGTGATAACCTAGTTTGCAAGGGTCGAATTTTGTCACGTTAAAGGAAGGAAGCGTATTTTTACGGTTAAAGCTTGTGTATAGGTTTCATTCCGTAAAAAGTTCAGCAAAAACTTCCCACCTACCATGTTGTTTATAGCATTTAGTTAAAAAATAGTGCAAGTGAGTGCGTGGGTGATTAAAAGTGCACGCGTAAGCAAGTAATGCTAGGAAAACACAGCGATTGGTTTCATTGAACGACTGAATAAGTGTATTAATTAAGACTAGTCTCTTGGTATAGTCGTTATCTCGACAGTTTCAATAAATTGAGCGTTATCTGTTAAACGGCTTAAATCGTTTATTTTCGAACCATAACGAAAAAAACCCGTCCAGAAGGGTTCCGTATGGCTGCATAATATTACTACGAATGTTCTGTTTTAATAAGTATGGTAATGAATTTATTTAAATGGTGCTTATAGCAGTAAAAACAATCGAAAAGTATATGTAGACAAACATTTACACATCTTTCTCTCGAACAATTGCACCGATATAAACAGAACTGAAAAAATATACGAATATAATATATGAAAACTTAGTTCACGGTCTGTGAGAATTAAAAACGTTTCAGTACATTAAGCTTTTGTTTTATTTGACTTTTCCGGCCAGCTACGGTGCAACTATCGCAGTAAGCAGAGATCGCAATTGAGTTTGCCGTTTTTCACTTCGGGAGAAAGTTTGTAAATATCATCGAACGTTTGGTGCTTGGCTCGAAGCATATGACAAAACTTTCGTCCTTACAAATAACAATTAATCATTTAAAAATCATTTACTTGGTCTCGCAACGTTACACAGCGCACACGATAACATCTCCCAATTCGATCATGAAGTAGATCATGGAACTGTGCTGGTTGGTGGCGTAAGTACGGCCAGCGTTTTGATGTTGAAATATGCTCCGTATGGTGAGGAGGTGAGGAATGCTTACTTTTGCGGTGCCGAAATTGAAAATATTTAATTCCTCACGAGCGTGATAAAACAGGGACGGTAAAACAGATATAATCCATTTTTGCACAAGCATGCAATGGACAACTAAATTGTTTTACCACGCCCAACTATGTGAAAACATGTCTTGTAGATGAGATGTTTTAAAAAATACTTGAGAAAAATTAAAGAAATGGTATACTTTGGAAATAATACCAAATCATCTACCCGAGAGTAGAAAACGATGGTGGTGGTAGATCACACTTTGAGTACTTTTGTTGGAACAAGATATAAATTTAGGGTTGAAGGGTAGTTTAACACGCGTTACTTTATTCAACTTTTGATATAGATCTAGTCAGGCTTGCTGATATATGTATGCTCGATATATGCTTAAGGGCTTATCTATAAAAAAGTACTTTAGTGCACATATTGTACTATCCATATAAACCATTTTGATCGGATAGAAATATGAACTGAAATATGTGGCTAGCTAAGCGCTTGATTTGTTACGGCATATTGACTTGATTTAAGCCAACATAGTTTTAAACTGTTTTTACACTATTTGATATTTGTTAGTCCATATTATTTATTTAAAAAAAATGTCTACATATTTCAAAAGAAAACGCATAAAATGATTATGCCATATTTATTTGTAAAGTCAACAAATATTCTTTTTTTTCATAAAAACAAAAACAAAGGCTGATTTTTGTGGAAAAACAAGTTTGTCTTACTTCGGTGGATTTTTTACATTGTACACAGAAAAACTATTAAGAAGAACATTCTACCAAAATTTTCAGAATAATTTTGAATGATAGCTTCTTACATGAGCAGATTATCGTTTCTTATTTTATTTCCTCCACACTCTATTAAAATTTATTTTGCTTTGCACAGATAATTCAAGATGCCGAAGAGTTGAGAAAAGCAGCCACAAAATGCTCCAAATATATAGAGTATTATTAGGATAAAGGTTATGCGAACGCTTTTATACGGAACGTGACATGAAAACTGGATGATCGCTGCACCATTGTGTGGAATTCTAAAAATTAGATTAAGAAAGGATTATTATGTTCGTAATAAAAATGACGGTGTCGGTTTTATTTCAAATGTTAGAAGAAAAAAAAACACTAACAGATTATGTTTCAAACCATTTCTTTGAACACCTAATCGTAAATGTTTTTGTTTTATTTATTTTTTTCGTAGATTAATGTCCTTCATCTGATTCATTCAGCATTTTTTTTTCATTACTCTGGCGAAGAAACAGTTATAAAACTAACCAAAATGCCAAACAACATACCACGCAGAACAAGCATTATCAAAACAATAATAATATTTTAAATTGCTAATAATAAGTTAATAAGTTAAATTGCTACAGCAACTGTGCAAATAAGGTGAGAAGTGCAGTTTCGACTCGTGTTGAAATCCAGTCCGGCGGATAAATTTTACCCAAACGCAACCTGTTCCGGTGATCTTTTTCTATTCACCGCAATCGTGCAACCTCTGCCCAGAGTCATGGTAGCTTGCATGGGAAAACACTCTCTCGCTTCAACAATGAACCAGGAAGAACTTGTTTTAGGTGAATAAACGAGAATTGAAGAAATAAAACTACTTAAGAAATGAAAAAATATAAACCTTAAAAGCATCACAATCCCAAAAGTGTCGAACAACAGTAGCACCCGGGAGGAGCCAATCGAGTGCAATGGAAGTTTGGTGTTTTTTTTTTTGTATGCTCTTTGGTGCCGTCATCAAGTGACTGGTAAGGGTTTTTTTGTCATCGTTTTGTATGCACTATGGTTGCAAGATCTTCCACGAAAACCATTCTTTCCGATCTTCCAAACCAACCAAAAGAAGATGGGAAGCTTAAAGTAAGCCGGTGCCGCTAAATAGAAAGCGAGAAAGTGTGCCTTTGTAATCGTTTTGTTAGTTGCTCATTTGCACTATTTTTTAGGGACAGAAAAAGGAAAAAATGAACGGGAAATCGTGCATATTTGACAAACACGGACCAGCAGCCCAGCCTCAGCCGGTAGAAAGTTCGGTGACAAATGTTGTCAAAAAAAAACCAAAAATCAGCCGCACTAATAAATCAGTGTATGTCTTCTAAAAACTAAAATTAGCTCACAATTCATTAGGCATGGTTGCTTTTTTATAATTGTAGTTTGTGACAGTGGCTTGGCTGTCATACGGTGGAAACCCTATTTTACCATGTGGTGTATACCGGTAGAACGCACGAAGAGACACGGACGAACCATAGTCCAGATTCATATTCTACGAAATGGGGAAAGCGGGCGCTGATTTTAGTTTTTTCTCATAAGAAACAAATTTTCTTGAAAATTGCAGTTCCAGCATACATGCATACACACCTATAGACTTAATCACATACTCCTTAAATTTTTCACCTGGCTTGCGATTGTGCTGCGCTCGGAAGAAAATAAATATCATTTGTAGCCGTGACAGAGCTTAGAACTTATAGCGCTCCTTATGCTGTTCGCGTTTTCGGTATGGGACATTGAATGCAATAGTGTATGTACAGCATAAGCTGTAACATCGTTTCTTCACACGTGCTGAGAAACTGTACGTAGCCATGTGAAAAATTGCTAGGGTAGACTAAAAAGACTGTAATATTCTAAGCTTTCTGAAATGTATTGAAGGAACAAAAGATTAATTATTCAATTTATTAAAAATGATAGTTTCATTATGTATTTTGAATCGAATTAATTTATTATTGTGGTTCAAAAGCAACTCGTTGCATTTGTTTTCCTGTAACCAACTATTATTATATTTACATATACCATTATTAAATTATCAACAGTTTTATGCTTCATAAAACATTTTTTGCCATTTAATTGCAAACATCGAAATAAAGGCCATTATGAATTAGATCTTGGATATAGTTAACGCAAATGTATTAGACAGAAAAGGTATGTTTTTCAGCACGCAAAATTCCGTTCCGTGTAGCTTTGGCCTCACATATGATACTTTGTTATTGGATTACATTTTTGTTCCTTGTTACAGTATTTTTGTTTATTGAGTTTTTATTTAAGGCCGTTTGTCGGGTTATTTAATTTTTATTATATTGACTGTGTAGAATGTTAAGACTTCTTTATTTTTAACTGTTCCATAAAATCTATTTTCGAACATTAAACTAACAGATCTTTTATTAACATTTGGATGTTTTATAAGGATTTTGATTTTCTTTTTCTTTCTCAACCCGTTGGTGTTGTTTACTTGATGAAAATGACAACCATAAAAAACTTGATTTTTAAAAACAATTGTTTCCTATTTCTTCTATTTTTTAATTGTCTAGTGTACGATACTATCGTAACGATAAACTACATTAACGATAAGCCACGGTATCACGATATGTTACATAACAGCCATACCACTTATAACAACCATACCACTTAACTGCTATACCACACCGTTACCACACAACGATGCACATTTGTTACTGCACATCTGAGAAAGCGTGTGTAATAACCTAGAAACTGAACACAATTCCACCTTAAGTTTCTCAGCATACTAAACCGTAACAGCATAGGACCTCTCTGTCAAACCAACGTGTACGAATCACCTGCTTCCTAAATTGTTTGCGCATTCACGCTACGGTGAATAAAACATTGTGCTTGAAACACTTGGAAGAAAAAAATTGTAATGCTCGCTGAGTTTATACTCGTTTCAAGTGTTTCTGCAAATGAAGAAAATGTTTCATGAATCGTGTTCAATGTTCTATTTCGCATAAACTGCTGTTGCAGTTGCATAAATTAGTAGTGCAATTATAAAATGCCTCTTATTACCATGCCTCTCATTCTATGAATGAAAAATATTACGCAATTGGATGGCAGGTAACGAATTAGATTCGTGGCAAAAACAGGCATTGAGCTTATACACTGTACTGAGTTAATTCTGAGTCTAATTGATCTACGAGTTTGCGAAAATGGTGGTCCACCTATCGTCGGTACATGCTTCCCGCGGCTGTACAGGAGGCACCTTGCCAAACAGGCTGTTGAAGTGATTGTAAGATGACTGTATGAGCTGCTCTTTTTTGAAAGCTTGGTGAAAATAGTAAACATTCGGGGCATAAGTATTCCATGCTCGATTTGGATACCGGAAATATGCCTTAGATGCGGTGGCACGGTGACGACCCTCTCGGTGTAATGGTGTGTTGAGCAAATGGGGAACCTTGCGCTTTCGCCTGCAATTGTTTATATCAATTCAATTTTACTTATCGATCGGTGGTCGTACGCGTTATGAGCATATTGTAAAATTTGTGCTTAGTTAACGTTCACTCGTATGAAAATGCTAGTGTGAACCGTTCAACTGCTCTTAATATTCCACCAATTTGAATAATAAATAAAAAAAAAATGGGTAAATTTTATTTCATATACTGAAGGCAAAGGTCTTGTACTACAGTCGTCAACTCATACGACCTAACAACATACCTGTGATGGGTTCAAGCCCCAAATAGACCGCGCCGCCATACGTAGGACTGACTATCCTGTTATGGGGGGAAATCAATTAGTCACTGAAAGCCAAGCCCACAAATGGTACGGGAAGGCCTTGACCGACAACGGGTTTTGAGCCAAAAGAAGAAGAAGAAGGCAAAGGTATATGCACTCACACAATCGAGTGGTAGTTAATATTCAAACAATAAAAGCATTTGAATCAAAATCAACCAATACATATGACTTTTTTCTACACAATGTCTAGTCATAGAAACAAACATATCTGTTATTCCTGTTTGTAACCTAAAGTTTGGTAATGAAACTGATAAAAGGCTCAATTGTTCAAATGGCACAATCGCAATTGTATTACATTTCGTTTCGTTTCAGCAACGAAATAGTTGTTTAGAGAAACTAAATTAATCATGATAAATTCAATGTTTGAATGTAATGTAGATACAGCTCTAAGTTTTCAAAATAGCACACAACAATTCTTTTAACGTTGTATTGAGCTTGTTTAACAAACGTTTAACGAATCTGCGTAACGTCCTTAAAAGCTTTCTAAGCACACACACAAATATGCAAACCTTTTATTTCTAGTAAAAGATTGTTATAGCCGACGAATAAGGAACACTTAACGGGTATTAGCATGTAAGTATGGATGTTAGTAACTATTTTACAAAGAATATCTACATTTTTGCCAGCACACTAGCGAAAAAAAACCCAAAATCGGCGAGAAAATCATAGAAATTATTCTTGGGGTTATGCACGAGCAGATTTATCAACAGGTCCGTTCGCTTCATTCAGTTTTGTCTGACGGTATGCCATGCTAAACTTAACAAGCGCACATAAACGTCAATCTCATGGAAAAAAGACCTACAGCACCTGCAACAGATACAACTATTTTTGGCTAACAACGTGCCACTGTCCGTCGTCCACCTCACCGTCAAAGCTACCTCCTTCTCCTCCACTCGGCCCGTGTTTAAGCTGTACCGGAAATACAGCTTGGCGCCTTTCAGCTCAATGATGCCGTACTCGCGCATATGCTGATCGCTGATGCGGAAAAGATCGCCGTACGTTTCACGTGTGCGTAACCGCAGTTGAATCTGCGTCGTAAACTTGTCCTCGACCAGGCTGCCATCGTCGTCTTCGGTTATTTCGGCCGTCTTGCAGAAATCGACCACCATCTCCACCCTCTCAGTGTCAGAACAGATCGATCCGAAGAACAGATCGATCCGGTGCCATTCGCCATCGTTGAGCGAATGTTTTGTAGTGACTAGGCCTAGCCACTGCCGCGGAAGCTCGGTCGAAGCGGGAGGTCGTGCTGATAGCGAGGCCCCGTGTAGCCCGGTGGACACAAAATGCGCAAAGACTATAAACTTTCAAGACGCTCGTGGACGTGGTGTATCTCGGTTCGGGGCTAAACATTCGGGGGAACAGATGTGGAAGGAGAACAATAGGCAAGAATGGAAGAAAAAAGTTATCAGTTTCCATCAACATGGATCTGAACGCCTGGGTTGCGTTATTCAATTAAAGGTTTCGGACTGAAATTTTGTTTGACTGAAAACGTTCTGGAAGCTTTTAATCCATTGCATCGGTTGTGTCCGTTGCCAGCATGAGTAAGTTTACAAATTTTCTACGGTTAATTAAATTATTGTTTTTAAATCAAGTAAAAGCTAGTATTCGGTATAGCAAGCACGACGGAGTGTGCTGTTAGACCCTCACGAGTAATTCCTGACCCGGCACATGGCACAAGAGAAGTTTTTCAGTTTCCAGGTTTCGCCTTCCAAGCTCGAAAAATCGTAAGTTTATCCATCAGACCAAGACTTCATCGCACATGAGAGGCACGTTTACTCTTGTTTCTGCAGACGTATAAGATTCTGTACCGGAAACTGAACCAGCTCTTTGTCGGTGATAGAAAATGGCTGAAAAGACTTCCAACATTGAAACAATCCTAAAACAAAACGGTCATCATATCCCCTCAGCATCGGATAGCGAACGGGTTGTGCATTGAACTTTTGCTCCGCTCTGGTCGAATCTTATCAACCGTAGAAACATAAAAGGCTTCCTCTATTTCATTTCAACGTTGTGGTGTAGCCGCAGTTCTCTTTTCTTGATTCTTTATCATTCCGTACCGTTACGGTTAACTGCAGTGATTTTGTGTTGTTTGTAGTCACTGGCAGACAACGGTGGTTAAAGTTTGCATGCGCTTCCGAGTTCAGAATGTTGATCTACCTTTAGCACAAACATTTCACTCATGACCTTCTTGATGTCAAAATTGCTGTCAGAGGGATTTTAGATGTCAATACCGGGCCCGGTCAGGAAGTAGATGATGTAGTTTGGTCGCTCCACGTCGGCATCCGAGGCGGTAATCTTTTCCAGGCGAGGAAAAAAACAACAAAATAGAGAAAATAAGTGGTCAGTGGATGGAAAATAAACCCGTATAAAGGAGAAAATACGAAAACTTGGAAAAATAAACTAAAGGGAACGCTTGTTTCAACCGAACTACCGAAATCGATCAAAGACGGAAGATTGACTCAAAGAATATCAGGAATTGCAAAGCTGCAAGACGCTCGATGGCATTTGTCAGGTTTGCTTTGTGCGCTGTCAAGCTCAGTTAGCACAGTAGCAATCGTGAACGGGAAATATGAATGTTTTGTAACCGAATGATTGGCATGACCATTTGCTCGTTCGGATCGGTGAGACTGGACAGAAAACATCAACGCTCAACTGGCGTGTTTGGGTAGGTCGGTTGGGCTTGGCACGGCCCCGGAGAGTTAATTCAATTTCATCGTCTGTCAGTTGGAAAATTAGTTTTTCATTTACTACTGCAAACTTCACTGCTCAATGATGTTGTATACTAAGGGGTAATTTGTTTGGTTGGAGGTGGTTGGAGTTCAACATATTTTACACTAACACACCAGTCAAACGTAATGTTCAAGTCCAGCTCAAACCTGGAAGGTGTATAGTAGCTCGAGGCAGCTATCACTTAATTATTCCATGAATGTTGTTTCAGAATGGTTGATTGAGTTGTAGCGATTACAACTTGGCAGACTTGATCGATAGCGTTTATGATGGGCTTGGGTAATTCGGTTCATTTCCATGAACGTGAACGTACTAGTTCTTTCATTTACATGTACCTAACGTGAATCGCGATTCATTCATTCGTTTCAGTTTATGAGAATATGGCAAATGGTTTCATTTCGCAAGAAGAATTACTTTATTATATTTTTAAAATAATTATCAGACCAGGACCATGTTGAACGATCTGGTCATACTGTTCAGGATCATATGTGTATTGGATGAGATTTCGATGGGTAGGACGTTATTTTCATGATCGTTCTGGTATGTCGGTACAGATTCATATTTTTATGGGAGGAAATGAACGACCTGGCGTACTTAGGCGGTCTTTATTTCGACGTGTAGGACGTTATTTTCATGACCAACTTTTTTTTTATACATTTTATTTAATACAATTTTATTTAAAAAGAATCGATGAACGAAGATGAGATGAACTCGTTCGTCTCGCTCGTTCTTCAGGATGTATTGCTTATTATGCAAACAAGTGTGTGTGTGTGAGAGAGAGAGAGAGAGAGAGAGAGAGAGAGAGAGAGAGAGAGAGAGAGAGAGAGAGAGAGAGAGAGAGAGAGAGAGAGAGAGAGCGATAGAGGAGAGCATGCCGTCTTGATTTATCGTTTCCAAACGGCCTGTGAAATTCCCTGGGCCTTATAGGAGCTAAGTATATGTAACTATTTAAGAAAAAGAGTTAAGGTGAAAATTAAAGTTCATTTGTTTTCCCATTGTCTAGGTAAATACGCAGGGTAAAATCAATGATAAGTGTTAATTTCTCTTCCGTAGGAAATCCAAACAAAGATTCAATGGTGAATAATATCATCGTTAAGATAGGATTCTTCTTCTACCTTTTGCAACAATCATAATTATTCTCCACGTGTTTGACACGAGGGGTGCTTGATATAACAGCACGTACGAAACGTGCACTCCATTAACAGATTTGTTCAGACTGGTCAGGAGCGTCAGGCCGGCCTGGATTGAGGGTCGTTACAAACGCTTATCTCGTTTCCAATGCATCGAGAAGCAGCGCTTGTGAAGGTATAGAAGGTGTACGTGGTCTATTTGCTTGTTAAACAAACCTCATGTTTACCGATGCAATTACACCATTCCATTGACGGGGCACACAAGGATGCATGGAAGATAGTAATCGATCGGGTGGATGCATCACGGTAAGAAGAGGCCCGCCGAACACTTAAAAGCAAAATTCTATTACATCGTCTGAACAGCGCGTTGTGAATATCACCATCGCGTTAGTGCATCGGCACTGCAAAGTTCTTTCCAGTGTATCAAGCGCAAAAAAGTTTCTCCATTGGCATACAGCACCGTTGCTTTCGGACAAAGTTTGCACTGTACTGCGTTTGTACAAGCGGTTCAATAGCAACGAAAGCAAAAGAATCTCTCCCTCTCAACACGGTAGGAAGCGTGCTTACCATTCTTTGTTATGTTCATCCAGTTTTGTTTGATTTCTTTTCGCTCCTTTCTCACAAAACATGGAAAGTACAATGTGGTGCCGCGCATTTAAAAAGCCCCGTTTTACTGTATATTAGTGTAACTGCAACGAGGAGAACGAGAGGGCCGATAGGGGAGAAATTTGGCGTCGAGTAAATAGAATAATGTTTCTGTCTCCACTAATAGGCTACTGTATGCCTGTGTAAGAGAAAAAAGGGACAGCAAAACAACCTGTACGACGTAACCGATTCGCGGGTGGTGATGTAAATTTTAATGAAATTGCATTATACTTGATAACTACATACGTTTTTGTCTTATCTTGTTACGCTGCGACATTTTCTTTCCCCTATATGTGTTTTTTCTATATGTGTTTTTATTCACCTTCGCGCCTTCGATCTCAATAGCTTTTTGCGCTTTGCCAGCGGGTCGCTGCGTTGTCGCCGTCGGTGCAGCTTCGGGTTGGCGAGTAAATGGCCAAATTAATGCAAACAGCTACACCATATTCATGTTCATTTGATTCAATTTCTGGTTCTCACATTTCGTATGTTTGTATGTATGATTTTCAGAGTTTTATCGTCAAGGAGTCGAATATACAGGTCACCCTAAATGATAGTGAGAGAGTAGGCGCAAAATACCGACGTCAAGCAGAAGAAGTGTGTTATGGGCGTGCATTTATGTTGATTAAAAAACTTGGATTTCACGCTCCTTCTAGTCAATGTTAGTAACGTACCCAAGCCAGGCGCGGCGCCGATTGACGTTTGCCCTGCGCGAAATCAGATGGAACAAACATGTCAAGCCAGTTAGTGATTGGTTAATTTTCGATGATAGCTCATTATTGGCTGGAAAGCATTTCACATGAGCTAAGCGACCGGATGTAGCTGCATGCCTTTGCAAAATTGCTCTGCCAACAACTCGCTTTGGTGCTTGTCGCAGGGAGTGTTTGGTTTTGCTGCATGGGAGCAGTTGAGGCTCTTTAATGTGTAACAGCTGTGAACCATCAATCATCCTCGTGCGAAAGTGCGAATGTGAGAAAGATTCGGCTAGCTGTGGTGTAGCACAACACAAACAGAAGTGAAATCCGGGTGAAAGAGTTAGTTAAACAACAAACAGCCACAATTTCGTCATAAATAGAACCGAGGACGCTAGTGGCAGCCGATGTAACTAGGAACAAAGTGACAAAGTGTGATACAACACTAGGCTATAGCATGCTGGATGTAGAAGAAGGTACTTGACGAAACTAGAAGCGGCTCGGTACATGATGCGTCTTGCAGCGTATGCGTTGGAAAGTCAGACCTTAGTGTATAGCGACAGTGACAAGTTACCGGTATGGAAATATCATCGTATGGTATGGACCTCTATCCAGAAATAACGATCGTTTGAGACGTACGATAGCAAAAATAGAGAGAGAGAGATAGAGAGAGAGAAAGAGAGAGAGAGAGATAGAGAGAGAGCGAACGCTGTAAAGCATTGTTAGATAGAATTTTCTTAATGACATCTTTATCCCGGCATAAGCTTGTTATTATATATCCTTCAAACTCGTTAGGATAAGCTCGAGAGACAGTGCAGTGCAACACCCAATGGCAGTACAAGCCAATCGATTACTGACTTTACCGTCATCGCCCAAGGGGTGCAATGGGGACGTTCTTACGAATAACTGGATAAACCAGATAGAGGGTTGGAGGGAATCAGTCCCATCGTGGCTTTCCTTGAGCGCACGTTGACGTTATTATCGTCGTTATCAATTTCCCCGTGCGGGAAGGTTGCACACATTCCAAGTCACGTTGCTAATTCTGCCAGCAAACATTGTGCAGCGTGCGATCCAAAGGGTTCAAACGTGGGAAACCGGGAGGATCGTGTATGGCACAACACAGTGTTCGGAAAATAGGATTATGGTTTCATCTCACTGAATGTGCCTTTACTCACGTGCCAAAAGAGAAAAAGACTGAAGACGGTTCTAGTCGCTTGGCAAAGGGGGATAGTTTGTTGTTTTTTTTTTACGTTTATCGGTACCGCATGTAGCTTTTTTGCAGTTGCTTCCATTATATTAATCCTGTTCGATGTAACGCGATTGAAGTAGAAATAATATTTACGACAATTACTTCCAAACGAATGGTCTGAACATTGATAGAGATTTTAAAATATTTACTTTTTTAATGTAGCTTTCACTCTCATTTCAGCATCTTTGTACCAAGTAAACAAGGCGAGGCTAGCTGGAATACACGAAAGTGTTGATTCATTTCTGAAGACTTCCAAACACAAATAAACTAAATTTGGTTTGCTTTCATACGAAATGCTTTAATACGAAAATTGCTAAGACGATCGATTCCTACTACTAAAAGCTTATTTACGGGGTTTCAAATCAGATAATGGACTACTTCACCCGCTCTGTGGAATGTTTCAAATGTTTAGGGGATATTTGCAAAGTTGCTGTGAAGGTTTGCAGGCATGAAGGGGAATATTTTAAACGCTCAAAAAATGTATACAAAACAGCTATAGAGTTTTGCAACCAGATATGGATCACTGGGTTATTGAGCAGGTAAAATTAATCTTTTTTTTAAAGCACAGCGTGATGATTGGATAACGATATAGAGTAGTAACGAAAGTATCATGGTAGTTGAGTTGCACGCAAGGTTTCTAGCAGCCAACCGGTCATTCTACAGCCTGAAAAATCAGTTCACCTCAAAGAACTTGTCGCGACGGACGAAGCTGGGACAATATAGCACCTATATAGTACTGATACTCACACACGCCTCTGAGACATGAACACCGTCCAAATCTGACGAAACTTTATTATCTGCGTTCAAGAAGAAGATGCTCAGAAGGATACTTGGACCTGTATGTGTGGAAAGGCAATGGAGGAGTCATTGTAACGACGAGCTATACGAGATGCACGGCAAACTCGCTGTCATGCAGCGTAACAAGCTCGACATTCTCCGGGTGGCTGGCCATGTTGTACGCATGGAAACGGACGACCCAGCCCGTAAAGCCTTTTTAGGCCATCCACAAGGACAGAGGAGGCGTGGTAGGCCCAAACTGAGGTGGAAAGTTGGCGTAGAGGCGTACCCCGTTAAGGCCGAGATGGCACGCACTGACAGATGTAGGCGCGAGACCGTGAGCGGTTTCGGACACTCCTGAGGTAGGTAAAGGTAAAGGTCCGCAAAGCGGTTGTAGCGCCGGATAAGTAAGTAAGCTTTATTTTCACCATCATTGTCGACTGCACTACACAGTCGCTAAAGCTGCATCAACATGATAAGGAATCATATCAATATGCCCGTCATGGATTCAAGCCCCTAATAGACCATGCCCCCATACGTAGGACTGACTATCCTGCTATGCTAACAATAAGACATTGATAGCCAAGCACACACCATCAGCAGGTACAGGCAAGCCTTGATTGCTAACGGTTGTTGTGCCAAAAGAAGAAGAAGAAGAAGAATAAGGAATCATGTACGTGTATAATCGAAAAAGGATGATTGTTCTGCTTTGCCTTGCTTACTTGCTCATTTGGAGTATTTGATCATTCGTCTGTGTTTCTCTCAGAGAAATGAAGATCCGGATCCGGATTAAAAACTGAAACTATTACCTGCTCACTTGCTGATTTCGAGCATTCGATCATTCACCTCTGTTTCTCTGAGAGAAACAATGAGCTGGATCTTTAAAAAACTGATGCATGTTTCACTCGCTCACTTTACAGATTCGGATCATTTCAACTGATCCGAATCTGATCTCATATCTATAGTATTCAGTGTAGCTTCCTTGCATTTCGAACATTCATGATATCATCTTAAGATTGGCGGTTATCTGGAATTTGTGGAAACTTTGGCGAAGGAACTTTACTCTTTGTATTTGCGTTTTCAAACACCATCCTGGTCACACAATTTTTTTCTTGGTTAAGGGTACAGTGTTTGGCAACATATAACAGCTGTGGTGGACAAAAGTTTCTTTACATCCAACTCGAAATAACTACACCGATTTATAAATACTTTTTACTCTTTTTATTTTCGGGCAGCGTTTCCTCTTAGTATACAGTTTCCTTAATGACCTAATTCCTATTCCTAACTCTTATTTATACTACTCCTTTTCGCGCCAAAATTTACGCTAAGTTTTTCTATTGGCTAAAAGTATTTATCTTAAACATATCTTATGTGGCTATTAGCTTATCTCCCTATCCTATTCTATCATATGCCCTGTATTCTGTCCTTATCTAGCTAATGCATTTTTATGTAATTTACTTGCTATAATTATTCCTATCCTTCCTATCCTTCCTGTCATACCATAAACGATCGCTACCATAATTGCTTATTATAATTGATTATTCCTAGTATTATACTAATTGCCTAACTATCGGGCGCTACACAGCGGTACATATCTACTACCTAAGAAATCCAACACCATCGTGCTAAAAAAAAAAATCTACGTTTGGTTTACCGAAATCGAATAGAATAGTTCTCTCTATTGGATTATTTTGTGTAGAACTCTAACGGACCGAGTTGTATCCTTGGCGGTGAGAAACGCTTCCAGGTGGGAAATAGCTTGGGTTGAGAAACTCCTTCACTCATTCATCCTGCAGCCTTTTCTGGACTAAATAGTGTGAGTCATCAGCAGATAAATCGCATTATGCCGATCTGTAGTTTTGTAGCACCTTTCCACAAGTTGTTTCACGTTAGTATGGAACAATCAAACAAATGGAAACCCAGTGAAAATGGATCATAATGGGGCTAATATAAGTTGCTCTTCAATAGTACACCCGTATCTTCGGTTCCTCGAGATTTTTGAATGCTTCCTCCACTTCAAAAGAAGCTGAGAAGTTTACGATCGATTCGACATGCTTGCAGTTCATGTGTTGCGATCCACGAATGGGAATGCCGATTGGAGTTGGCATGTGTAGAATGAGTGGCCCGGTGGTTACAGTAGTAACTTTGGTGAAATATTTTACGGCCATGTAACTGTACACACGTGATTTGCAAGCAATATCGGTGTTAGTGGCCATGTTCTTTCCTAGTTAATAGAAAGAATTGTTTTCTTGGATTTGTTTGTTTCACTCATTCTCAAGCAAAATACGATTTCCGTTTCGGTGTTTCAAAAACTTTTATTGCCACAGTTCCTTGTGAGGTTTGACAAGCGAACTTGGGCTCGTACGTGGATCATGTCTTCGGTCTATAAAACTACACGTTTGTGAAGTCTATAAGTGCATCGATGGTGCGTCTTCGTTCATGGATCGAACAGAACCAGGATATAATTTTGTGAGTCTGTGAGACGGGAGTAAATCTATCGTTAAATAGTAGAATTGTTTTTTAAGTGTTCACGCCATCCACGCCATTCCTACGTGCGCTTATACCTATCCTGCTATATGGCGGGTATGGTTGAAACAATCCGCCTTTCTCTAAAATACAAGATATAACATTTTTGGGTAAAATAATGAACCAATAGCAGTGTGCCATCACGAGCCGCACAAGACCTACAGTACTGAACCGGTGCACTGGCATCATAGTGTACAAGAAAGCTTGAAATCAAAATTTTACCGTCCAAAAGACGAGTAAGAATATGCATGTATGTTTTACGGAATGTACAGCCTCTCACCGTGAACTGCATGCTACGTTTCGTAAGATAGTGCGACCAACTTTACGACAGCATAATGTGCTACGGCACGATCTCGTCTTTCTAGTTGGAATGTGAGGTCATGTCAATGAAACTAAACAGCCTTCGTCACTTAAATTTTGCAAACATTTTCCATCACGTATTTTTGTGTAGTAAATGGAGGAAATAATAAAAAAGCGGTTGTGGCAATCGGAATGAATGTAAGGGAACTGTTTGCATTGTTTCGGATGTTTTATTGCTCGGAGAGAATGCTCCAATCCGTTGGTTAATGATTGGTGGGATCGAAATGCACGTGCAATTCGCAGATAGCAAAGGCTGCATGTTTGATCAAAGTGAAATTATGAACTACGACGAGCTATTGAGTGCACTAGATTGGAGTTTGTTCGGGTCGGGTAATTGAGAAAATGGTATTTGAGTTGCTGATAGAAGAAGGAGCCTTCAGTTTGATACATTTTTTTTTTCATTGAATAAGGTGATGTTTTGGAGTAATAACCCTGTTTTTACTCAAATTTACAACTTAGTCAGACTATATATTGGTTAAACAGCAATTTTGATTGCACTTGTGAAATCCGCATTGAAGTGTAATATTCTCTTTACTTTCGCTCGTGCTTTTATTGTTGTGTAGTGCTGTGAAATTATTATTTTATTGTTGTGACAAGACATTATAATTCAATCTCTTCGATCCTATCAATCTAAAAATGGTTGGACTTGACAATATTACGGCAAGAGGAACATGGCTATAGTTATGTACATTATTTTCTACACAAACAATGCGTGGCAATGCGCCAGGTTGTGCCTTGTTAATAAACAAACAAACAAATACAGCAAAAGCACAACAAGTCCACACAATAAGCCAGGCAGAAAAATAATCCAAACTTCTCACAAAGAGGTGCTGCCTGCTCAAGAAAACACAAACAAATGTTAGATGCTGTTACGTTGTACGTACGAGGCCGTGCTTCTCCCAATTGGTCTTTCCGTGACTTTCTTTCATTTTGCGATTGCAATGTAGCTGCACCAGGCAAGATGTGGTACTGTGTCACCAGAATGTATGCATTTTTTTTGTATCTGTTGGAAGATGAAAACATTGTATATTTTCCTTACAGCTCAACATTGCATTCCGACGAAGCATGTTATTTCTTTGGCGTTTACCGTTGTTTCTCTATTGAAACATTCTCTAACCGAATGCATTGCCGCTTGCTTTCTAGTTACTTCGGTGTTGGCTCACTTGCTGGGCTTTTATGAAATTGTGTGCACTCGGAAGCGTTGTTATTTTTACGCTACATTTCCTATGGATGCGCAGTTTTATAAAACTTCTGCCCGACCTAACCAGCCAAACACGGGGAATGTTTTGCTGAACAAATAGCTGAACAAAATTGTGTTCCTTATACACTTTGCTTGGCCAAACAAACCGGTGCATAATTTTGCATGTTGTTTGGTGCAGCTGGTTGTATTATCAAACGACATAAGTTACAAGAATGTACCACAACGGAACATTATTCAATGCTCAAATGACATTTCCGTGTACATATGTCCATGCTTAACGAAACGTGGAATGCTGCGGAAGTGTAGTGGAAGAGCAGCATGCCCCATATTAAAGAATGATGCAGCAGTCTACAATCGAAATAGTAATGCATAATGTTAGATTATTCATAACACAACATGTTTGCTGTTAATCGTTACCTCATTCCAGTGAAATAGCGATAATTTTCTAAAGAACTGAAGGTGTTGATTGATTTGGTACCCTTACTAAATGGAACAATCTCAATACTAACGTTTATAACTATACCATCAAAAGCTGATAATTTCTTTAATTATATCATAAGGAGCTCTTCCTGTCCCAATGTAATTTCTTCATGTTTAATGTTCTAATGGTAAGCTTATTTTTGGTGCCTCATTTGCAAACCTTCCGAAGAGGCTCTTTCACGGTCATGATCTCTATCTCTCGATCATGAATCAGCTGATCTCTATCTCTCTCCCCCTCTCTTCCCCCCCCCTTACCCCATCCCCCCTCTCTCTCTCTCTCTCTCTCTCTCTCTCTCTCTCTCTCTCTGTCTATCTATCTTTTTCTCTATTTATCTCTCACACATACGTACTTATTGGTCTGCTCACAATAGATCACTTCATATTTAACCCGTTCAACATTCATATCATGGACCTGGTGATTCGCCATCAAAAGCCAATACTGTCCACATGCTTTTCCTACACTAGAGTGACAACTACCATTACCAATATATGCTCACATTACAGTTAAGATGCGATGGTAGGATTGTAGGATATTTCATATTTCCGGAAAGTTTCTCGTCTATCTCATTCCTTTGAAAAATTCCTCAGGCATGAGAAAAAATAAAAGCTTAACGATTCTTATCAAATTGATCTTTTGCTTAGACCGAAACCAGTGGCACATGAAAAAGGTTTCGAGCCCGGTTTCTGATGGTGATTCCAATTCTACTGGAATGGTCAGAGAACCACGGTTCGCCTAAACGAGCGACTTGGGGTTTGGTTGCGTTTCGAACTTACGTCTCTGGTTTGTTGGGCAAATAAAACGAATCAAAAGAGGAGGTGCGATGGTTCCGGCGCTCTCTCGCGACTCCCTGTGATGTTTTTTTCATTAGTCATATCAGTAAATGAAAGATTCCGGAAATTATGTAACTAGTTTGTTATGACCTAAGTCAGTGCGTTAACGAGAATGCGCGACAGGGTGATGACAGGGTGAGAGGTAAAAAAGTATTTTTTTTCCAGATATTTCCTTTCGGTAGGCGACTACTTATCCCAGTGATGTTGAGCCATCCCCCGGGTATCGATCCAAGAGGAAACTAGTGTACGCCGATAGTCACAATCGCATAGAGAGCAAAGTTTAAGTGAAATTAAAATTATATACCAGTTTAGCAGGTCAAACGACTCGGGACTCCTCCTAGTTACAAAAGGTGGAATTGATACGCGTTCAGGAAATTTTTCATAAAGTTTTGGATGAAAGATGCAATAGTTTTATGGACTGCTTTGACCAATTCGACCGGCTTGAGTGGATTTTTTAAATGAATGCTCCAATCCCATAAAACTACCGCCAGCACGAGTTTTGTTGAATATAGTGAAGAAAAAAAGAGGAACCCAACCTTCAATTCAAATTCCTACGCTAATCAAGCCACCAAGTCAGCTGTACAAAATTTTCTATAATTGCTGTGGTTTAGTTAAAAGTCGACCCTCCGGGCTCTACACCGGGCGCTGGCTACTGAAGTTGTGAAACCATCGAGCGTTATTTATGACGTGGAATACATTAGGCAAAGTGGCTAATTAACACTACTTCAAACCCGTTGATGTCAGTTCACCACTCACCTTTATGAATGAATCGAGCTCAACGGGATGAAACAAACGACGGAGAGAAATTCCAATATCTAGAATAAGCCTTTACTCGCACCACAATTAATACGTTACATGCTTGCAACTGGTTTCGCGGATTTAGAAGGTTAAACAGCAATTTTCGACAAATACCCTTTCTCTAAATCGAGTGTGTATGAAAGACTCTGCACTCGACTAGACTTGGTGATTTAAACCGCCCGATGAATTATGATCTTCTGTTGCCCGAAACGAAAAGTGTGTACATAAAATTCTTCACACTATCCTGGTCAATCGGCAAACATCACGTCAACCCAAATTGTTCGTAGAATGGAAAACATTTCCCCAGTATGTGGCTTTGCGCTAGTGAAGAAATAATAATACCAACAGAAATAGACCCACATCCTTATGCCAAGCATTTAAAACGAGGTGATGATTGGGAAACGCCTCGCTTTCTGCGCAAAATTCCATCGGCACATAAACCAGCTTTATGAGGATATCGTTTTTCATCATTTTTGCTTCGAATATTTCGAATGCTACCGTTTGTAAGCTCTTTTTCCTTTTTACATAAACTCCTAGATGATATCAAATCAAAGAAAGCTAGAATTGAATATAATCGCCTTTATTGCAACGGAAGTCATTGTTGAACCGACCAACAGCAATTGTGGGAGGAAGCGCTTTGAGTGTAGCAATTGGACCGATAGTCAATCGTGGAAATCGTTTTAGTTTCGGTGCAACTAATTAATTATCGGAAACAATCTCTCCTTTGTGATGTCTTTTTGACAACTGGAAAGGAACGAACAACAATGATGATGATGACTATTGCACACACGCACAAATATCGATGAGGAAATATATATTGATTTGGTGCTTGACTCAGACATTACCCAAATGCCCAGAACAAATTCGTCGCATTTGGCAGGGCCAAACTGGTGGAATTGCATTTGAATGTAATGGGAAATGGGTTTTTCTTCCCAAGTTATTTGCAATGGGGTTCCCAATTTATTTGCAATGAATGCTAAGAACATTACTAGCAATTATATTCGCGCTCACTTGCCTAAATCGATCCGTGGGTTGAATGGGATTTACATTCGCGTAGAAAGGCGCTAATGTGCAAAAGTGTTAACGTGTTCATTGCGACAGTATTTGGGTGATTTTATTTTCAGCGAATTGGCAATAGGTTGTATAATCAGATTGTTTACAATCTAGTTCATCGATTTTACGCAGCTTCAGCTTTAGTTTTTGAACATTTTCAACTTATGCAGTCATTTTGTAACGTTCCGGCTATTGTTAGATTGCAAAGCAAGTATCACACACGTAAATCACAAATTCCAAAATATGATGGTTATTTATTATGTTCACTTTGCCTGTGGAGAATGTTTTTCTTTTAAAATTGTTTATATATAATTGTACACTAAGCGTAGCTGTAGGTCTCTTTTTGTTACTTGGAAACGAAAAAAAAACAACTTGTTATTACTAACATGACACTACTAACATCATAAGTAGCTCTTTTGCCACATCCATTTTGCATAAACATTGCGGTGATCCACTTGCCAGCGATAAAAGATAATAAACATTTATTAATTTGAAACTTTCTTATCATACGATGCACAGGGCTCGCAACGCTTTTAATCCCCCCGAGAAACTACAAGAGAGTTGTAGAGTACAAGTTCAAGCAAATCTCCAATTTAAGACAGCAGTGTAAGAAAGTATTCAAAGATTCACGCACGTCTGACAAAGTTGAGATCAACTCCACAAGAAATCGTAAAAGAAACTTATATTTTATGTATGTGTGTGCCTTCGTCCACCCGGGATTACGGAATGCTACTATCACATGTTGGAAGGAATTATTTCACAATCGCATTGTTGAGCTGCTTCCCATAATTTATAGTTTTTATACAATTTTAACACTTAATGTTATTTTTCAGGATCTCTTTGCTCCCGTTCGGCTCGGCCCAAACCTTTTTGGGAGTGCGTAGGCTTTTTTCTACGAGCTGACCGTGGTGTCCCAATAAACAATTTTCTTAGCGCTGCCTATTGGATGCATATTTTTGCTTGCAGTGGGTGCCAATTGCGATGACCAAAAGAAACAAAAAAAGCATCTGAGGGAGTGCGTCAGCCGACAATGTTTATGGTGCCTCGGGGCAGCTTACAGGGTTTCTCTAGCCAGCTCATCATCGGAAACGAACAATTCAATCCCGTGAAATACATTTCAACAAAAAATATGGAAACTTGAATGATCTGTCATTGGTTGCTCGGGATACGCACGATATTCATTTGACAATGTTGAATAGGGATTTTACGGATTAGAAATGAAGCTTACAGTGTTGAGCTGGCTAGAGAAACACTGTATTTCTTGTTCTCTTTATCCGCAAACCTATACGCATCCAACACGCCGGAACTGCCCTATCTCTCTTAACGGACGGGTACTAGTTGGTCGCCTTTAACTGAATTATTAATAGGCAAACCTGAGAGAGAGATAGATAGAAAGAGAAAGCTGAGGGTGCGTGTAAAATATCGCACTGTGTTGGTCGTGGGTTGCTGCCGAATGGAATGTCAAAATTATTGATAACGGGTTGAAAAATCGTACTGAATTCATAATTAGAACTCCCTTGAACCATTTAGCCAGCACACGACCCCGGAAGGGAATGTCTCCCTGTTTCAGGTTTGCACTTTGCTTAAAGTTTCTTGCTAGCAGACTAAAATATAGGCTGTGCGATTCGTTACACCGATATGCTTTCCGGAGGGGGCAGCCTATTGGAGCGGATAAGTTATTGCAAATAGACCACAGCACTATCTAATTCTAACGACTTCCAAAATTACAGCCCGCAGGCACAGTCCAAACAAACGCACAATAAAGCACTTTGTTTAGGTTTGAGTTGTATTTTGTTTCCCCGTTATCATGCCCGACAGACTCGATTTAGGCAAAATTGAACTCATTTTGTAAGCAAAATCTCCAGAGCATTCTGGATCCTGTGAGACGACCCAAAAGTGACGAAAAACTCGCTCACTACCACCGGCGGCTGTGTTGCATCATTCCAAACTGTACGAAGCTGGACGGAACATCGGGTCACATTCATTTTCATGCAAAATATGGTATATCCCTGTTGAGCTTCTGGTTAACTACCAAGTGCCGCCGGCGTAGGAGCTATGTGGTGGGATTTATTATGTTTATTAACATACATTTTCATAAATTACTGCCCCAACTCTTCTTCCCTATCTGAGGTGAAGCATGGTCAGAGATGGAGATGTATGTGCATGTCGCCGTACGTGGTACAACTCACGCAAACTTGCAATGCAATGTTTCGTACTCCCGTTTGGTGGTGACGGTTTACCTGGTAGCCAACATGGTGGGGTAGTGGTAGAAATATGACCGCATTGGGCGGATGAAGACGATCCTGTTGTACAGTTAGCATCGGCCAAACCATGGGAGATGGTTTTTGGGATTCATAATTCTGAAGTGATTGTAGCAATTGCCGCAAATTATTTTCACGTCCGTAAAAACCTCTGTTGTGGGTGTTCTACTGCCTCCTTTCGTTGTATTTATCCGCTTCACTTTTGGCCGTAAAATTTAACAATAGTTTGGTTTCTGAGCTAAGCTTACTAGTTTTACATAGTGAGTGCTTAGAGGTGATTAGAACCGGTCGTGTGAAATTAGATTACTTTCTGGAGGGAAACATGTAGCCGGGATTGGTGACTTACATTTTTCAAACACAATTTCTCACCAAACTTTATCAACTCGATGGTGAAACTCGCTGGGGCGCTGGCTGCCATCACCTCTGATGAGTTGTCGAATTAGAATTAATTTATATTCCGCTCAGCGTCTAGTGGTGGCACGTGAAAACGTAACTTTGATTGAATTATCATCGTTCTGTACCACTTTCTTTGCGCTGCCAAATAGCTGCCCTTCGGTGATAGCTGGTGCTGAGGTAGCGGAGGTCCGTAACTCGTCCGGCGTCCGCACACAATGAACGCAATTTTTGATGCTATGGGATTAGAAAATTGTTGAAGCAGTGGTGATAGAAGAATGACATAGCTCCCACATGATGTTCATTTAAAATATTTGTTTAATTAGTTTTCAAGGGAAAATACAATGTTCCAAACAATAAGTTCATTGTTTTTCAGACTAGATCCCTCAAAGATGAAACATCTGGTGGAAACTTGAACATGAACATTAAGTAATGCCGTTCAGTGCAGACGTTCAAAAAATTTTTTGAAACATCCTTGTGAATTTTGGATGCTGTGTTGTAGTAAACAATTATTCAAAATTATAGTCATGTAATTTTGCAATAAATTTGTCGTTTATTCACAGCCTTTCGGATGTTTTTTAAAGTTTTTGTTTTTTGCCTCCCATAGTGACCCAAGTGAGCCTCCCATAATCGTATCCATTACTCTTTTTAAACACTTTCCATTCTTCTTCGATAAAGTTTGTTTTCAGCTTAGGTATATGTGCTACATTATTTCACCAGCCTTACCTATAAACCTTTTCTTGAAATTTGTTAGCCACAGGTAACATACTTAACTATCAAATGGGGTCACCATTCACTCAACCAGACGCACTGGCCTCGGTCGACCGAAAGGTTTTTTCAACACAAATGAACCGTAAATGGCTTAGCTCGTGCGGGCTAAGGTTCATGAAACTGGAAAGTGTTTCCAAGGTTCGTAAAGGAATCCTATTGTCACTTTTTCAAGACCCCCCCCCCCCCCCCCCCCCTACCCACTAAATTCGAGAGTTTGCGAGAATCAATGACAATGTGACCATTATAAGCTAATTCTTGATGTTTCAGTGTTTCATTGTTATTCATCTGGTATCTAACGTGTATAAAGCTTACAGATAAAATAAGCTTTCACAACATGTGCCAACCTGCCACATGCCAACGAAATGAATTTGTGGATGCCATACAGCTGGGTGATATAATTCAACTCCAAGGATAGTGCTTCGCCACTCGTACACAATGACCGGAGAACCTTTGATGTTTGCAGTACGAGCTAGTCTTGGCAGAGTAGTGCATCAACAACTGGCATCATTGTAAGTGTCAGCTGCGATCATCCTGTGATGGAGCTTTTCAGTGAAACGAAAATCCACTTCACCAAGGTGGGGTCGTGATCAGTTGCATCAAAGAACGTGTATACTGTTCAATTTGCGGGGATAGGAGAAACATTAATGTATTGACACAAAATACAAAAGTTTTTTTTTAACCAATACAGTATAGTTAAGCTTTAAGTTAAGTTTTTTTAGTTAAGCTTTACCCAAATCTTCACCGTAAACAATGTGTTTGTCTTCAAAAATGTAATAATGTGGAAAAATACACCTCTACAAATGTTTATGAACAATAACTATATGTTTTTTTTTGCATCTGGGTTTCCCTTTTTGTTGGGTTTCGCTTTTGTTGGGATTCTTATGATTAAAAATCATAAGAAGTATCAAGTCGGATTGCTTATGTTCACAATAACTGAAACCTTATACAAGTCTATATTGTATTATTTTAAACAATTAAGACTGTATCATTCCCGCTTTAAACGATACATTCAACAGGTTCTGATGCTGTACAAAGATCCAAATCAGCCGGGAGGCGCCATTTGTTCTAGTACACCTGAAACATTTGACAGAATTTATGAATTTATTTTGAAGGATATGTACAACATGTCCAATAAGTGCCGTTAAATTGCTTGCTCAAGCACAGCAACAGATGGTACACAAGCAGCACGACAAAGAGAGCAAGATGTTACAGCCAGTGTTTCGGGAGCTGGGAGATGCTTTGGTACTGCTTTAGCACTGCCTTTAGAATTTCAATCAGCATCACAACTCGCACTATTCCAACACAACGAGACAACAAAAACGCGCACAACGGAACTTTTTGTTTATTATCACTTGCATTGTTGTTTTTCAATGTCCTATCGATCCTATTGGCAATGTTTGAAAAAATGTCAGGCAAGGTGCGAAAAATGGCAAATGGTGGTGAAGATGATTTTTTATTGTTAAAAAGTTTCACAGATTTGTTTCTACGATGACGATACATGGCATAACATTCCAGTTCCGGAATCTGAATTCTGAGTGAAGCTAGTATGTGTTGCAATTTGAGTGTTTTCTGCACCAAATTGTTGTGTTGGTTTTGTGTAGGGCCAAACAAAGGAATGCAAAATGATGTTTGACTCTTTGACTGCTTGCTCTAGGTAGAAGTTGTCTATGTGCATCGCTGGCTTTGGGTGGAAGATCTTGACAGTGCTCGCCACAGTACAATGGCTGCAATAGGGAATGTGGAAGTAAAATTACTGTCGAGAGGATTTTTGCAATGATTGCATAAGCAATTTGTGTGTTGTAAAAGAAATTTGTTAATGAAAAAGTTTTGTACGGAGAGATGTTTGAAGCAAGAATAGAGTAAAATAGAGTTCAATCGGAAGTTTTAAATAAATGGTTTTTAAATAAACCTTTAATTTTTCCAGATTGAATACATTTTCGTTTGTTCCAAAAAAATTCGCTGAATCAAAAATTTAAAAGGAGCATTTCCTGTCTAATCCTTTGTAATTAGTTAGGGGATAGTTACGATCGCCATGTAATTTGACGATCGTACCTCGAGTACCGTCGCGGTAGGTCAATTTTTACTGACATGAGCCGAAGTGGCATAAAACTTTGTTTGCAAACTCTTTAAATGAGAAGTCGATAGATGTTGGACGGGGATAATCCTATCCTGACAGTCCGAACGAATCTGACCTGCCATGATCGGAGTTGGTTTTATTTATACTCAAATGAAGTTAAGGATTTCGCACATTTGGTTCCGGGTGGTGTGTTGGAAAGTTATTGTTTTAACTCTGCTAGTTACGTTTGTCTTTTGTTGACAAAAACGATGGTTCTTGTCACTAAGTTCCTGTTTTGGGTTTAATGCATATACTGTTCTTGCTTTGGGTTATATGCTGTTTCTGCATATGTTGTGCGTTTCTGGTGTTTTCAGTAACTGTGTCACAATGGTTATTTGTTTGAATGGACGGCCTGAACTCTTCCGGTTGCGTTGCTATGGTATGATCTGATTTGCTGAATGTGTTCTAATGAATGTGTTACAATGGTGTGGTTTGGCTTTCCAAAGTGTGTTGCAATGTGTTTATAGCTGATAGTGTGTATAATAATAAGTTGTGTATAGCAGATATGCCACACCTTTCTTACACCTGTTCTCACTTTCCTCTGAATCGTTATCCGGTTGCTATGGATCGCAATCCATGAGATTGGATCGCAATCAACTACGTCTGAATCGTTGTCAGCTACGTTTGGATCGTTTTCAGCATCGTTTGGATCGCTCTCAGCTACGTTTGGATTTTACGGTAGCTCGCGCAAATTTCGTTTTAGCGCACCGTTTATTTGGTGACCGCGGAACACATTTGCACCCCAAGGAAAGAACTAAACAATTGATGCATTCAATTATAAAATCTTATCGTAATTTTTATATGAAGCTTACATCTCCATTCATACGTTTTTGGTTATTAGACCAAGTTTTCCAAACAAACCAGCACAATCTTCTTCTTTTTAGCGTAACGACCTACGTGGTCATTTAGTCTTGTTCAGGGTCTAGAGGTATAGCCGGATATTGCATCTTTAGAATGGAGGGAATCTGTTCTGATGCGTAGAAGCAGACAAATCTGTCAAATGTTGTTTATAGCTCAAAAATGTGTTTTTAACACATATTCTCAATTGGGTTCAAACATAGAAAAATACGAAATTGTTGCTTTTCAAATTGTCTGTCATGAGGAGAATCGTGAGGTACGCCGAATAATCACTAAATAAACTTTGCGCTGCAACGAGATTTACGCGAGCTACCGTAAAATCCAAAGGTAGCTGAGAGCGATCCAAACGATGCTGAAAACGATCCAAACGTAGCTGCAAACGATTCAGACGTAGTTGATTGCGATCCAATCTCATGGATTGCGATCCATAGCAACTGGATAAAGATTCAGAGGAAAGTGAGAACAAGTGTAATATACCATCATGTTGAGTTTTTTTTCAAGCGCAACCTAAATGATAACATTCCGTCACGTTTTCCAAGCCTTTCCGTGCGCCAGTCACATTTTGTACGTTGAGGACTTTTTAGTATTAGTGCGAAGCGTGGCAATTATGATGTCATTTATTTTAATTGTGACAGTACCTTACTACTGGAATCAAATTTACATTTGCTGCGCATAGACGAAACCATCCTCACTGCCACTGTGAAACATTTCCGGGGAGGTAGGATCAACATTAAATGAAACCATAACTAAGCTCATTTTTGGGGTAGCTGAATCAATGAGGAAACATCATTCTCTGTGGGACTCATTTCCGTGCCAATGGTGGTTAAATGGCAGGAAGTTGCTGTCGAGCCACTCTTAAACTCTTGTAATAGGAAAACTTTGTCGTACATAAACTGTTTAGTGGCCAGTATGTGCTATTTAATAAACGATTTCACGGATTCAAAGGATATGATGGTTATCCAGTACCCCGTTACGAGAATCTAGTGTAGTTGTTGGGAAGCATGCACTGGGGCATGTTGTTTTAATAGTGTTTAAAAAAGCTCCCCAAGGAAGTTGGTCATTCGTAAATTGAAGACTGTTAACATAAATGTAGGTTACACTGCGATAGGATTTCTTGTACTAGGAGATTCGATAGTAATTGTGTGTAGTGTTCAATTCTTAAGCATGCTTTTTGGGGAAAATGATTAAGTGAAGAGACCTTAATCTCCTCACACTTACTATACTGCTGTTGAGGCTTTGGAAATGTGTCAGGTGCAATGCTGCAAAGGACGCTGTTTGATGGGCTGATGAAATGGACCTTTTTACCGTTTAGTGGAGTAAAAAAAGTAAATAGTAAAACCCCATCGACTCATCATGTCAATGATATACGCTTAATTCATCATCTCCCTCATCGGGTTGCGTAGAAGATTTCTGCAGTGTAGCATAAAAGATAAACAAAACAATAAACTACAGCCGTAGTATGCTTGTACCAGATGGATTCAGCAAAGTTGGTTGGTCTTGAGCATACATCTGTGTAAACTAATTATCGTAAAGTTGAAGTGGGCCCAGTATCGAACACAGAAAAGTCAAGGCCATGAAAGCTCTTAAGCTTGATCCATCTTTCTGACCAGTTGAAAGTTTTCATTGATCATCATAGATCTTCACGGTTCAGTGGTCGGCCACTGGAATGGGTCGATAAAACGTTAAACAGGATTATGTTTCTTCACAAGGAAGGTGCAGCAAGAGGCAGCTTAGCAATACATGGAAGGATAGCAATTTAGTCCAATACCGGAATGTAGCCGCATCGAATTGGAAAGATTGATAAAGGGATCTCCAGAATCACACAATGGAAGTTTTTCCTGTGCAATAGACCAATAAATTTTCTTCTGACAAAGGTTGATTTGCAATTGATTTTACCCTTCCTCCATCTCGGCAAGTGGTCAGTTAACTCAACGAAAGCATGAATTTTCCATCACTTTCAAGGGCAAATCTTAAAGTCCCGGGGATAGAGGAGAATCGGACTTGAAACATTTAAAACCCTTCCCTTCTGCTCATAAAAAGTAAACAATACATCATAAGACAAGCTTTGATCTTACTGTCTGGTGGGCAGGAGCTGTGAAGTTTACCCATTCGATGTCGTACCGCTTGTGGTTAGAGGTGTGTAGGTGAAGAGGGGATTATTCTTCCTTTTCCATAGTTATGAATTGGAAAACATTTGTGAATATTTGCGAAGCCGCTTCGGTGTGCGCAAATCCCTAAACCAGTAAGCGATGTTGTTTTGGCCCAAAACATGCCAAAAGAACTAAATCTTTCTAGGGAAGGTAGAGTCGAATATATGCATTTGTTCGTTTATTTAATAACTCGTCCACCGTTAAGGCTTAATGATAGGAGACTAATGAACTAATGGCATTTTAATATAAGTACCGGACAGTTGACGTCGTTATATTACAGAACGTGCCTATTTACACCCTAGAAAGCCGTTTCTTAAAAATATTGATTCTTAAAAATTTATATTCGTACTAAATATGATAATTTCAATCATTAAATCCAGCCGTTTGTTTTCCATAAGTTTCCATAAAAGCTATCTATTGATTTGCCTTAATTAATATAATTTTTTAGTTAATTCAAAATTCTTTACAAAGAAGGATTGAAAAAATTCAGAAAGTCAGATGAAACGTTCATAACAATCAATGAGAACAATTCAAATTTACAATACAGGAGGATGTCAATTTCAAGCAAAGTAAAGCAGGGAGAAGGGGCCGGTCTGGTGGTACAGTTGTCAACTTGTACAACTTAACAACATGCTCGTCATGGGTTCAAGTAACGAATAGACCATGCCCCCAAACGTAGGACTGACTATCCTACTACGGTAACAAAAAGTCACTGAAAGCCAAGCTCACTTCACTAGTGGGTACTCAGGCAGGCCTTGACCGACAACGGTTGTTGTGCCAACGAAGAAGAAACATAAATATAATTTTTACTACAGTGCGTTACAAATACATTACAAAAATATTACTATTTCCATCAATAAATATATATTGGCCCTGCATATCATAATTGATAGCAGGTTATTTGAATCAAGTCCCTTGAAAGTACAAAATGCATCCCTCAATAAAGGCCTCGCAACCGATAATAAAGTTACACTGGCAACAATTATATTACCTCTTGATCACCGCCCTGTTCAATTTGATTCAGTTTGTCACTGTAATTGACACCAGAAATGTTAAACATTTTATGCAATTTATAGTTACAACCCGAATCACGCTCAATTACAGTAATTTGTGTCGTCGCTTTTCCCACAACTTTGTGGGAACCCTTTTTATGCACGCGTGAGCGATATTGCTAATGCACTTGGAAAGGTAAAATTCTTTTTGTATGCTCTCATACACTCATAGCCAAAACAAGTTAATTCGTTAATTACAATTAATTACAATTAATGTTAGCATTTAGATGACATAGTACTGTTAGTTTCCACTGCCAGGATTAAACAGTTGAATGCTTAATTTTATAGGATTAATTGTTTATTTTTTATTCATGAAGTGCCCCTAACAGCTTTCAAAGACTGAATATAATTGTATAAAGTGTTCATTCATGCACACGTTATTAACAATATTTCATCATAAAATCATAAAATATATCAAACAAAATCATACTCCCTGCTAAAATTATAAAAAAATCGTTCTGGAGCATAGAACCGCTTTGCTTGAATCATTCCACATATCTCCGTCAATTGCACCACAAAAAGAACTAATACAGCAAAAAGTACTGAAAATAAACAAACAAATGAAACAAATAATCAAAACATGTATAAAAAACTAAAGCATTTGCGTTTGCTCAAAACGATGCTTGGCGAAGAACTGACATGGAGGCGGACGGTCTTTCTCGTCCCTTAATGCATTGACGTCGGTTAAATATTTTTCATCAATAATCGTGTACAGAACCGAATATTCTTGTCCCTCAACCAAATAATATGGCACGATAGTATGAATTATTCATACTATGGTTTTGATCCTGATATGACGACGGTGGAACCTTTTTTCAGTCTTTTTGCCCCGGATGAAGTATCGTATAGGTTATGGTCTCATTGCAACCCATTGCATCTATAGCAGTTTTGCGAGAAGATAGTACGTATATGTTTACAAGTATGTGTGTTGTCTACTGGAACAGAATTCTTGTAACAGTAAGCATCCTAGATCGGTATGTTTATCATGTAAAGCAGTGGACTGGTTTTGAAAAGTTTTGTGATAACGATAAATCCACGGATACTATTCTACGCCTGGATACACTCAATAACGTATGCGAGAATAGTGAGCGCGATAGTACAGAATAGTGTGTATGTGTGTGTCCAATATAGCAGAAAGAATGATAGCAAAGGCATGCAGCGACGTTCTCGAGCACACTCCGTCCGATGCTACGTTTGCATATTTTAACCACGAAGATTCCTGGCTCTCCCTGCTCAGCGTCGTTTCGGGAATGATTTCATCGCATTCCGTTTCTACAAATCACATTTGACCAAGGGTATTCTGTAAGCCATAAATTTATCCACTTCTTATAGCCATGTGCCGAATGAGAGTTTTGGAGACGTTGAGCTGTCAAAAAAAAAGTCAACAGATTTGTGCGATTTGTGGTTTGCTCAGGCACGGTTTTCTCGCTTCCTCCGCATAAAGTTGGTGAATCTTTTACACCATTTAGAAAATAAATGTGTGTTTTTAGTTGATGGATTTATTTGAAAGCACACTTTTTCAAACTGTTTTTGGTATTTTTTTCGTGTTTCACAATGAGTCATTTGGTGCGTGGAGTGGATGAGAAAAACAATGTAGCTAAAAAATGGTTATGATAGACTGATGCTTTGTTAACTTATCTACAGGCATTTTTGACTCAAAATATCTGTTGGAATGAGGTTAAAAAAATTCTTTGTAATTAGGTAATTAGTTGAATATTTTGATTAAACGGACCTAATTTTCATATTTATTGTAATTCTTGCTTTAATTTTGTGTTTTACATGTGCAAAAATTTAAACTTAAACTCGTTAACAAAAAAAAAAAACACTCCTGTCACTATAGTGCTCTATTGCTTGTTGATAGTTGCTAGTTTTTGAGTTGCCAGCATGAAAATTGGAAGATATCGTTAATAAATAAAAATATCATTCACACAGTTCTATTCACGCCGGGATGGTTTGGCTTGCTTACTGCTGAGTCAACAGAAACTCTACTTTTGTTTATTGTTTGTGGTTTCTATGAGTTATTGCTATTAGACCCTCGAAAGTTTCCTTTGCTCTGCATTTTATGTTAGTAATGTTGAATGCCAAGATGTACGGAACGATGAAAAATGAATCACGGTAGGAAGAACAATGTGCGTACTCTTATTATTTGTATCAAAATTGATTGCTAAAATCATCATCATCATCTTCACGCACGAAAATCCTCTTTTTCAATTTCAACTATTGGGGGCCTTTCCGTTGTAAGTTGGTAGGCTGTAATTTCAGCCTGTCAGCTGTTTGCATTGTATAGCAGTTTTCGAACAGCTATCTAAGTGGGTATAATATACAGGTGGGCTTATCCCAAGGTGTATGAATTTAGAAGGCTGATTTTTATCGCTTCTGCTTTTGAATGAAGATTTTAAGAGTGTTTTGTGTATTCGTCAAGCCTCCAGAAAGCTTGTTTGAACAAAAGTGGGGTGATGGGTGAAAACCCATCTTGTCAAAAAGTGATATTCGAATTTGGTTATAAAAAGAATGCTATGAGACCACCTGGACTACATACACTTTGATTCTGGATTCCATCACCAGCTCTCTTTAATGCACCTTGAGATAAATGTAAACACCACCTTTTTTGTCATATTTTCGAGCAGGTACTCGAATCTAATTCTAGCTTTGAGGCTAGAATAATCTAGACTGAAAATTGCAGGCTAGTTTTTTGTGTGGTTTTGTATGGAGTGTTTACATGATTTCAGCCTCCAACTGTCAAACTCCATACAAAAAACTGACTAGAATCGTGAAGGGCCCCATTGCTAGAAAGTACTGGCTTATGCATAAAACATGCATCTTCTTTGATTTTTTTTTCTATTTTAAATAGTCATACGACACACGATGTACGATCGCTTTGTACGCAAGCTACCCAGGGTTCGATATTTGATTTTCCTTTACATTTTTATTTACGAGAAAAGCGACGGTGCTTGAACTCTTTGAATCAAGTTTTCTCGAGTTTACAAGTCCTTTATCGTTTCGGTAAATGTTTGCATATATTTGATATAATTCTCGGTAGGAATCGGCCTATGTGGGAACAAAAGTGACCCGTTTGTCTGTGCTGCTACCGTTGTTACGTTCTCTCGAGGTTGCTGGAATGTTGTTGAAAATTATCTATTTGAATCGCATGGTTAAGTTATGTAGTAGAGGTAGAACGATCACTTCAACTTGGAAAGGAAAAGAATAAATTTAATACGATGCTTATCGCACCATGATCATTGTTGAATTAAAAACAAAAGCCAGGGCCCAGTTCCTTATGTGTTTCCTTCCAGCTGTGTATCGTGGGCATTCTTGTTATTGATTGAGGTAAAATATATCACAAGAGCTCCCTTTATATGTGCCCATCATAGATGGTATCTGTTTTATTTGAAGCCCCATTGCTAAAGCAATGGGCGAATCAATCTTTAAGCATAAATAAAAAACTCGTCAGTTAAGCGTATCGATATATCGAGGCTGTTAACGAAATTTCAATGATTGAAAATGGAATAGCAACATGGAACAGAAATAGCACTAAATCCTGAGATTGAACGGAGAACTATTAACACTGTTCTGATTTTGTTTATCCAAACGATATACTAGCAAAGAAAATACTGATAAAATATTGCGTGGTGATTATTTGCCTTCAAGCCTTAAAGTTTAAGCCTTTAATAGCGTTGCATGCATTGTATCAAGAGTTTTTTAAATTGAAGTATAGTATTTGCTTGTTACAGAAATGTTCCAATCACGATCCTTGAAGCAATTCAGCAATGTTTGAAACAATATGTTATAGTTACAATGGTTTGGGCGCCTTATAATTATCCGTCAAACATTGTAATTAAAAACACCAAAGAAACGAGGTTTTTCCTGGAGGTCGCTTTTAAATTGAAGTGTTCAAGTCAAACCCTTCGGATCGTGTGGTATCCAGCTGGTCGATGAGACGCAGAGTTGAGAAGAATTTTGGAAACGCCGTGTGTTAAATTAAATCTTCAGGTAGCCATTGAAAGGTTTATTGAATCCACATATTGTTAGGGGATGATGTATGAAATTCCGAGACTACAATGTGATTTTTGTTGGCCTGGATGAATTTCAACATTTTAAAGGTTTCATATTTCATAATTTCCTAAGTTCATGTTCCGTGTTCAACCGTTCCAGCTGTAGAATAACGCAAGTGGCGCCAAAGTGAGTCATTTCAGACACTGCGTTTTTCTAGTGTGCCACTAATAATACCGAGCGGGCAACACGCATGACAGATTACACACAAATCGTAGACATTAATTGATTGACTGATTGCACGATGTGTTCCAGCATGGTTTTAGGAAACCTCAATCTCTTTGCCAAACCATCGATTTTTCTGCTAATCATTATGATTGTTGGAAATTGATTTAAATTGCATTGTAGTTAGTTTAGAAAATTTGATTAATCGAAATTGCATGTTTTCGTGAATTGTTTCAAATGGTGAAATATTTCAATTGAACTAGATCAGTTACGGATGGGAATTGGAGAATGAACTCTTAGGATTAGGATGAAAAGCAAATGAACTATGTAATGAAATGACAAGTGAATAAACAGTAGCAAATTGATTGGCGCAAAGGACACAACGGCTTATCCATTCTTTTCGGTTTTCGGTAATCCGTATATCACAACCAGCTTTTTTTAGTGATAATTTATCACATTTATTTGGTCCTTCGAGCCGGATTGTGATTACGGATTTTCTATTCATCGCTCTGCATCAAGAGCTCGGGAATTCGCTCTGCATCAAGAGCAGCAAGTGTGCTGATTCATCGTCGTCGTTCACCGCCATCGCAAATCGCCCTGCATCAGGGGCAACGGCCAACGATCGATCGCCATCGCATTTTCAAATTTCGCGCCACGTAAATTTGTTTCGGTTCGGTTTCTCGTAACGTGAGTGTGAGTGGAAATGGATAAGAAGATAAAAGCCTTCCAACTAAAGAAAAAGATCGCAGTGGAAAACATCAGTGCCCTCGAACGGTTCCGTGAAAACTTTTCCGGCGATGACGCCAAGCAAATCCCGGAGGCGTCAGCAGACTTGGACAGGCATAAGGACGAGTTTTTTATCGCGATAGCCAAGCTTGAAGAGCTCGACGACAGTAATGAGGCCATCGAATTGTGCATCAAAGAAAGAATCGAGATAGAAGGACGGTGCAGGAAGCTTAAATCTTTCTTTCGGGAAAATTTACGCAAGGAAGAAGTGTCGCTAAACGAAACGACAGGTTTGGCTTCGTCTACGTTCGCATTTGGTCGGCCAAACACCCCACACTAACGCCTTCCAAAGATCGAGCTGCCAACCTTCGATGGGGATCATACGAAATGGCTTTCGTTCCGCGATCGCTTCATAGCGATGATCGACGCTTCATCCGAGCTTCCATCGATAGCAAAGCTCGAATACTTGCTATCATCATTGAAGGGAGAAGCGGCGCTTCCTTTCGAACACACTGCATTAACAGACGATAACTATTCAGTTACGTGGGCACAGCTTCTAAAACGCTATGATAATTCTCGGTTACTCGTGCGGGAATATTATCGCATGTTGCATTATCTTCCCGCTGTACATGTAGAGTGTGTGGACAAGCTGACAAACCTAGTGGACGAATTTTCGCGATATGTGAACGGTTTTGTGAAGCTGAAGGAGCCAGTGGATTCATGGGACACGCCACTCTCAAACATGCTTCTTATGAAGCTCGACCGTGCGACACTTTTGGCGTGGGAAAAACATTCAGTGCATTTCAAAAGGGACAAATATAGTGATGTGATACAATTTGTGGAAGACCGTATACAAATCCTTAAATCTACAAACAATTTCGCGAGTGAATCTGGTGAACGTTCGAGTAAGGTGGCCGGCTCCAATCGTCCTCCACAAGCACGTAGATCGATCGCAAATGTAGCATCTTCGCGGTCGACACCAACGGTTACATCAAGTTCCAAGTGTCTCCTGCAGTGTGCTGATGGGCATCTTCTACGTAGCTGTCCGGTGTTCAATGGCAAGGATGTGCATCAACGTCGTGAGTTTGTTTCCTCAAAACATTTGTGCTGGAATTGTCTGGGTGATTCTCATCAGGTGAAGGCATGCAAATCGGACTATACATGTCGTATATGTCATCAGCGTCATCATACACTATTGCATGCACCCGTTCATACGCCTAGCTCAACGGTCGCGATGGCTATTCAAAACAATGATGGTATGGTGTTTTTGAAAACGGCTCTGCTATACATCGTTGACGGATACGGAAAGAGACATGAAGCAAGAGCACTTCTCGACTCGGGTTCTATGTCGAACTTTGTCTCTAACACGCTTGCTCGGAAGCTTCTCGGGACGACTCGCAACAAGGTCAACGTGTCCGTCGCAGGTATCGGAAATGCGTCACAGCTGATGAAAGGTTCGATCGTTGCAACCGTCGAATCGAGGATCAACACTCATGCATCTCAGCTGGAGTTGCTCATCTTAGACTCTCCCTTTATGCACATACCAACGGCTCCAATTGATGCATCATCATGGGAAATGCCGAGCTTGCCGCTTGCTGACCCTTCGTTCTATGTACCTGGCAAGATCGACATCATCATCGGTGGAGATACATACTGGGAGCTTCATTCCGGTAAAAAACGTTCCCTCGGCGAAGGGAAACCATGGCTTGTGGAGACTGCTTTCGGCTGGGTCGTCGCAGGAAATGCATCGTTTGGTGGTTCTCATGGTTCGCAGCTATGCCACTTATCTACCAACGTCACGCCTTCACTGGAATCGATAATGGAACGCTTTTGGGAGATCGAAACAGTCGCTGAGGATCCGATACTATCAGCGGAAGAGAATGCCTGCGAGAAGCATTTCGTAGCCACTACAACCAGGGATGCATGTTTGCCTCAAAGCTCCAGAGATGCATGTTTGATCTGGCAGGTATGTTGTATGTTTGCCACAAAGCTCTAATCCTTGTGTCGTTTTAGGATCGTCAAAGTCAATTGCTGATCGTCGACTCTTAGCTGTTGAGCGACGTTTAAGGGCTGATCCTAAAATGAAGGAAGAATACATTAAATTTATGAAAGAGTATGAGCGTCTGGGTCATATGAAACGGCTTACCGAACCGGTCGACGATTTATGCGAGCACTACTACCTGCCACATCATGCGGTGACCAAGGAGACGAGCACAACTACTAAGGTGCGAGTTGTATTTGATGCATCTTGCAAAACTTCGTCAGGGTACTCATTGAACGATAAGCTATTAGTGGGACCGGTAATCCAAGACGACCTCTTCTCAATCATCGTTCGTTTTCGATCACGTGCAATTGCGCTATCTGCCGACGTGGAAAAGATGTACCGCCAGATTCTCCACGATGAGCGAGACCATCAGTACCTCCGTATACGTTACAGGGAAGACCCGTTAGAACCAATCCAAACCTTCCAACTACTAACAGTAACATACGGCACCGCATCCGCACCATTCTTGGCAACGAGGATATTGAAGCAAATAGCTCATGATCACCATACTCAGTACCCACTGGCAGTAAATGCAGTACTTCGTGATTTTTATGTGGATGATCTATTATCGGGAACAGAGGAAATCTCAGATGCAATCGAAATACGTACACAGATTTCGCAAATGCTTAATTCGGCTGGCTTTGCGTTAAAAAAATGGGCATCCAACGTACCAGAAGCACTCCAGGGCGTCCCATCAGATGATTTGGCAGTTCTACCAACACACGAGTTGCATGATCCTCAAGTTGTGTCAACACTGGGACTTGTTTGGGAACCAGCAGTAGATATGTTTCAGTTTCGGATTGATCTGCCACCCACTGCAACCGTCTTAACTAAGAGGCTGACATTATCGTACATTGCCAAAATCTTCGATCCGCTTGGTTTGCTGAGCCCAATTATCGTTATTGCCAAAATGTTCATGCAACAATTGTGGTCCTTGAAGGTAAACGGGAAGCCTTGGGACTGGGATAGCGAACTTCCATCACAGCTCCAAAGGGAATGGGCAGCGTTTCACTATAAACTGCCATTGCTGCGCGAAATACGCATTCCTAGATTCATATCGCTTAGAGGGGCTACACGCGTGCAGTTGCATGTCTTCGCAGATGCTTCGCAAAACGCATATGGTGCGTGTTGCTACGTCAGAGCAGAAGCTCATTCAGGGGTCTCGGTGCAACTTATGGCTGCTAAATCAAAGGTTGTGTCGTTGACAAACACCAACTCAATCGCTAGGCTTGAGCTCTGTGCAGCGAAATTAGCAACGCAACTATTCCGGAAGATCAGCCAATCACTCCCCGGTACATATGATGCATTTGGTTGGAAAGATTCAATGACCGTGTTATACTGGTTGCAATCTTCACCACGACGCTGGAAGCCCTTTGTGTCGAACAGAGTGGCGCAAATTCAAGTTGAAATGGGGATTAAATGCTGGTATCATGTTCCTGGCGTGGACAATCCAGCAGACGATGTATCGCGTGGTCTTCTTCCGGACAAATTGGAATAATGTCATCGGTGGTGGCATGGGCCACGTTGGCTTAGTGGCATGGAAGACGACTGGCCAAAAAGAGAACCTGCAAGAGAAGAAGATGAATTAACGGAAGAGGAACGAGTAGTAAAATTACCAGTTGCTGCAGTAGCCACCGTCAACAACTTTAACAGCAGATTATTTTCACGGTTTTCTACTTACCTAAAACTTCGTCGAACTGCTGCATACTGTTTACGGTTCATTCAATGTTTGACGGCAAAGAAATCATCGGAAAGGCTTACAACGAATGGCACAATTCAGGATCTCATTGCTTCAGTTCCGCCACTTACAAGCGATGATTTCGATCATTCCGAGTTATGGTTGTGTCACTTAGCCCAGCAGGATTCGTTTGCAGAGGATCGACACCATATCGCAAATGGTAAGGAGCTATCACGTAGCTCGAAGCTAAAATGATTATCGCCATTTATCGACCAAGCAGGAATCATACGTGTTGGGGGTCGACTTAGCAATGCAAATTAACCCGATTCAACCAAGCATCCAATCATACTGTCTTCGAAGCATCAGCTGTCCACACTATTGGCAGAGGCATACCATCAGAATTACTTGCATTCCGGAACAGAACATTTACTATCCATCCTTCGTCAGCGGTTTTGGATAATCGGTGGACGCAATCTAACGAAGGCTGTTTATCATCGGTGCCACAGATGCTTCAAGGCCAAACCCACGCTGGTGAAACAAGCCGTAGCCGATCTTCCTGTTTTAAGGGTTTCACCAACAAGGCCGTTTTCGGTTACTGGCATCGACTACTGTGGACCGGTTTACCTAAAATCACCTGTACGTAATCGAAGTCCGACGAAAGCATACATCGCTATTTTCGTGTGCTTTGCAACTAGAGCTGTCCACATCGAATTAGTGAGTGACCTCACTACAACAGCTTTTCTGGCAGCATTACGGCGTTTCGTGGCTCGCAGAGGGAAGGTTGCTGAGCTGCATTCTGATAACGCTACCACCTTCAAGGGAGCTGCAACAACGAAATCAAGTGGAAATTCATTCCACCTAGGGCACCCCACTTCGGTGGTTTGTGGGAGGCGGCAGTACGGTCAGCGAAACAACATCTCATCCGCACGCTAGGTAGCACGAGCCTTACTCAGGAAGGAATGGTCACATTGTTAGCTGAGGTTGAACTGTGCATGAATTCTCGACCTTTAGTTCCACTATCGAGTGATCCTTCAGATACGGAACCGCTAACCCCAGGACATTTTTTAGTTGGGTCAAACATGTTGTCACTACCGCGAGTTGATAGAAGCCAGGTTCCAGCGAATAGGTTGAAGGAGTTCGACTTGGTGCAAAAACATTTACAATCCATTTGGTCGCGTTGGTATCCGGAATACCTACAACAGCTTCAGGCCCGCGCAAAACATTCCATGGCTCAACCGGTACAGCTAAAAGAGGGACAACTGGTAATAATCAAGGAAGATAATGTGCCACCTACCTTATGGCCTATGGGAAGGATCACAAAGTTACACCCAGGAAAGGATGGTATCGTTAGGGTTGTAACACTATACACAGCAGCAGGAAAACAGATTGTTCGAGCCACAGCTAGAATTGCGATACTTCCTAACCTCGATTCGTCCAACGAATGAAATGATAGGCGAAATAACACGAGGATACAAATGTAAACAATCACACCGCACATACACACGACACTATTCACTCAGTGACAGATCAACACATGCACAGCATTTACTGATCAGGAGAATTTAGGCAGAACTACTTCCTTTTTCTTATTGATTACAATTTAATTTCTCAGATAATTTAAAGAAATACTTTCTTTGGTGGCCGGAATGTTGGAAATTGAATTAAATTGCATTGTAGTTAGTTTAGAAAATTTGATTAATCGAAATTGCATGTTTTCGTGAATTGTTTCAAATGGTGAAATATTTCAATTGAACTAGATCAGTTACGGATGGGAATTGGAGAATGAACTCTTAGGATTAGGATGAAAAGCAAATGAACTATGTAATGAAATGACAAGTGAATAAACAGTAGCAAATTGATTGGCGCAAAGGACACAACGGCTTATCCATTCTTTTCGGTTTTCGGTAATCCGTATATCACAACCAGCTTTTTTTAGTGATAATTTATCACAATGATCACGAACAGCATCGTAACAAGAAATGACAAAACTTTCGAACCCTTATTATCATTTTCAAATATCACAAATACAAAAAACAAATACCTACAAACATATGCTCGTCGAGCGATTTCGGATGATAATCAGCTCTCAACGCCGATTTATGTAGCTTTACTGAACACGCCCTCCATGGGGATCAAATGCTGCCATTGAGTAATGAACAAGGCGAAAATGGCTTAAAATAAATTAATCCAGCCTAAACGCTCGTTCCGGTCAGCTTGAAATCTGTTTCCGGTTATAAGTAATTATGTGTGAAAATCGTGGTCACGAGAACTTTGGAAGGTAATTTCTTATTTCCTGAGAGCGAAATTCCGTGCTTCCATAAATGTATTTTGGTTGTAGATCATCACGGGTAAAAAAGTCAAAAACTTTCACCACAAAAATTGTTGCACCATCGATAAATGGTAGACTAACTGCAGACTCTGTCATAACTGTAGACGGTTAACTCATAAATATTTTATCCCTTGGCTTTGGCATGGGGAAATCATTTCGCTTGACTTAAGCTTCACTCCTATTTCGTGGACAGTTAATCTTGTTTGCTCCCTGACGAGCGATACCACAACTTCCTATGCCTGTTTCCGGTATCCAACCCACACCAAAGAGATCAATGGGAAGGCGAGCTCCGGGTTGAAAACTTTGCTCCTGAACGACCAATGGAAGCGAAATTATCGCAAACATCATCAGGCATTAGCTCGAGGTCCAAGCGCCCCCGCAGGACCAAAATATCATTGCACCACGTTCGATATTTGCCGGAGTTTGTTTTTCGGCGTTCAAAAAATGATTGAATGAAGAATGTGAAAAAGTACAATATATACACAACGCACGTGGGTCGCTTAACGTTAGTTCGGCACCGAGATCCCGGCGTTCGACCGCACCTCGTCTTGTGTCACATGCATATTTACCAGCTCTCTCCCGTGAGTGCGATAAATAATCGTAAATGGGCTTTGGCGTTGGGCATATACCCATACATTTTAAGCTCGCTTTATCGTTCCAACAGTGTGCGATGACACATTTTTCCCGTCAAACTTTCACAGCATCAACACACATCTTAAACCGGCATAAACTGTACGCGTACAAGCATTTTTGGTCGACAACTCACCCAGCTAAGGATGAGAGTCTGTTTTAAGGGGTGTCACTTTTGTTGCCTCGAATATGCCGTATTGAACCGACCAAATCAAAAAGACTTTTAAATGTAATAGAATCTCAACCCAAGAAGACAAAATACTAATCTTCGATGAGGAAGCGTATCGGTTTTGAGAAGTAAACCAAGACAGGCAAAAAAATGAAAACAGAATCGAAGGGTTGACACTCACAGGAAATATATTTGTGGTGCTATTTTTATCTGACCGAGCAGTGGACATGCCAAGGGCTACGGGAAGCATAATTCACACTGAAACACAGGCAGAAATGCAAAAAAAAAAATCAATAATGCGACGACTTTTCTTGAACGAGCAGCAAAGAACAGACAATTTGGTGACAAATTGGCTTCGTTGCGGGGGATAAAGAACAGTGATAAGTTATTTTTGTGCACGCACACCACAATCTAGACAAGCGGGTTTCATGGGTTTATCTGTTGTAGGGAACTCACCGGGATTTAAAGCATGCTGTTCAATCTTACGATTTTGGATAATGTTTTCTTTCGTGTTTCGGTGTATTTTTTTGCTAGCTTGTTCAGTTCTAGGTTGTAGCACATTCAGTTGCAAAATTAGAAGAGATTATATTTTTAGAAATAGACTTATACTTATAAACTATGTGCCCGAGCCGAAAGCTCAAAACTCAACGAAATGATCTTCGTGTTTCGTTAAACACGAAAAATGAAAGGGTTTCTGTGCCTGTGTCTCGACACATGCTTATCAGGGTTCTATTTGTATTTATCTGATTCTACACGGATATTGTTCCCAAACTTTTCATTTTTTCTCAAAACCTTATCAGAATTTCTTTCTGCATGGTTCAAGTACGATGTTTAACAATCAGTAGAATAGGCAGATGACGTGAAGGCGTCCGCCATTAAGGCCGGGATAACGGAATGGCAGACGAAGGCGTGAGACCGCGAGCGCTTTCGGACACTCCTGAGGCAGGCCAAGACCGCAAAGCGGTTGTAGCACCGTAGTAAGTAAGTAAAATAGGCATCAGCAAAGTACACAAATAAACTTACTCTGTTGTTGGGTACGTACGTATAACAGAATACGTACGTATAGAAAATGATATTAAAATAATGGCCAAGGTCGCTACACTATTGGTGCAAAGGGAAAGAAATCGTCTGCACTTTTTTGCCCGAGAAGGATCAAACTGCTCGTTTGACAAGAAATCTTGGTGTGTCTAAGCTTTGCTACTGGATGTACTGGGTGATGAAACATCAAACCTAGAAACCGAAAATTTAATCAGTTTTCATGAGTTGGGCCAGTGATCGAAAAATCATATGAATAACAAATGGAGAATGAGTTGTTTGGTTATGATTTCCTTCAGGCGAGGAGCTTGTAGCTTCAAGGTTTAAAATGATTGATCTATTTCTTCGAGCTTGATGTTAATTTATTTAAAGCAAATTACATCAGATATTTCTACATTATTAGCAGTTTGAGGTTGGTACCTTATTTTTATGAGTTTATTTGTAGTTGATGCTTATTTCAAATTATCGTCGTAATAAAACCCAAAGAAGCAGCCGGATTCCTGCAAAATTATACGGTTAATTAAACAGTTCAGGAACGTTACCTCAAATTAGTTGTTCTTATTCCCTTGAGGCTGTTATGTCCCTAAATCAATTCAGGACACATTAAAAGCCTTACGAAGCAGTTATATTAGTATACATCCAAATTAAGCTTTAAGTGTGAATCACATTCATTATTTGGACGTTTAGCAGGCACGTTAGCACAACCTCATCACATTTGGTTTAATTCAAACGATGCTAGCTGAAAATGTGAAATAGTATTTCATACAGGTATGGTGAAATAATCTCAAGAAAATCCTATTTCAATGATAATGATTAAAAAGATTCATAACATCGTGCACATCACTTCGTGTATACTTATTATTCGCTTTGTATTCTTTTATCAAGTAAAAGCTCTTAAATTCTGCCATCACTGTTAAGTCAGTGTCAGCGTGTTTTATCGCACCTAGATTCCTCTAAAATTACTTGTTGCTTAAGCAGTACAGTACATCTCGGAGGAACATCATAGTTTTTATGGTTTATTACTTGTCTTACGATCGTGTCTTACACGATTCTCCGTACTTGCCTTATCTTGCTTCCACTCTGGTATTTGGTGCAGTTTTACTAATTCGTTTATTATGATGACTATTGCTTCCTGGGAAGGAGAAACTGCCAGTAAAACAGGCAGCCTCAATGGACGACACTACTTCCCAACTTCATCAAACCACAAAGTGTGGAGCACAGTAAACTTTACAACCAAAATGAGAAAATATTAAAAGCAGCACCATTAGGAAATGAGTCGTTTACGGTTACAATAAAACCCTCTGTAATAACCGAAACTTGAAGCGAAGGTGGAGAATGTCTGTTACTGCTACTGCTGTGTGCTTACTGTTCCCACCGAACCCTGGTTTCCGCAAGGAAGTAGTAAAAGATTCACACTTGATTGCTCGCAATATTTAGCAATTTTCTGATGTCACCGTTTAGCACGGAGAACTCATTAGGCGTAAGCTTAAACTTGGTACAGAGAAAGAGCACTGGGGCGAACCTAAGTTAACCTCCAAGTGTTGGAAGATATGTTTCTGCACAAATCACGACATCCTGTGCCAAGGCACCAGCAGCGAGGCAACGGCTGCAAGGAGCGTTATTAATGCGCACCGCCTTCATCTTGGTGTGGCTGTCTTCTGTCTTTGGTGTCGCTGCAGAACGTACCATCGCTTTGCACGCTCATGCTCCGTTGCATTTTCTGCCCTATGTTGATGAGGGGCATAAATGCAAATGTAAATAAAATAAATTATGCCATTTTAATGAGCGTTAAGCGACGTACAATTTGTGATGCTCCTTCTCCCGGACACCAGAGACATGATGAGGCATGGTTGAAGACCTTCGTTTTCGACTCGGCCCTGCTTTTCCTAAAATAGTAGTGGATCCTTTTTCTTCGTTTCCTGCCTGTGGCTTTATTAGTTGTTTTCATTGCCAAGTGGAGGTATTTAATTAAATAATGATAATACTCTGTCATTATTATAATTGAATTCTTAATAAATGGAAGCCGATTTTGCAACAGTTTGCGAAACGGCACTGTGCTCTGCCGGCAGTTGTCATCATATACCTGATGGATGACGATGGCATAGATTGAGGTTAAATACAAAATTGCATGAGTGTAAAACCAGTGCTGAAACGTGAAATGTACGTATCACGTGATCGAAAATACGAAATTAAGCGAATCGACCCAGTAGGGAGAAGAAGATGGTGTTAAGCGTTTAATGCGGCGATCACTAATCACTTTAATTTATGACCATGTCCGAGACAGCTTGACATCCTAAATCGCTTGAAATTTCACGCCAACATACGCGAACTTCAATCACATAATCTAAAAAGCACATGTAATGCTCCTTTGAACACAGCTGTATCCTTGCTGTATCCAGCTGTAAGCATTATCATCAGCAGGTGTGTAAGTGTTTGATTGTGGAACAAATTGTTTTTCGTTCATTCTTATTTTACCTTCTTTAAATTCTGATTTATTTCACGTACAAAGTAATAGTTATTTCAGTAATTATCATTTTAAATCAGTTTTCTCATAACCATCCGGTAAACGGCACTTTTCTTCTTTCGATCTCACTCGCAACTTCTTACAAACTTTCACTCGCATATGCCACGAACTCTGCCAGCGAAGGACGATGGATGCGTTCATAAAGAATTGGTGAGATGATCGGGGCCAAACGAACGAAGGTGGAAATTTTCGAATGGTGTGTCACTGGCGTTTTCATTACTTAGTTTGTGTGTGAGCTTATCTGTTTAAGCAATTTGCGTTTTCTATTAAGAGAAAACTGTGTTTCAGCTGTTACCGAAGAAGTAAATGTATTTGTGCTAGCTTTAATTTTCCTGGTTTGCATATTAACGAACTATTCGTTGTCGGAGGAGAATGTGCTTCTTATTATAAACGCGAGATTCAAATCCCAGATGGTAGATAATCGAAAATGGGCCCGTAATAGTTGATGTGGAAGGAAAATGTGTCACTGAGAGTGTTGCTTTCCGCGATACGATGAGAATAGATGGGGAAGTCAATCCGTACTTGTAAGTGATGTAAGCGTTACCGTAAGCGTTTAATCGTTACGGGCGTCGTTTAGATTACGTGTGATTAAATTATGTAAGATGCCTATATTATCTTGTTCGAGCGTTGTTCGGTCCCAATTCTAACTACTTGCTATATGGTGCAATTTTGTCCGACGGGTCATTGATCGTGTCTCTCACACACACCATCAACTAAACTACGCAATATAAATAAAGCGACATCGCCAAATATCACTCTCTTGTCATTCAACTCTCTAAACAAGCAGCACGCTTCTCTGGTCAACCATCATCTGATAAAAAACTCCTTGGCACACGCGTCGCACAGAACTCCAAGCAAAAACACCCCGCTTAGTAACAAAAAAGCACACAATCAACTGTTCTCAGAGCCACCGCTACAGTTCATTGGCGACCTGGCCAGTTGGGGTGTTTGACTTACAGCATATTTTTGATTGAAAAAAAAAATTGATAGGATGTTTAAAATTTTAATTTTACTTCGATATGTTATAAAACAATATTATGGTCCTGTAAGACAGTTTTCATTCAAATCTAACAAGTAATTCAAAAGATATCCGCTTTTAACCACGAAAAACATCATTCTTCCTTATGAAATGTATGGGCTACCCGCGTAGCCGGTTGTACACGTGAAGGGTATATCTTTTCTGAGGCATTTTTTTAATTTGAAGTCGGTACGATTTCTTAATTCAAAGTTATTTTGGAATAAAGATGCGAAACATACCCGAGTAGGCAATCGTACAAATGACGATTAAGGGGACAGTTCTTGCGCAACTTTTACTAATAGGAAGTAGGATTCTTGAACGAACTAATAAGGCTACAAGTAGTACAAGAGATGCTAAGACAACAGCAATGAAGATCGAAATGAAATTTCGACAAGTAGCAAGTAGCAACGCATGAGCACATAGGTAAGCATGAAAAGCGGATTGGGGATTGTTTTGTACATTGTTCAGGATATAATATTGCAATTACTGTAAGGATACAGTCGAAATACCTGGTACTCGTCTATCCAAACGCCTTCCACTATTGCTCTGAACCATTGCCCCAACCATTTCATAAATATTAAGTCTCAACATTACTCTCGGTAATTATTTGTTTAATTTCTCAACAGTAGATGTGTTTGCAGCTAACGAGTAGAGCACGAACTAGGACATTTGCGGTTGCACTTGATCTGTATATGCATGTACACACACAAATACGCTCGGAAGTGATGTATAGTTATGGATAAAGCGATAGCAATTTTTATTGTTGTAATGATCCGAACACAAGTACCTCTGATTTGCAACTGACCCGCCGTTAGTGTGTTAGGATCAGCCGCGCACGCATCTAATGATGTTCACATCCACTATCACAATCCTAATGTGTCACTCGACGAGGATGGTAACTGTGACTGTGTGGATGGCGTACATGTATGCGTGCAATCTTACAGTGCACCGACGTGAAGAACGTAGGCAATTCCCCAGCCAAGGGCAGGTGTGCCTCATGTACATATCTTCTCAGGGGGGTAGCGGAGTGTCGTCCTCGACACTATGATCGTCGTTATGGGGAGGATACCATTGAATTAGATTTAGTTGTGCTTTATCGCTTTAACACAAAATATTAAAAAAAAAAATTTTTTTTTCGTAAACGTTATAATGTTTCATATTCTTAAACCTATTGTTAGTAATTGAATGGAATTCAATAGAGATGTTAAGTTAGTTATGTTTCCTTTTCACTTTAGCCTTATGAATCTTTTTCCCTTGATCGTTTATAAACGTTACTTTTCTATCTTCTAATATTTTACATTCTTTATATCTTTCTTGATGCTTAAGATTATTCCTATTTCGAGTGTATACAATTTCTCCTTGTTCCAATTTTATTGGATCTTCTCTGTTGCTGTTTTTTTTTAGTTAATTCTTTTTCTTTCCTGCTAATCATGTTTTGCCGATATTCTGCATACATTTGCTCTTTTAACCGAATCATTTCAGTAATGTCTGTTGGAACAGGGCTTGTACTCTTAAACCCTCGAAATAATTCATTCGGTGTTAATTTTGTTTCCGAATGTATTGAGTCATTGTAAATAGAAATAGCTAAATTCATTTTTGTGGTCTCCGAAAAATCCTTAGTGGTTTCCTTATTGGACAAAATATTGTGAAGCTCTCTTAATGTTCTGTGAACTATCTCAACTGTACCATTTGATGAAGACTGAGCTACGCTGGTATGATGGTACTGTATGTGATTTTCTTCAAGAAAAGATTTTAATAAGGATGAAGTAAATGCAGCCTCTTGATCCAATATTAATAACTCTGGTTTTCCTACTAATGCCATAAATGTAGACATACCTTTTATAATATGTACAGTATTGCGAGTTCGGATAGGTATTGCTATAGCAAGTCTAGAAAAACGGTCACAGAAGGTGAGGTAGTGTTTATCTTTGATGATAAAGATATCTGTATGCACGATTTCTAGAGGCTTTGAAGGTGTGTCCGTTAATTCAAATTTGATTTTATACGGGTGTCTGTCGTATTTCGATTTCTGACATAAACGACAAACTTTAATGTACTGAGATACTTTTTGTTTTAAATTTGGGAAAAAATATGTTCTTTTTATGTGGTTTACTGACTCGAGAATTCCTCGGTGGCTTGAATCGTGATAAGATTGTATTATTTGATCCTGCTCCGAGTCATCAGGAACATCTATTAGTAGTGATTGTGTATACAAAATTTTAAGCGATTTTGCTCTTGCATAATATTTTTTATAAAGTTCTTGTAGCGAGCAAAGAATATCTGTATTACAATAAATACCATTTATGCATTTAGGACTTGTAAACTCTTTCAGGATATTTAGCAAAACTGGTTGCGTGAAATCTGTTTTTTCGATAATAGTCCTGTTATAGTTTGGAAACAATGTGAGAAACTCTTGACTTTCGGAATTTGTTTTTCTTAGGATTATCTGATTTCTGAATTCGTTTAACGGCTTCTCAGTACTTTGTGTCATTGTACTTTCTGATAAATTTATATTTGATTCTGGATTAATTCTTGATAGTGAATCAGCATTGTTATTTAATATTCCTTTTTTATATTTAATATCAAATTCAAATTCCTCCAATTCAAGTTTCCAACGTAACAGTTTTCGATTTAAATCGTTTTTTTGTCGAAGCCAAAGCAACGGTTTATGATCCATTCGAATTTCAAATTTAGTGCCATATACGTAAGGCCTAAAATGTTTGATGGCAAAGATGATGGCTAAAAGCTCTTTTTCTGTTGCGGAATATCTGCATTCGGTGTCATTTAGAGTCCGAGAAGCGTACGCAATTGGATGTTCTTTTCCGTCCTCAAATTTTTGAGAAATAACAGCACCCAACGCATAATCGCTTGCATCGCAGCGCTGTTTCCACTATAAATTTTTTGGTAAAATCTGGGTATTTCAGTATTGGATCAGTTATTAACAACTGTTTGCATTCATTGAAACAATTTAGATAATTTTCATCAATTACTATTTTGGAATCCTTTTTTAAGCAATTAGTTAATGGTTTAGTAAGTTTTGCGAAATCTCTAATAAATTTACGATAGTAGCCTAAAATTCCAAGAAAGGCTTTTATTTGCGTGGTAGTTTTAGGTATTGGCCAGTTCAATATTTTATCTATTTTTATTGGGTTAGGCTTAATTCCTTCTTCAGTTACAATGTGACCCAAAAACTCACATTCTTTCCTAAGGAACTCACATTTGTTAATTTCTATTTTTAAATTAGCAGTTGTTAATCTAGAAAGTACTTTATTTAAATTTTCTAAGTGCTGTTGAAGAGAACTGCCGAAAACAATGATATCATCTCAGTACACTAAACAGCACGTACCAATCAATTCGTTAAGAATGGCGTTCATTGCCCTTTGAAACGTAGATGGAGCGTTTTTAAGCCCAAAAGGCATGCGAATGAATTCGAAGTGACCTTTATCAGTATTGAATGCAGTTTTCGGTCTATCTTTTTCTTCGACTTCGATTTGATGAAATCCCGACTTGAGGTCTAACGTAGTAAAGTAAACACTACGACCAAGCTTATCTAAAATCTCCTCAATGTTCGGGATGGGGAATTTATCGCTGATCGTCTTCTCGTTCAATTTGCGATAATCAACTACGATTCTCCATCTCTTTTTACCAGTACAATCAGGTTTTTTTGGCACAACCCAAGTTGGTGATGTCCACGGTGACAAAGAATGCTGAATTATACCGTCCACAAGCATTTCGTTAATTTGTTTATCTACCTCTGCTTTGTGTATGTGAGGGTATCTGTACGATTTACTATGGACCGGAATTTCATCTGTAGTATCTATTCTGTGTTTTACGTTGCTAGTACATGAAAGTTTATGACCCGTTGTGTGTATAACGGAGATATGTTTGTGCAATATTTTTAATGAATCGGTCTTTTCTTAAGAATTTAAATGATCAATTCTAATAATTTTTTCTAGATCCGAATCTGTCATTGTTTCTGAAAATATTTCCATGTTTAACCTCAACAGTTGCTTCCACTGCTAAAGTAGTAGCTGGTTTGGTCCAATAAAATTCAGCTTTTTGTCCAAAATTACTAGCAAGAGCTGTGATGTATCCATTTTCAGCTTCATACAAACCAGAAGGTATGACCACATCACTAATCCTAATATCTCTTGGCAAAAATACGCTTCCATTGTATTGGGCAACAGGAACTTTAATATGCCTTACAGTGTGTGCGTGAACTGTCTGCTTATCGCGACCCATTTTTCGGATACACAAATCTATCGTTGTATTGGGGAAGATCAGCTTGTTGTTTTTGCAATCTAGAATTGCTTCTAATTTTGATAAGCTTTCGTACCCTAATATGCCATCAAAATAATCATGGAATTTATAAAGGTAGAATTTTGTGTCTGTATCAAAAATATTACAAGTGAATTTTTTGTTCGTCTTGTGCTTGCCAATGGTGTTTGTTATTGTAACTGTGTTACATTTATGGATTGTAGAATCACTCACCATTTCAGGTGAAATGAAATTTTTATTGGACCCGCTGTCAACTAAAATTTTAGCAATTTTATTTCCTATTTGTAATGAAACGTAAGGCAAACCATTTATAGCATTTACCTCGGATCTAATTGCACGGAAGCCATTTGAAAATTTGCCGACTCTAACTCGTTCTCTTCGTTATCGCAATCACTATCACCGTCCTCAGCAGTGTGTGCAAATATTTTATCGCGTGATCGCATTGACTGATCGATCTCCATTGGTATGGGTTTTTGCTTGTGCGAAAAAGTATTCTTTACACTACCATTGCTAGGATGATTGGAATTACCCGTTTTCGGAACAAAAGGTGTAGGTTTGCTCTTATTGAACGCATTAGAATTTTCAGTTATTTTTTTCGTTTGTTCTGAATTCTGGAACTTGCACAAAAACGAGTAGGCTGTTTCTAAATCTTCTGGTTTCGCAGCTTGCACATATCCAAAGTATTGCTTACTGAGCCCCTTTATGAATGCTGCCAAACACTCCTGGTCTATAAAATCGTTAATCGCTTGCCAACTGTTGCGATACAAATCTTTTTGTTTCGCTAACGCTTTCATATTATGTGCAATCTCTTTTGTTCGCTTATAGTACACATATATGGATTCATCCATCTTCATGGTCCAAAGCTGCGTTTGATAAGTAGCCATGTCTCTCTTGTCGCCAAACGAATTTGTCAAAATTTCGACAATCTCTTCAAATGTGGTCGGATTGCCGTTAACACAAAGAGTGTCGCGTGCCTTGCCTTCTATTTTATTTATTACGGCCTGAACATACATTTCGTAAACTTGCACGGAGACGATTGGTTTAAACATATTTAATATTTTTTGCGCAGTGGCAATCCATGATATTAAATGTTTCTTATTACCATCAAACGTTGGGATGGTTTTCAAAGGATATGGTATCCTAAACATATCATTTTGGAATCTAACCGAAGGTTCGGTAGGAACAAAACTATTGTGTTGTTGTTGCTGCTGCTGCAGTATTTGAGAAAGTTCGTCATTTTGTTCTTGAAGCACGGTTAAACGTTCTTCCGTGGCTGCAAAATTCCCTATGAGAGTTTGCAAATCGACTTGGTTCATTTTTCTATCACACGAAAGAGCTTTCACTTTTGGCAAAGGATTAAATCTAGGCATAAGCGTTTAACAAAACAGCTTACCTCAAATGGGAAATAGGTACGGTGCCAATTCTCTGGATTAAAATCCGCTAAGTGTTTTGTTTTTTTTTCTATTTACCTGGGTACCACCACAAATCGTCCACGTATCGGGAGATGGTAAAAACCGGATGATGCCACAAAATAAACGGCAGGACACTGCACTAATCACTTCAAGTGAAGAAGAAAAAAAACGCACTTAGGAATGGCCCGAACGGCTGCGCCAGTTATGGATAAAGCGATAGCAATTTTTATTGTTGTAATGATCCGAACACAAGTACCTCTGATTTGCAACTGACCCGCCGTTAGTGTGTTAGGATCAGCCGCGCACGCATCTAATGATGTTCACATCCACTATCACAATCCTAATGTGTCACTCGACGAGGATGGTAACTGTGACTGTGTGGATGGCGTACATGTATGCGTGCAATCTTACAGTGCACCGACGTGAAGAACGTAGGCAATTCCCCAGCCAAGGGCAGGTGTGCCTCATGTACATATCTGTATATACAGATTATTTTAACCAGCTGCAAATACAATTCAAAGTACACCGGAGCAGACGGGTTCACTGATCAAATTAAATATAACGGTGGCAGTAAAGCTGATGTTATGTAGCAAAAAAAAGAAATATGGTAGCAGTAAAATTTTAATCAGTGCACGATACGACTATGACGAGGAATGATATAAAATTCAATTTAATAAAAATATGCGTCCATCTTTCGCATGCGGGGAGATGTATGCTGTACGTACTAGTGATGGGTAAAGTTGGCAAAAATCCGGAGTCGACTCCGATCCGACTCCGATAAATTCGGAATCGACTCCGGAAGGTAGGTCCGCTCTGCAATATCCGGAGTCGTTTGGAATCGTCCGGAGTCGTACGGAGTCGCCCAGATTCGCCCGGAGTCGGAGTCATTCGGAGTCATCCGGAGTCGTTCGGAGTCGTTCGGAGTCGTCTGAGTCGTTCGGAGTCGTCCGGAGTCGCCCGGAGTCGGAGTCGTCCGGAGTCGTTCGGAGTCGTTCGGAGTCGTTCGGAGTCATTCGGAGTCGTCCGGAGTCGCCCGGAGTCGCCCGGAGCCGACCGGAGTTGGAGTCGTTCGGAGTCGTTCGGATCGTTCGGAGTCGTTCGGAGTCGTCCGGAGTCGTTCGGAGTCGGAGTCGTTCGGAGTCGTTCGGAGTCGTTTGGAGTCGTCGACTCCGGACGACTCCGGTCGACTGCGAACGACTCCGAACGACTCCGAACGACTCCGAATCCTGGCGGATCTAGTGGTTCCATTTTGCTGGAGTCGGAATCGAACTAATAATAGTCGGAGTTGGATCGGAGTCGTGGGTGCGCTCCATACAGCACATCACTAGTATGCACTACAACTAAAATCTACAACTAAAAGAGAGCCAATCGTACCTTCATTGGATTTTAGGCGTTGTATGGGTATAATCCGTTTTACATAAGCTTATACTTTATGCTTTAGTTGCTATTTTTCAAGCTTTGGTTCTTAGCGTAAGCATCTTCACGAAATTGCTTTGGATGCTTTGAAGGAAACTTGTATGCTTTGAAAAATTTAATATTTGCTGAGTGAAACTTGATAAAATGCTCTGCATCAGTTCTGCAGCAATTTTTGAGCTTCTGTCGCTCTGAGATGTTGTTATTTTCAAATTAGTTAAAATTGTGAGGGTGTGTGTTTTTTTTTCTTTTAGCTCCAATGCATGAAACAATCTGAAATATGCCACTATTGGGCTGGTACATAATTAATACACCCAATTGTACTGTGTGTGTGCTGCCTTCCGAACCGAACATGCTTTGTTCGTGTTTTCAACTCTTTTATGTTTACATTAGCTCCTGTGCTTTGCAACGCACTGCAATACGGAGGGTTTATTAACTACCAGAGCAGCGTGTATACGCGCCTGCCTGTTGCGTACGGCGGTGAAAATTGTTGGCATCTAGGAACGTGACGTATGTTTGAATTATATCTATATCAAGTTTACCTTTGCTGCTGCTCTACATATACACACATGACATACTGACTTGCCTTGTTTCAAGCTAATTGGAAGGGTTTAGCGTGAAAAAATTGGTTTATGTACTGTGCCTCAAAGGTATGGGTGTTTTGAGTAAAAATGATCCTACAGGGCGTGCGCGAGTCTGTGTATCTAGGTTAGTTTTAGTGATGGGAATAGTTCAGAAAATTGAGGAACGGAACGAACCTGCCAATCTGGAGAAAAAGAACGGAACGCGGAACGCAGGTTCAAGGGAACGCAGGATGACCTGCCCTGGTTACGCTTTTTTCAGTTGCTCGCTTTATATATGGTTAAGTTGAAAGTATTTATTGAATATTAGGCCCGATTATTAAACACAAATTGTAAAGACAAGTTGTCAAAATCGGAAGATTTGTATTATGACATCCGTTTGTGTTGTGTGTTGGAAATTTTTTTTGACGAAACACAAACTCACAAGCACACTGCCAACATATGTATTATGAAACACAAACGGAAATCCAAAATTGTCAAACTGCTTTCCGTCAGCTTTTTGTCACGGAAAGGCGCCAATCTCAGATTGTTTTACCGACAAAACACAACAACAGAGTTGTTGCTGTTGTTTTCACGACAAAATATAGTATTTTATTTCAGAAATAATCAAATTTTATCATTTTAAATAAAAATATGTTTACTGCCATATCCATACAAATGGCGATAAGCTGGAGATACTGGTAACGTGCTGCTGTTTCGGCTTAAGAAGCTGCTGTTATTTCCTTCCTCTGCTGTTCTTCGATGGTAGTCGAAAGATGAAGGGCTCACGCACCTGGTTCCTGGCTCCTGGGCTCGATCTCCGCCAGAATGTCAAGGAAAATTTCCTTCGACACACGAATTTTTTTCTAAAATCTGAAATTAACAACCACGAAATGAAACATGTATAACACGATTTGCACAAATGATCCGTATGCTTAACTCACGCTTGGTTATAAAGCTGTAACGGGCCGAAAACACTTCGAAGCAATCGGCGCTGTTTTGCCAGATCTACCTTTGTTTCTTCTTCACTGCCGCTATCGTCACTTACGAAGTGGGATAAAATCATTTCGATGTTTTAAACAAGGATTGTTAGCTTGATAAACGATCGTGTCTTAAATAAACTTGTTTACGTTTTTTTTTTTGTTTTGATTTTGAACATTTTGACACATCGACACAGCTTTAACGAAAGAAAAAATTTAACGAAACTTGTCTGTCACAAGAACGGTTTCAAAATGCATACCTATTTTCCGTTTGTCTTGACGCACTTGTCTTGTGTCATTTCCGTTTGTGTTTAACACTTTAAGCGCCGTGTCATATAAATTCGCATGACGGTTTTGCTCACCGTTCAGCTTTGCATCTGACGCTCAGTGATTCTCTTGATAACGAATGAAGTAGGAAAGAGAGAACGAGAACGACATGTGCTAAGCCGCTTATCGCAATGAAACAATAGAGTGATAACAATGGCACGAGAAACTGTCGTTCTCATCGCTTTCTTGCCATCCGCTACGTGCTCACTCAAAAACTGTGACGTCAGGTCGGCGGTCAAAGTGTTAATAATCGGGCCTATTGTGTATTATATTTTTTGTGCAGTAATCATACAGTTTCAATTAAAACAAAGCTTAAAAAAAGTTTACTGAATGTGTAAAACTATTCCTTTTTCATTAAAAGTTTAAGGCATTTTGTTATTTTTTTTTACTAAAACTAATCGTTATTCCCTTCTTATACTTCTTAATAAAGAAGTAAATCAGAAATTTGTTGCAAAGCATATAAAATTTTGATGCAAAATCAAAAAGCTTACAAGTTTAATCGGCTTTTTAAATTTCGTATGGTCTAAATTACACTACACTGATTGAATTCATATTTCTCAATAGAAGCAGATAGCATCGAATAACATTGGTTTATATAACGCTGGGCATCAACTTTCAGTTGCTCCTTAGCTCATATTTTTCAAACATTATTACTATATTGGTTAAGCCAGCCAAGCTTAACCGAAAGCTGGAGGCAAATTAAATCGCGGGCACTGGTGTAGCGGCAAAGTGGATGGAAAAGCTACACTGATTGAAACATCAGCTTGATCGGTCTCGCGTATCCATCATGGTAGTGGCCTTAAGTGACTTTCGTAAAGAGATTAATTTATTGAATTAATGGCAAAATTCCACAGAGCGTCCCACCCGTGCTAGAGGAAGAGGCACTTTTCCTTTAATATCGTGTCACCAGCTTGATTCCATTCATCGCTTTACGGTTGTTTCGAGTTTGCGATAGGAAGGCAGGCAGCAACGCTACGGTTACAACCAGAAGGTTTTGGTGATTGAGGAAACACAGTCAAACATCGTATTGCTGGCTGGGTGGAGTTTTAAATTCAAGCTTTGTGTGGTTCCACTTGCTTGCGACGTTTGGCTGGAGCTGGTGCCTCCCTGGTGCTAAGCTATTCATGCTAATAATCCAAACGAAACACGGCTTTTTGTGACGATTAAAATTTGTTTTTTTTTCTTTTTTGTTATTGATAGTGTAAGGAATACTTTTTCCGGGAACGGTTACCGACTTGTGGCGTTTGACTGACAACCTTTACCCTTCTAGCTTAATGTATACACACTGGGAGCATATCTCATTTTCAAATCTTGAAACATCAACGCAACGTCTTGTAATAAGCAGTTAACAAGAACATTTTCAGCTTGGGCGTACCAGTTTTTCGAATGATGCTCGATGTAGGACAGAATAAGGCTTTGCTGAGATATGCTATTTATGGCTCAATAAGAAGCTTTCTTCAAGTGGTGGCGGCTTAAGTTAATGAGGTAAAAAATGTTTTATTGGACATTGCTTTCAAACAGATATTTTGTATGGCTAAGTGTGTCAGTGTAGCAAGACGACATAAAGACTATCAATGAGGAGAGATAACGGGTGTCATGATGATTGATCAATGAATTTCCCGAATTTGTAACAGTACACAACTGTTGTTGAAAAAAAAGAAAAGAAAAAAATCGCTACAATAAATCGTATTGTGACATTTTTTTACGGTGAAGTTTGATGTCAATTACATTCAAATAAAAACCCGAACTGGAACTTTTATGTTTTTTCTTTAAGTTAATCGTCCTTACATAAAGTACACATGTTTAAACTTACTGCTCGAAAATGGTTTGTTTTGCTTTTGAGTGCTTTATCAACTCCAAACAAACATCACCCAACGAAGAGCTTTTAAGTTTCGAGCATTGAGAATGCGCCCAGGCTGCAAAAAGTGAGGTTCAAGTTGTGTTTGCTTACTAGAAAGCAGCAAGTACGTAAAACGATTATGGTACCTTCGCATACACATTAACAAACAAACCCACATACATAGCCACACAAACATCCACGCAAACAAAGGAAAGCCTCATGCGTCATGCAAAGACGGCATGCATCACAGCTGGAAGCTGGTGCTCAAATAGTGGAAGAAAACATGACTTCTTGCGCAGGCCGGCATCGTGCACTCCCACGGGCAGAGGAAAGCTAACGACATTTGGGATAAAGTAAGGCATGGTTTTTTACTGGGACTGAGGGCTCTTCGTCCTTGATCAAAGTTTCATGTTGAGATGCCTTTTTCAGATATTGTAGAAATGGATCTAAAATAAGAGGCAAATATTTGGTAAAACATGTGTATGTCTTTTCTTCCTGACTCTCTTCCAAATAAAAAAAAAATAAAAAAAAATCTCATTTTTTTTAATGAGTCAAATGGTTTGAAGTGCCTTATTTTGATGAAAAATCTTTGTTTATATGATTATGTGAAATTAAATTTGAATATTTTATCTTTTACTATTAAGAGTTTTTTTGCGTTTTCAGAAATTAATGTTACTAACATTTGAGTAAGCTTTATCATAATACTTACCCTCACCGTGCGTCTTTGCGGTGACGTTAAAAAAGTTTTGTTTGATATCGACATTCACGTCGATGTCCACTTCATTGATAACCTTCTCGAAATAGATTGGGTACCCGTTTTCGTCGCCAACCCCTGTTTTGGTGAATTAAGTAACTGAAAGGAAAACAAACATACATAAAGCTCTCGTCAATTGGTTGTTTACAGCTGTGCTCTTATACTGTTCGATAAGAATAAAAATACGGCTAAATTCACTCCAAGAGACGATATAATATTGGGCTCTGGATGGAAACGGTTAAAAAGCAAACAAAATGGTAAACGGAATAATATTTAAATTTTGCATCTTATGTCGTGTTCTATCTGACATCCAAAGAATTGTCACATATGTCACTCACGCAACCGGTGCCAGTCTTACGCTCCCGAGCATCAGTGACCACTAATGGTAAACCAGTAACGATTAATTTCGATTTTATTGCATCCATTATTTTATCCAACGACGATAATTGCAATGCGAAGTTACACAACGTATGAAAAGTGGATAGACAAAGATGTCGCATCAAACACGGTAACGAATGGAGAAATGCTACAGCAAAAATTGCAGAAAGTTGAAATGAAAAAATAAAAACCACACACATTGTTCGTTCGTTACCGAAACCCTCGTCGACCCACTCTAACATCCTTCTATCCAGCCTACCGATTCGTGCCAGTGTCGGTGGAAATGGATCCATTATGTGTCCTTGTTTCGGAGCTTGTGATTTGGTGTAATTGCAATCGCCGTACGGAATCACCACGGTACCATGACACAATGGGTTGTATTGGGCCTTCCGCTACCCTCCCTGTGGACACTGTGTGCCAAGAAATGCAGCCTGCAGCATAATTGAGAACAATTTCAAATCCATTTTGTACTAGCGTGACTTCTGACTTCGATTCGTGTGTTCGTTTGTACGGTGACCATGTACACCATACCATGCCTCGAGGCACAATAATTTCAAGTGGATAAATAGTACGAAGCAAAGTTTCATGGTAGACAACCGTCCCCAACCGGCCGTCTTTGAATTCTTATTCGTATTTTTTTGCACACTACAGTACAGTTTTAAATATGTACAGCTTTAAACATTCACTTCAACAACATTTTTGCTTGTATCCTTTTGGCTTTTTGGTACTGAATGTGACTTATGCATAAATTGATATCTTCTATAGATCAAAAGGCGTTTTGAAAACGTACAAATAGTGTTCAAAAGATTTAAAATTTCATTCCAAAATAAGAATGCAGTAAAAATATACTTTTAGCCAAAGAACATCCAAAGTCCATTTGTTACAATTTGTTTTTAGCGTTTGCTACGTTAGTTGTTTTATTTTTAGTATTGATCATACAAAGTGATTTAATCTTATATTTTCAATAGTTAAGGTCCGGTAACATCTACCGGATGTCCTCAAATTTCGAATTATTTTCAAACTCTTCACGTTCAGTGGCAACAACCATAACTCAAACACCTATTGGTTCTTATTTGTTCTTACAACTGTGTTAACCTTGTAACTTACTGGTTGCTACAGTTCTTACTGTACATTGTAGAACCGTTAAATATCGATGAGGCTACTTTTGAGCCATATTCTCACGTCATTGTGGCGGTTTTCAATTTTATATATATATTGATAGTGTTTTAAATAAAATACGCCGTTTTATCATTTCCATATTAAAAGGAAAACAAATCTGTTGAACTTTGCCATTGATTGTCAAATAATTCTTTAAAATGGACACCTTCCTGAAATGATTTCATGAAATTAATGCTTCAATAAGATTCTTTAACCGACAGGAGTAAGAGTTTCATGTAGATGCCATCAAAACAATAAGAGTGCAATAAGAAAAAACCGTCAAGTGTGCTGTTCTTTCTTCGGTATCTCTTCTCTCCCTGCCACACATTGATCGATTGATCGGTGCCTTATCAACATCGAGGGAACTTTGAAGGATTTGTAAAATAGATGCACCATTTCGAACGAACGGCATACAATGAAATTTGTTATTTAGTCAAACATGACTTTGTTTTCTGTGTGTGCATTTTTCTATCTTTCATTCTGCGTGAATTCGAATGGTAGAAATGCGCTAGTACTTCGGTGGTCGTGCATCACACCACAACTGATGGCTTTTGAAATTGACAAAATTGAATTACTCGTTTTTTGTCGGGAGCCAACGGCATGTGAGGCGTTTGTATCGTGTGGCCTTTCACTGATTCATGAAATATGGAATGGTAGTTTTTTGGGGCTAAAGCCACTCGCTGACCGTAATGTGTAGTCAATGCGGAAGGATTTGAATAAATAGTTGACTAAAATGCAGTCAAAATAATTTAATAGCATGTTTTCTGTTTTGAGAGTTGCTTTGAAGCATGAACTAAATGAAAAGCTAAATGGAAAGAGAGTAATCTATAGTTTATGATGCAGCACATGTTATCGATTTTTTTTTGTTGTACTGTTTAAACATTCTGTTTAATTTGAATAAATAACTTAAAAAGGAATTGATTTTTTTGTCTGCAAAGGCAAATTCATTGTAAAATATGAATCAATAGTGTAGATTGCTTGTATAAATGATTACGTGTTTAACTTTTTCATCTCTAAACCATCATAACCGGGACCATTTGCAAAGCGTGCAAACCAATTTGAATTGACTATTACAATAAGCTCAATTTCAATCAAATGAACGGGTAGAATCAGAAGTTTGCAATTGCTACTACCAAGAACCCTATAACATAGTTATGAAAAATTAACTTTCGCTATTCGTGTTGCATATTGCATCAGGCACGAAACATTATAGAACATTGTGTGCCAGTTGTTTCCATTGAACACAGGATTATTAAATTTCAAATCCTTCAGTTGCTTCCATACATTCACCTTTCATTTTCTTTTGCTTCGTTTTACGCTGTCCGCGATCAAACCATTCGGTGGAACCAATACACCATCACCCGTATGTACGGATAAAGCACCAGGCGCCTCCATTAATGACAGTCCATTGTCAACGATATTTATTGCCACTTCATTGTACCAGATTGCAAAATAAAGATTTGTATCGCAGTCCTCTGTGGCCACGGCAGAAACTGAAGACGTTTCTTGAAGCACTGAGTTCCGAAACTGTCGACAGTCGAAGTGTTGAATTCAGTCGACATGCGGAACATAGGGTCAGACCGACCAGCGCTGGAGCGAGGCTGAACGGACCGTAGAGTCTTTCTAGACCCAAGTGTTCGTGATGGTGTGTAGATATCGACGCGATGCAACAAAGGCGGTGAGTCGAGAGAGCCATATAGCAATCCAGCGATGAAAGAGCACTGTGCATTGCGTCTTCTAACCGAAAGAGGCTCGAGGTATAGAAGACGACACCGCGCAGCATACGGAGGAAGATTATTGCAATATTGCCATGGAAGTAGGCGTAGGGCATATCGCGTTAAATCGACTCAAGTCGAGCAATTGAAGAGGAGCATTAGTCGGGCTCCAGCCTACGCACGAATATTCCAGAACGAAAAGAAAAATACTATTGTAGAGAGCTTTAATGCACAGAGGGTTGCGAAACTCATTAACTGTCCAGATAACTTGCTAGATTTAAGTATAGGGTAGTATAAAGTAATAAGTAATTTTGAGATGCAACAATATTTTGTTTTGCAATAATATTTCGCCCGTGTATTAAAATGGGCCCCCATGACTGCTGTCTGTTTTTGGGCTAAGATATAAGAAGCTTTTTCGAAGGATGGCAGACTCTGGTGATCACGCAATAAAGCCTCGGCGCTTATTGCTATGGTGATACCACGTTTCAATGAATGAAGCTAGCACATGTTTCTGTCTCTGTCTTATGGAAGAGTGGTTGATAAGAGCAGTTAGTGGGTGGGCTTTTATACTTATTTATATCCTTTTGATGTAATGCAAATATTCAATTTAATATAACACTGAATGTGTGGGTCTATTGAATGAGTACTCGGGAAATCAAAGGAAGCTACTATCCAAGTTCAAAAGGTTGCTTTCTCTAACTTAAAAATCTATAATAGCAGAACTCAACTTAATTAACTTAAGCTCAAACAACAGCGTCCACTATCGTTCCTTGTTTCTCAGTACTACAATTTATAACGATCATATCATCTTATTTATGAACTTTGTCCTTAGCACCACGTTCAAAATCCCGAATTGTTCACAAGTATTTCAGTTTACAGAAGATTCGCGCATCGTCCAAAAACTGCCAGCTTAAAAACAATAATTAAATTGAGCACAACGTGCTACCTCACGACAGCTAAGATTAATACATGATACTTTATTTTTCTGAGCCGAAAACAACACACTGCCACAGGCATACATTTCTATTTTTATTCGCGTAACTACACAAGACAAAAGCTACAGTCTCGTGTCCGAATGCAAAAAACGGCCAGAAAAGAAATAATGAAATAAAAGTGTATTATTCTTAAGATATCTTTCCACACCGAGGCTCTCACTGCGCTACAGCTCCGGGAGTTTCCATCCGGGAGTTTCCATTCCATCCACGGGATGGTTGTACAACCAGCGATGATATTTTTGTGCAATAAACAAACACTAAGTGGAATTAATTATATAAAAATGCATCAATTTGTTGCAGTGGTGCACACTTTCCGTTTTTCGTCCTTGTAGAAACTTGGGATGAAGTTTTGTGTGCCATTTTCCTACAATATACCGATATTTCTCTATTGTTTTCTTTTTTTTTTTTTGTTGAGCCAGGCATCCCGGGAGTTATCCTCAATTTGTGTTATTATTGTGGTTTCTGTCTTAATATTAGTTTATTACATCCCAGAATGATGGAGTTAGCTTTTTTTATCGCGTCCGTGAGAGAAAAAAAGACGAAAGTAGAGTTTATAAATGCAACCCCTGGACCCTGTGGGTTACAAGAATATTTTACCATGGAAAGGATTACAGGCAGCAGGAAAATAAGTTGCATTTCTGGTATTGCTTCCAACACAGGTTTTAGAATGGTGCGATGGTGCAAAGAAAAATTTTATAAAGAACCCACCGATTTCTCTGGGTGTGGGAGCTATTCGGGTTGTTTTTTTTTATGCTAACCCTTTAAGCTCCAACAATCCTTCCTGAAACATAATTTACGGTTAGAGCAGAGGAAGTGGATTTTTCCACTTCTGATGATGCAATTGGATACATATGCAATCAAGTTCAAATAAAAACAAAAATGCGACGAAAACCTAGGAATGGTTTGTAGAAAGATTGCTTTGGTACCGCACGAAATTATACCGCACTTCTTCGATTTGTGAACTGACACTCATATACATTCATGTTATTTGTGACATTTGTGAGGGTGGGTTTTGTTTCTTTGCTCGGACGATTTTTTCCAAGCATTGGTTGCATTCTTGTCACATGTTCAACCACATGGTCTGGAACAAAGTTTTTATCCACCGCGAGCACATTTGTTCCCCGTCATGAGGTCAGTTTCGGTTGAGAAGTAAAATAATCGGTCAGCTCATCATCCGTTCTCGAAATAACCAATATGTAGTTATATATGTAGGCTGAAATTGTTGCGTGACCCTTCAGACAGTTTCAGAATGATTATTAATCTGTGTCTCGAAAGTGAAGGTTTCGTTGTTTGCACCGGAATTTAAAGTACACACTCTGAAAGGTCAGTGTACACACTCTGAAAGGTGAAAGTCTAACCCTTGCACGATACTGAGCATATTCTCTGTGATAGGTTGTGCGCGACTGAATGACTTAGATGGCAGTGCTTGAAACGGACCCGAGGATTAAATGAAGAGAATAGTATATTGCAATTGATTTTTCTTTTTAGATTTACTTCTCATCATCATTTAAAATAAATTTTATTCTTGTGTACATGCTCTCACACACCTATAGCATACCTGCTATTAAAATACGCAGATCATACCATAGCAATACAAACGGAAAATATCAGGCCACACCGTTCATACTGAAACAATTGTGACAATTGTGTATTGAAAATAACCAAAACGCGCATAATAAGTAAAGCAGGTATTACTGCAGGAAAGTGGGAGATGCGATATCGCATAGCAACATAAAAGCGTGGCGTTAGAGATTATCGACGAAAACATCCGTCCTTTAGCAACGACAGTTGAAACCTTCTTTGGTAAAACATTAAATTCGCAGCATATGCCTACATCCACAAACACTTCAAACCAATTCAGCTTTTAAATTGTCACTAACAACAATAATATTTAATTAGGATAAAACACCTTATTTAAAAACAAATGTACCAAACCAATTACTTATTCAGAATATAAAAAAACTCCGATCATAGCAAATCAGATTCCCTTACCTTTATCTAATGACTTCTCATTTAAAGAGTTTAGTTATGTCCCCCTACTTAAGGTAAGGCCTCTTAACTCCAACGTTTCTAGTAAGCGAAATCTATTAACGATTTCTATGATTGCCTGGAAGATCAAGTGCTAAAAGTTCGCTTCGACACCTCAGTTCTGCAGACCACCTATACCCGTACGATCTCAGAGCTATTACATGGTGACTGTATTCAAAATCAAACTACTACCACCATTCTACCCCATTTGACAGAATCGTCAATCACTCTCTTGTGGTTGTGAAAACCGCGCACAGTCACTTTCTCGTTCAACGATGGGGCTCAGTAACAGTAATCCACGGTGCTGTTATTGAATTATGTTCGCTATCGCTTATGGTGCCAGAAATCGCAGTCTCTGCATCATGTGGTCAGTGGACAGACAGAGGCACTGCTAGCTGCTCATGTCAAAATCATAAATCAAACAATCATCTTTAGCTCATTCGTTGTCTCGCACCGGACCGCATCGGAAGGCCAGTGTGGTGGTCAGTGTTGTCAAATCATTACAGACGGTGATAGTATAATGTCGGTTGACCGGTTGCCCTTGATCAACGGCCGCCACAGCATGTCCTAGCTTCTCCCGGCTTACGAATGAATTATTTATATTTTTTTAAGTAAGTAAGCATGTTATTGATTCCATGATAAATTTGTTTCAACTACATGCGCCTTCCAGTGTAAATTACCCGTTAGGGATGGACCCACTGTGTTAAATCGTCGATACGGATCATTTTTTATTTATTAAATGAATCACATCACATAAACAGTACTGTGACATATTCCCTTGAATTTTGCCCGTGTGAACATGCTGTAGTCCTTCCGAAGCTTTCCTAAACCGCCCTCCGTGCTGCAGGTCGCTTAACGCTCTAATGTAGCCTGCGTGCCGATGGCAGCCTCTTCTCCCTTCGTTAGGGTTGCTCGCCTTTTTGCATTTCACATGACGAAAATGAGTTGTGCGTACCGCTGCCGCTGTCATCGGACTTTCTTCAATTCTCAATACTGGTTGCTGGATCGTACAAATGCCTAACCTCCGACGCCAGCTCCACGTCGCCAAGATGCTCCTTGACGGTTACGGATCAATCGTCGGGCTGCAGCCTGCGTCTGTTCGTCCTACGTCTGTTCAGCGTTGGCTGCCGCCTCTGCGGATGTAGAATTTGCAAGCGCGTTCAACGCCGCCTAATCTTATCCGAAAGAATTATGTGGCGACTGGAACTCCGGTGATCCATGGCATGAGTGAGTAAAACCCGGATAAAGCTAATATTGTAATTTTGTAGGCTCTCAGCAACACACTCATTTGACGTTGAATGCTGTGTGAGTGCACGCACCTTTTTAGAATACTGCCAATGCAGTCTTTATTACGCTTGCTTCCATTTTGTGACGAATACATACAGTGCAATCATTTGAATATTTTAGAACAAGATAATCCTGAAAATCAATGTTGCTACATTTGTGAATTCGTCGTTCTAAATCTCATTTAACTTAACCCTCTCGAGCACTTAATCTTTTCAATACATTAATTTCTTGTCCATTATGCTAAATCGAGTGTTTCATTCCTCCTAAACATACAACAACAATTCCCGACAGAATTGCTCGCATGGAATTTCAGTATTATTTTATGTTCTTTACTTGAGCTCATTGCAAACCCTTTTCTGGTAAGCCTTCGAGCGCATTCCATTTCATTCACCCTAAAAATAGAACGAACACGATGAAGCGAACGATGCAGCTCTTTGTGATGTTTTTATGTGTTTTTCCATGTGTGGGATTTGCCCGGAAAGTGACTCTTATCTGTTTGCTGATAGATTTATAAATCAACAAAACTGGGCTGAACGGTAACAAACAAAAACATAATGATGTTTAATTATTTCGGGTGCCAAATCGCCTGGCTCCTTTGTTCTCGTGTGTCACCGTCACCCGGGAGCGGGTTATCTTTCGGCTTGACATTTGTCATTTTCCAGGAGCGGTGTAAACGGGTGGCTCGAGGATCATTAATTAATTAGCTCAGGCAGAAGTCGGTCGGTGGGCCAAATTTTCGCTCCTCAGTAAGTAATACTTTTGCTGGACTTCATAGACCAGCTGATCCAGTTTGCATGTTCCGTGGGGGAACGAAGGAGAGTGTTGGAGAGGTTGAAAACGTAAAGCTTTCCGCGTGCGGCACATGAAACACGTGTCCAGTGGGGCTTTTACAATTGATAGGAAAATCATGACAATTTATGAACGAATGGCGGTTTCACAACAACAAAACTTTACTCATTGAGCGGTATATTGTACGAAAAGAGCGTGTGGTACACGTTTTTGTGCACAAACTTCATGGCAGAGCGGAAGTTCAAAGTGTACAAAATTTTAGCCGTCCTGGATGACAGTAGTAGCTTTTGTAGAATGTAATGCTTGTTTCATTTGAAGTCCCTGTTTCGCTTATTTTCATCAGAACCACGAAGCAGCACAAAACATTTGCCTTAAGTTGCCCTAAGATAAAAACCTTCAAAACAAATTTAAACCATCAATTGTCCTCACTGTGTATGGGAAAAGGCATAACAAGTAGTGTTAAATATTTCGTTGAGAATTCAAATTGCTAAAGAAAATAGGCCGTTTGATAGAAAAAGGGCTGCAAAACGGCCTCAAATGAATAATATAGAAGATGTGAGTCAAAAACTACACAGACAAACATTCTATGAAATGTCTGAAAAAGTTCTTCGCAGTCGGTTGACAGTTATGGAAGGTGACGAAAAGCCCCCAAATAAGGGTTAAGCTAGATCAGCGGTCAGCAAACGTTGTGTCCGAAAGAGTCAAACATGTTCGTAGAGTTGCACTTGATGATAGCATTTAAAATTGGAAATAAGGAAAATGTTGGCCTACATCCAGCTGACGCGAGGTTTGATCTATTGTCTAAACACAGAATAACTTTTTCAGAAGAAGTGATTGTTATTTCACGGAAAAACGTATGTTGGGATGTAAACGTTGAACAACACTTGAATAAAAAAAATACACATCTTGTCCAGCAATTATTAATTTTAATATATACATCGTAAATTTTATTAACATAATTATTCTAACGTTCTGATTATCTTTATTGTTCAAAATATCTTAAGATTTTCAGTGCTCCAGCTCTGCTTTATTACTACTTATCCGGCTTATCGGCTAAGCTTTATTACTTTCAGATAATTTTTTAAATTTACATATGAATGTGGAAGTGAGTTGGTCCGATAAAAGTAAGAGAGAGGAGAGCGAGAGATAGAAAGCTATACAGGGCGGGATAAGCGCGAGCGCGTTATCATTATCGATCAAGCCGTAAGTCAGTACAGCCGAGCTACGATCAGTGCGAACACACACACACACACACCTACACACACACACACACACACACACACACACACACACACACACACACACACACACACACACACACTTGTCATACTTGTCACACGAATTCATTAAATAAACGAACTTCTCTATATATATTAACTAGTTGATTTGGCCAGATTACAGGGCTACGCAAATACATTTCAAAGATTCCCTTTGCTGTAAAATGTACGCCGAAAACAATGGTCACGAATCTAATTAAAATGAGGAACTCATGACCACCCCTTAGAAAACATTAAACCAAAACCGAACCCATAGTGGTCCAGACACCATTACATCACCTTTTCTGAACTGCACATGACCCATCACCGGTCCTGCACCTGGTTACTGCACCTATCCTTGTCCAGAAACCCATAATGAACCCAAATCGATTCAAGAAATAATACTGATCTTACAGGTCCAGGAACTGATCATGAGATCAAACCAGTTGTTCGTTCCCGATTGTAGCACATCACTACTATTGTCCCGATTGTAGCCCGGGTAGTCGACGGGTCATCGATCGTTTCGTCATCACGCACACCATTAAAAAAATGCATTATAAATAAAGCGACAAAGCCAAATTCTCCCTCTTGTCATTTCAAATCCTCAGCAAGCAACACGCTTCGCTCATCTCAACAGCAACTCCTTGGCACACACAAGTGGCACAGAACTCCAAGCAAAACCACCCAGCTTGGTAAAACAAAAAAGCACACAATCGGCTCTTTTCAGAGCCACCGATTCTTTATTAAGAACATCATCTTAAAGAAAAAAAATACAAAACACAACGTAGGGTTCCGTACCAAACATTTTGGTGCCGACAAACCAGGATTAGATATCCTAAAAAATTGTGTGCGTTCTGTGGCCACCGTGTGTGTTCCAAGTGTAAAGTTGTACACCGGTTTGTTTCATTCGCGGTCGTTTAAGTTTATTCGCGGCGCGTAGCGTTTCACAAACGGCACATAGTGTGTATGTGTGCGTTCGCGAATAATTGTGTACCATCCAGGGTACAAAACGCGTACCACAAAGTGTGTGTTCTGTGCGCGTCATTCTCAAACTCATTCGCGGCGCGTAGCGCTTCTCAAAGCGACACATAGTGTGTATGTATGCGCTCGCGAATACTCGTGTACCACCCACGGTACAAAACGCGTACCACAAAGTGTGTGTTCTGTGCGCGTCATTCTCAAACTCATTCGCGGCGCGTAGCGCTTCTCAAAGCGACACATAGTGTGTATGTATGCGCTCGCGAATACTCGTGTACCACCCACGGTACAAAACGCGTACCACAAAGTGTGTGTTCTGTGCGCGTCATTCTCAAACTCATTCGCGGCGCGTAGCGCTTCTCAAAGCGACACATAGTGTGTATGTGTGCGCTCGCGAATAATTGTGTACCACTCAGTGTACAAAACGCGTACCACAAAGCGTGTGTTCTGTGCGCGTCATTCTCAAACTCATTCGCGGCGCGTAGCGCTTCTCAAAGCGACACATAGTGTGTATGTGTGCGCTCGCGAATAATTGTGTACCACTCAGTGTACAAAACGCGTACCACAAAGCGTGTGTTCTGTGCGCGTCATTCTCAAACTCATTCGCGGTACGTAGCGCTTCACAAGCGACACACAGTGTGTGTGTGTGTGTGCTCGCGAATAATCGTGTACCACTCAGTGTACAAAAGGCGCTTCACAATTCGGGTGATCCATGCGCATTATCCTTGGTGCGCTATCTCGCGGCGCATATTCTTCACAAGACAATCAATAATTGTCTGTGCATTTCGCAAAATTTTGTGTACCTCCTCAGAGTCCAAAAGGTGCCTCACAACCTGGGTGTTCAAGGCACATTGTTTAGTGCATGCCATTTGCATCGCATACAATTCTACGAAACTTCGCATCAAAGCCTGTGTTTTCAACAATTCTTACTAACCGTGCAGTGCGCGTTGTACTAACAAAGTAAAGTGATTTTCTAGTTTGGAAAAAGGTTGCTGGTGACACACCAACTACACCAGTACCAGCTCATTTTTGGAATGTACCTGCTTCATATCAACTTGCTGATCCTCACTTCAGCACACCAGGGTGCATTGACATGATCATTGGGGCAGGACATTTTTATTCATTGCTAGGTCCAGCAAGACAAAATTTCCCAAATAACAACGAACTTGTTGAAACAATGTTTGGATGGATTATGACCGGCAATATTCCATCAAAAAATCATAACGTGGTTACATGTCACGTAGTAACCATGCATCCCACCATTGAGAAACAAATAGAATCCAAAGGCTCTTGGCCCTTGCAAACCCCGGATAACAACATCACCGTAGAGGACGAACGAAAGGTATCTGTCCTAGCAACTCAAGTGACTGAAATAAATTCGATATTTCAACGTTTTTCTACACTACAACCATTACTTCGAATTTTTGGTTTCTGTTTGCGATTCATCAAGAACACTCGCAAAGCAAATAAAAGAATAGCGCTAAATGTTCTACTGGTAAAGGAGATACAACATGCTAAACGAGCACTATGCAAAATGGAACAAGCTACTGAATTCTCTGTTGAACTACAAGCCTTAAAAAGAAATGAAGGGTTAGCTAAGGTTTCTTCTATTCGACTTCTTAATCCATTTATTGGCAACGATGGGTTAATACGCGTTGGTGGCCGGTTGCGCCATTCTGATCTGAGCCACGATGCTAAGCATCCCATCCTCATGCCAGCTTTCCATCCTTTCACTCGCCTTCTAATCATGGCTCATCATCTGAAAACGATGCACGGCGGAGTGAGCATGACATTATCATCTATTCGTGAAGAAATATGGCCATTGAACGGCATGAGAGCCGTTAGAAGTGTAACTCGTACTTGTTTTAATTGTGTAAGAGCTAATCCCACCCCAATAATCCAACCTATTGGTCAATTACCAATATCACGTGTAACAATAAATGAAATTTTCTCCTGCGTTGGTGTAGATTATTGTGGTCCACTTTATTTGCGTCCATCTCATCGCAAGGCTGCATCTCCAAAATCATATGTATGCGTATTTGTTTGTATGAGCACCAAGGCTGTACATTTAGAACTCGCAGGTGACTTGAGTACCACCACCTTTTTGATGGCCTTGGATCGATTCGTATCACGACGAGGAAAACCGAAAAACATATACCCAGATAATGGTACCAATTTTATTGGTGCAAAGAATGCATTACATGAAATATATCAATTCCTTCATAAAGATAATAATAAAATAACTAATCACTTGTCGAACGAAAACATTCAGTGGCATCTAATACCACCACACGCTCCTAATTTCGGTGGGCTTTGGGAAGCCGTAGTTAAGGTAGCAAAAACTCATTTAGTTCGGCAGCTTGGCACAGCTTAACTTTCATACGAATCCATGTGTACTCTATTAACAAAAATTGAAGGATGTATGAATTCAAGACCACTATTACCACTCTCACAAGATCCAAATGATTTGTCACCTTTAACACCAGCACATTTCTTATTACTCAGAGATCCCCAGGCATTGCCTGAAGCCGATTTACAGCATATACCAACTAACCGACTATCCCACTATCAATTGATACAGAAGTTATCTCAAAACTTTGGGCTTAGATGGACCAAGGAGTATTTAACATCATTGCATAATCAACGTAACATCAGCCGTAAACAACATAACCTTTCCATAGGCGACTTGGTAATCATGAAAGACGATCAACTACCTCCATTGAAGTGGCCTTTGGCACGCGTTGTATCATTGCATTTAAGACCTGATGCTGTGGCACGAGTAGCTACCCTTCAGACCGCTTCTGGAATCATAAAAAGACCAGTCTCCAAGATATGTGCCTTAGAGTGCCACAACGAGGAATAAGTTTTGGGAATTAATCCCAAAAGGTGGCCGGTATGTTCGTTCCCGATTGTAGCACATCACTACTATTGTCCCGATTGTAGCCCATCACTACTTTCGCGGATCGCTACTAATTGTTCGACGGGTCATCGATCGTTTCGTCATCACGCACACCATTAAAAAAATGCATTATAAATAAAGCGACAAAGCCAAATTCTCCCTCTTGTCATTTCAAATCCTCAGCAAGCAACACGCTTCGCTCATCTCAACAGCAACTCCTTGGCACACACAAGTGGCACAGAACTCCAAGCAAAACCACCCAGCTTGGTAACACAAAAAGCACACAATCGGCTCTTTTCAGAGCCACCGATTCTTTATTAAGAACATCTTAAAGAACAAACAAAACAAAACACAACGTAGAGTTCCGTACCAAACACCAGTACTGGAACTTGTACTAAACCCATTCCAGTCCTATAACCTATCATAAACCAATAATGGTCCAGAAACCTATCATTAGCTCATACCTGCCCTGGAACCTATTATGAACCCATACCGGCCATGGAACCAGTCATGAACCCATACTGGTCCTGAATCCGATCATGAACCCTTACCGGTCCTGGGACCGATCACAAACGTACACTGGTCCTAGAACCTATCATGAACCCACACCAGCCATGGAACTAACTCTCATAAAGTAAGTACATAAAAAAGTAGTAAACTTATAAAGAACCTGGACCTGATACTGAATACATATCGGACCTGGAACTACTCATGAATCCATTTCGTTCCTGGAACTGAAAGTTAACACTTAAAGGACCTTGAACTGATACTAAACACATACTGGCCCTGGAACCGATCATTAACCCATGCTTATCCAGAAATAGCTCCCGATTTCATAAATTTTCAGGAACAGTTCCAGGAACTGTTCTGGATTCTGGATGTAATATGGGTGATAATCCAGCCATCCCGAGAGTTGTGTGTCTTGCTCAATAGCCTCACCATCAATAAAGGCCGGTCGCAACATAAATTTGCATACAGTCGATCGGCTACCGTCTTCTTATTCAGAGCCTTTATATCAGGTTGTTTGCGCTATGGTAAACTGGAAACCCCAAAAAGGGCAATATGTTGCACGGGAATTTGGTAAAGAATACGTTTCGAAGGAAAACTGTAGGGTTGGAACCGAACACAGAAAAGGGCTAATGAAACGGCAATGAAACATATCGTTGCATAAGTAATGGGCGCTGTTCGATATGGTTAATGCGGTTCGATCCGTTTTAATGGAAATTCAAATTCCAGATTTCATAAAACGAAAAACATTTCTTCGGAGAAATCATGCAAGAAGGACAGAAATGTCAATTGTATTTGTGTCCTGGAGGCGGTTTGGGAGGGTGAGAAGGATTGACAAAAAGCATTGCATTGAATCAAGCACATAAGGATTACAAAACACACGATGGTTGGAGCAATTTTTCTTCCACCATGGGCTGCAAATTCATAAGAAGCGGCCATCCAGTTGTAGCCTTTGGCATAAAATGATATTTTTCCTAACTCACAACGTCACTCCGTACATGTACCATACGTTGCTGTGAAACCTATTCGGTGAAAGAGATAGAAATCCAAACTGCTTACTGCTCGTAAAGTCTCGTGTGGTCCATACCGATGCAAATGAAATCCAATCTTTTCTACATATTTTACATCCTCATCGGTTATTTGTGCTATAAAAATCATAGAAATCTATAAAATGCATATGGTCTGATCGAGAAAGAGAGACCGTGAAAGAGATTGGAACCCACTCCAACATGGTGAATGGGAAATGGAAATCACGCCCGCAAATATAAATGCTAAATAGATTACTCCGACATGCTTCGTTTCCCTTTTTGCAACGATTATCACCGAACAAGCTTTTCTCGATTTAGCATTGGTAAAAGTGGTTTTAAAAGCGACGGGTTGGATTTCACACAAACTTATTCACCAGCTGCTGGTGATAACTGCTGGATGGAAATTGTAGATTCGATAAATGTTTTTTTTACGTTTTTGTGCGAATCAAGCGAAGCAAGTGGTTTTAAGTGGAAAAGTTGCATATTGTAGATAGAAGGGGAATTGGTTTTTATCGGAATTATTGTAAAAATCAAAATTTAATGATGAATGAATTTAAATAAATGGTTTGAGTCTAAAAAAGGATGCCAATAACAAGTGCATTTTGATTCACTACATTCTCTGCCATTTTTTTCAAAGAATGTTAGCGTCCTTCTATTAAAAAAATGTAGTTCCATCGTCTTTGTTCCACGCCTGGCGTCTGCTCCTGTATGTGTTAAAGTGTGTCAAAGTGTGACAACGTGGCAGAATTTTTTACGTCTTACTTCTTCTCCTTTGGCTCGACAACCGTTGTCGGTCAAGGCCCACTCGTGGCCCACGGTGCCTGTACCCACCCGTGGGGTTTGGCTTTAGGTTACTTATGGATTACCCCCTATAGCAGGATAGTCAGTCCTTCGTATGGCGACACGGTCCATTTGGGGTTTGAACCGATGACGGGCATGTTGTTAAGTCGTACGAGTTGACGACTGTACCACGAGACCGGCTTACTACTCACTATTTCTTTTTTCAAATGGATTCTACGGGAGACATAACTGAATACCATGACAATAACACAAATACTTTGTCGTTACCTTTTTAATGCTGTTTTTACGGTTATCAAATAAACCAACTACCTGCTAGGATCATCCATGTTTTTGTTTACCTTTTTTTCTGTGTAAATCTGCCTTAAACTCGTCCATTTTTACACCTCACGCTTGTTTCTGCCGTCCAGACAAACAAACCAAAAAAAAAAAAGATGGTAGTGGTAGCGAAATACCTTACAGAATAAAATGCTACGCATATGCAAGCAAAAAAACAAAATCCCTCGTATAATTCTGCAGAATCCAATCACTGCGGATGGTTGTTTGTACAGCGCTAGAGCTCTCTAGACCGGTGTTTCTGCGCGATACTTCAGAATTCTGAAACCATTGCGTACGACACTCTCTGCTTCTGATGAGCTTATGTTTGCAGTGGCTCTTGTGCCCTGAGTTACTCAAAATAACAATTCCGTTTGGCATTGTTTGTGTCGTTCCTGAACGAATTGCAGATAAAAAACTTCAGTTCAGTTCACTAACAAAGACTCCAATTCGCTCCTGGTGCTTTGGAACCTGTATGTGGTCGTTATTGGATGCAATGCTTTGATTGGCATTGCAATTTTTCCAATATCAAAGGCAGATGTTTCGATCTCTTTATCAATATCAAACCCATCGATCGGCGCCTTGGAGCCTCCTGATGATCTTGCTTTTCATGCCGCTCGTACGCGCACTGTGATGGTTTCACTTGGAAAAAGGTTCATCAACTGTTCCGCCAGGCATTTCTGCGATGGAACGGCATGGCATCATTTTCACAGTGAATCAAAAAATCGGCTCTAAACTGTTTTCCATACAACCTGCTACCTAGGTTGGTTACGTTGGTTATTTTTGCCTGTGTCATACAAAAGTTCCGCACACTGTGTTTAACTGTCTGTCGGACCCTTATCATAAAACCGGGATATGCGACAAGGATGATATGCGATATGAAAGTTGTGACACAATAAGGTGCTAAGTGATGCATACTTTTTTTGTATGTGTGTGTATTTGAGGAATTTATTCATTTCAGCGGCGTTTTTCAAATGGTATTGACAAGATAAAGAAATTCGATTTTGGGTAACGCATTGTTCCAAGAACGTAGCGTTTAAGATAAATTATTACTTAATTTGAAATGGTCTATTTCAGAAAGAGCCCAATGGAGAAACACACCTGAAAGCATAGGAGTTTACTGTTGTCATCCGGTTTGCTATGTTTATGCCGAAACCTGTTGCTAATAAATTTTTAATCTTTATCGGTTTTCTAGGTGTGAGGTGATGTTTTTTTCCAAAACAAAAGGAAGATGATATCCAAGCCACAACTTTTCCGAACTGTGTTTACAGGTCAAATCAGAAGCTGCTTTGTTACCATTCCATGGCACTAACCTTTTCTACCCCTACAGCAGGATCTTTTCTAGGCGTTGGTTGGTTGTACCCCTACCAATTTTCACCTCATCTAAATGTTAATGAGCCAACAGCTGTTGCTCCGAGCTGGCATTACGAGCCTTTGGAAATGTTTGCCCCAGCGATCAAACAGCTGGCGTTCATAAAAAATAGCCCGGCACGACCGCATAATAAGAGGACGAAATACGAAACAACATCAATAAAATATAACAGGTTGGCTGATAAGTCCCCGGTCTAACACGTAGATGGCGCCGCTAGTGTTAAATGCATATTTTTTTATATAGTACCAACCTTCAAATGATTCGTGTCAAAATTTGACGTCTGTATGTCAATTGGTTAGTGAGACAGAGCGTCTTTTATCAAGCAACTTTTGATATTTTGTTGTTCCACCAAGACAACGCACCGTGCCACAAGTCATTGAGAACGATGGCAAAAATTCATGAATTGGGCTTCGAATTGCTTCCCCACCCACCGTATTCTCCAGATCTGGCCCCCAGCGACTTTTTCTTGTTCTCAGACCTCAACAGGATGCTCGCAGGGAAAAAATGTGGCTGCAATGAAGAGGTGGTCGCCGAAACTGAGGCCTATTTTGAGGCAAAACCGAAGGAGTACTACCAAAATGGTATCAAAAAATTTGAAGGTCGTTATAATCGTTGTATCGCTCTTGAAGGGAACTATGTTGAGTAATAAAAACGAATTTTGACAAAAAAATGTGTTTTTCTTTGTAAGACCGGGGACTTATCAGCCAACCTGTTAGCACATCCAGGTTTAATATTGATTGGTGTTTTGTAATGCCTTTCTAGTTTTCACAAATTCCGTGTTTCTGTCGCGCATTTCTCATCTCTGGAAATGTCCCAGTGAGCAAATAAAAAATGCAAAAAACGCCATATCCTGTTTCATTCACTCACTCACACGCAAAATCAAACAGAAACTCACCGACGTTGCTATATTACAAATTCAGAGGGTTTTTTTAACCTCTTTGATTCTTCCTGCTTTAGCATTATATTTGCCATTCCGTGGGAATTCCATCATTGTGCCAAATAAATTACCTTCCTGTGACACCTCAAACATACCTAGCGAGAAAGTGAAGAAAGAAATTCCATCCAGCGTCTATAGGTAGGTATATGGATAGTACAATAAGGATTTATCAAAAGCAGCAGCAAGTATTAGAATCTGGTGCAGATTTTATGGAAATAAGGGACCGAATGGTCACTTATTGGTTGCATTATTTTTAAAATTTCTCATTTGTCTTCTGCAAATTTCAACAGGTTTTATCTGGGTTTATTCTACATTTTAAGCATAAAATAAAATCCATTTACAGTAACAAGTTACGTAGAAAGTGAAACTTGCGAAACATTGTCGGTATCTTGAACGGCCTTTGAACCAGGAACAAACTTTGATTTTATTCCTTATCTCGACACTATTTGTTCGTTTCATCAAACACAAAAACACACATTTGGTTGACTCTCTCGAATACCGACACAGCTAGTACATGAGCTACCGCTACTACTCACAACCGTATGCGATTCACATTGTGTTGTGAAGCAAATTTAATTAATGCATCATAAATTAGCACGCTTTTACGTGCACATGCCATCACCTCGGTCAACCTGGTGAGAAATTTAAACCCAATAAAACGTTGAATGTGCAAAGTTGAGGCAGTTACATACACACAGACACGATGAAAACTGTCACAGCCGCAGTATGAACGCAGTATTGCGGTTGAGTCCTGTTTAAAGTTGACCGAATGTTGTCGTTCACCTGCACAGCTGCCCAATTTACTTGCGTGGGGCAGTTTAGCCTCCCCGAAATGGCACGGTGTCCGAACACGGTGTACATAACACGATGTGACCTGTTTTGGTTAGCTGGAGGCATGAGCTCGTGGCGTGGGCGCTCGTGAAAATCAGCATCCGTTGTACGGGTGGTGTTCTCATCAGGATTGTCCTAAATTTTAACCCAGTTTTGGGATAAGGAATAAGTACGGAGCCCTTTTCCATTTTTGGTCGTTGTCGTCGTTTGTGGGATAAGTTTATTGTTGTTTGGATTATGACATCGGAACACGCCAACCATCCCTGCCCTGGACAAGACATTCCCCGACGAGTAGTTCTTTTGAACATAACTTTTCTGCCAACAGGATATCCGGATTCTAGATGCCGTTGGGAATAAAATGTTTTGTTTCCGGGTTCTGATCAAAAAACAATAAGCTCAACCGGATACATCACTGTGGTTGATGGGAGATTGGCCGTTTCTCAAGGTGAGAAGAGACGCGACTGATTGTTATTCGGATTTTTTGCCTTTCATATTAAACGAAAAACTAAACAAAAACGGACAGTACTGAATAATTTCTTAGGCGAAGAGCGGAAACCCTACTAGTGGGGCCCTTTCCGTTTTAAATTGGTAGGCTGAAATTTCAGCCTGTCAGCTGTTTGCATTGTATAGCAGTTTTCGAGCAGCTATGTAAGTGGGTATAATATACAGGTGGGCTTATCCCAAGGTGTATGAATTTAGAAGGCTGATTTTTATCGCTTCTGCTTTTGAATGAAGATTTTAAGAGTGTTTTGTTTATTCGTCAAGCCTTCAGAAAGCTTGTTTGAACACCAATTGTCACCCATCCTGTCAAAAAGAGATATTCAAATTTTGTTATAAAAACATGCTATGAAATGGACTACACCAGGACTACATACACTTTGATTCTAGATTCCATCACCAGATCTCTTTAAAGCACCTTGGGATAAATGTAAACACCACCTTTTGTTGCCATTTTTCTAGCAAGTACTCGAATCTAATGCTAGATTTGAGGCTAGAATTATCTAGACTGAACATTTGCAGGTTAGTTTTATGTGTGGTTTTGTATGGAAAGTTTACATGTTTTCAACCTCTAACTGTCAAACTCCTTACAAAAAACTGACTAGAATCGTAAAGGGCCCCAGTGCTGGACTTTGCAATTTCACGGTGCTGTTCTTGGCTGACCTTTGCAGGGCAGTGCTATGATTAAATACGTTCAGGAGGATACTTAAACCATTTCTCAAGCAACAGCTTTTACTTTTAGGCCTTGCCTCAGGGAAGCTATTTTTGTACCTATTTTCCAAAACATTTTCTTCCCACTTAGAAGAGGTTTTATTTCATCCTCAGAGGAATGGATGGACATTTTCACACACCTTCACAAACGTTTCATCAAGGTAGCAAGGTGCTACTACAGGTTGAGCAGGAATGGTTTTTTTGTTAGTTGTGAGAGCAATTTATTACCATGCAACCAGTTTGAGGACGCCCCGAGCTGATCGGAAATGTACGTGTTCTGCGTTAGGTGACTGATGGATGGGAACCGCTCCGCCCAACTGGACGTGTTGAAGAGTTTTTTTTATTTAAATTTTGCCACGCTTCAATGGAAGTGGGACGTGGTGGTGATGGTGGAAGAATTATTTGGATTTGTATAATTTTTTCCACAAGACCAAAAGCCGAACTGTGAATCTGAAAGCAGCCATAAATCTTAGGCTAATCTGTTCGAAAAACACTCTGTCCTTGGTGAAAGTGCCGATCCGGGTGCGTGCTTTGCATAAATTATCAGCCCGGACGGGGGGATATATTGGAAATTTTTAGATGCCATCGGCGATGTCACCTGGCCAACACAAACAGGTCACGCGTAACGACAACCACAGGTATTGAATTTCTAAAACCGAGGGTTACAGCTGGAGGAGCCAGATTAAGAGGGATGTATTGTTTAATATTGCTAATTTGTGTTGATCTTTGTGACATCATAGGTTTTCCACAACTTTACTATAACGAAAGTGGATCCGGAAACTAGTGCTGAAAGAACATTTGCTAGCAATGTGAAACTTTTAGAGTAAATTATTGAGGTACAGCCCGCAATGATGTTTACAATTTTGAATTTTCAGCACTCTCACTCTACCACCATTTATTTGTTAAATTATAAGCATAGGTATTGAACATTTCGAATATTTAAAGGAAATAGATCAACATTTGAGAAAAAAAGATTGTATGATAAATGAGTAGCTTTTGTGAGGAAGTGTGTGTATTATTTCAAAAAAAAGTATTTTCATTCATTAAAGTGTTTGTAAGCAGTCAAATGAAATTCAATTGCCGGTTGAAGAGGGTCGTTCCAAACGAGACCATCATTTCTTTGTGATAACAGCAGTCCCAAAAGAAACTCCGCGCGTCTCGTTTCAAAAGTGAATTTAATTTCCTCTCCTCTCAAATTTCTTTCACGAGCAAGTTTTTACAGGTTTAACTGAACAATTTGGTCACATTATCGAACTGAACTGACCGCAAACAAATTTGATGCCTCATTGGCAAGCTTGTCGCCTGCGACGGGTGGAGGCCTGCTAATATTCATTTTGCCAGACACTGCGTTAGCGCTCAGATAAAATCCCATTTATTGAAAGACAATTAAGAAATGAAGCCGATTTCGAGTTCGCTTCGCGGGAATACTTCGTCGATTGGTCGATTGGAGCGAAAAAATCTAAGCTTGGCAGTTTTGGAAACTACAGTGCTTTTCCAATGAAGAAGAAGAGAAGAGAACAGAAGAGACAACGAGAGGATAGTATGGTTATGGTCCATTTCATTCAGCGGTTGCAACTGAATGATCGAAATAGAATTCCTCTGAAAAGCGAGGCCGTGTTTCAGTTGTTGGGAAAATTTTCGCCTGAAATGATTTTTCCGAGATGATATTTCATGGCGTTTCATCAATCCGGAAATGTTTCGAGGCTTCCACCATACGAGCAAAACCCGCATATGATCGTAGGTTTGCTAGGTTTTGATGGTTGGGTTTCGACAGCATATTTCATATGAATTTTCGGTTGAAAAATGAGCTCGTAAATAATCTTGTCAAACAGTTTCTGAACTCATCCGTCCAGACACAATGAACATTTTACCGACATTTGATACTTTGTTTCTGCTTGAAAATGATAAAAAATACACGCAATGACAAATATGTCGATTAACTTCCTTCGCAAAATAGGTACATACATTCATAAGCAAACATCACCAGCTCAGCAATTTATCAATGCAAGCAAATATTTCAATTTACTCTTCAAGAATTTCTGCAAACCAACAGCTCATCAGCGTGATGAAGGATTACATGCTGAAATTAGACACACGCCTTCAGCACATACATGAGTTTTCATATTAGCATCCAAACTGGAAGGCGGAGGTGTATAAGTTGAAAAATGAGCTGTGAATCTACCTGATTGTAATGATAATGCAAACGTTTTTGTCTAGCACGTGCCAGAGCTTAAATGAGTTTTTTTTATTAAATATTAAAATGGTTGGCTATAAAAGCAACAATTACGTATGTTCTGTATGCTTTTAAATCTATTAAATTGAAATATGATATCGAAATTAATGTTTATGATCTTCTTCTTTGGCTTAACAACCGATGTCGGTCAAGACCTGCCTGTACCCACTTGTGAGCTTGGCTATCAGTGACTAATTGATTTCCGCCCATAGCAGGATAGTCAGTCCTACGTATGGCGGCGCGGTCTATTTGGGGATTGAACCCATGACGGGCATGTTGTTAAGTCGTACGAGTTGACGACTGTACTACGAGACCGGCTCAGTTTATGTTTATGATAGAGAAATAAAAAACTATGAAAATAAAAATAAAAAAATTGACAGAGAAAAAAATATGATAAAGAAAAAAATATTATGATAAAAAACAAACTATATAATGAACTTGTATAATATTACACTAAATAAAATTAAACCATTCCTTACTGAAAATATTCCTGTGCAGTTTAAAAAAATGTTTTAACGGGCAAATTGAATTCTATTCATTCATGAATAAAAATATTCAATATCATGAAAAATGTGCAATATTTGATTGTACCGTGTTTATTTAATTTGCAACTACTTGAAAGTATTCAGGAAAATTCCAATGAAAATTCAAGCGAAACATGTATGAACAAACATAAACACTCGCTCGAGAAATTAAACAACACGGTTCCCCTACGTGGGAGACGTTGTGGTTTTCTGCTTTTTTCTTTTGATAACAGTGTGTGCAATGTTAAATTGGTGGAATCTTTCTTCTATACGTGCTACTTCTCCTCTTTCCTGTTTATCACGCACTCTCGCTATCTTTTTTACTCGGCTTCCACCGTGGGAAATTGCAGCAGTTTTCCAGCATTGAAGCAGTAAGCGGTCGATGGAATGTTTTTCCTGTACACACGCTAGGGGAAATGTCCATGTGTGTGAGTTATGTTGTTTGGATCTGAATATTCATTCATGCGGATATTATCATTGAACTTGAATGTCTATCTCCCAATTTGGATAACCTATGATTTTTTCCAAGCTAAGTAAAAGTAGTTCAATACGATCCTACCGTTTCGCCATACAAATTCCTTAACAAATGAATTCAAAACATTCTAAAATCCCAAACGGCTAACCGGTTGACTGTCTTTGTCATTATACATAGAGTCGAAAGATGCGGGATATGAGAACGAACGAATTGTTTCACTGTCTCAAAGGAACTTATTTATCTTTTGCATCATGTATCGTACTGTTTGCGGCACATGATAGGACTAATTTGAAAGGGATGTTTCGAATGCGTGACGGATCTTATAGCAACATAGAATCAGTGTTGAAATGTATAGGAAATGAGGCAAGAGGCTTGAAGAGGATGTACAGCACATCTCCTTTTGGAGGTAACATATTCTCTACAGAGTTTTCATTTCGCCCAGATATTTATAGAAGTTTCATCAAGTAGTGCTTCTGTAGCCGGAAATAAATCCGATTCGTGCGGTGACAGTATCGCAAGCGATTTCCATTAGGGCAAAGCGTTACAATGGAATTACTGTTAAAAACAACCACTGCTCCTTGTATGGTTTCAGCTGAGTCTACGGCGACAAAGGCATACAAACCTATTTAAAAAGCTCAAAAGAAGGTGAGTCATGAAAAAAAAATTGTAATGACCTTTGGAAGGGTTCTTAGATAAGGTAAGAATTTAAACAAGTACATGAATTTGAGTAGAAACAGAAAATGCAATGAAAAACATGTTTATCTTAAGCTCAAACTTTGAGAAGAACTAAAGTTATGCGAAGTGCTAAATAAATGTTAAATTTAATAAGTGTTTCACATCTCATCATCATGTTTCAAAAAGTGCACAAAATCTTCTATGGGCTAAAGCTTACATTTAGTGAGACATCATTTATTATTTTTCTTGAATGTGACATTATTATGGACGATAAACTATCGTATTATGTTGTACGATACGAGTTGAGAAATGTTTTTGTATTGATTGTGTGTGTTGAGATGTTAGCCTTTAGGAACATGTTTTTAGTTTTCAAAACCAAACAATTTTTTTAAAATAAATATCCCAAAGTATTGATGAAGGATATTAAAATAGGCATCAGCCATAGTTGTACTTTAAATTCACAACAGTTTTCCCACTACTCCTAAAGACATACACCCCCTAGCTATCACATTGCCATTTTCTTAATTTACTGTCCGTTAGATGTGGCGTCCTTCAAACTCCTCGCCCGATCTACAGCAAGACTAACAAAGCCAATTGGCTTTGATGTGATCATGATCATGCTGGTATATCGTTAGATTGTTGAAAAACTGGTATTTGGATAAATGAGTCCAAATAAGAACTGATGTTCAAAAATATCTAAACGCGATCCAGCAAACCAACATGTATGAAGGCTGCAATGTGATGACCAGGGAGGGTTTTCTATACGATAAGTGAGGAGCATGTTATGAATCGATGGCATAATGAGAGCTAATACCTATATAAGCATCCTGTGTGAATGCATCTGTTTTCTGTGAAAAATACGGAGTTGGAAAATAAATTATTGTTCCAACAGGAAGACGTATCAAGCTATACACGTAGAATTTTTTATTTTGTTTTTCTGTCGAATCGGATTCAACTATTTAATGGCTCCCACTTAGTCTTAATGTTAATCCTATCGAGATTTTGTGTGCAAATTTTGATGCAAATGTGGTGAGAATGCCGTGATTAGGAAAAACAAAATATTTTAAAGCTCTGAAATACTCTCAGGAAGAACCAATGCCAAATATGTGCAAATAGAAACAAAATAAATGATGTTAAAGATCCTCGAACATGTAAAGAATGACAGAGGATTGCATATAAATTATTAGTTTGATGTTATATTTGTTCAGAAAAATATTTTCTGTAGAATGAATAAAGTTGGCATTTTATTTTGGCACAGTCATTTTTGATCAATTTAAAAAAAAATTCTCGAAGCAAACTTATCATTTTTCTCATGCTATGGTACTACACATTCACGCATATCACGACACGCATATCACGAATAATGTTAAAAAAAATAAAGCAGTACAATAACGTCATTTTTCACGTAAAAAATGTAAAAAATGTAAAATTGTAAGTAGTAGGCACTAGTGATGAGCGTTTCGGAGCGCACCAACGGCTCCGGAGCCGGCTCCGCACCAACGGCTCCGGAGCCGGCTCCGCACCAACGGCTCCGGAGCCGGCTCTGCTCCGACGGCTCCGGAGCCGACTCCGCACCCACACCCACCTACGGCTCCGGAGCCGGCTCCGCACCAACGGCTCCGCACCAACGGCTCCGCACCAACGGCTCCGTAGCCGACTCCAGACTAATGGCTCTACACTCACGCCTCCGTTCCATAAATGAATATATATTCTGGCATGTGTGAAAGCTAACACACGATATGATTGCAGTATTGACATGCATGACGTTGTGTAGCATTCGTTAGTCTTGTCTTTCTTAACAATATTCAAAACTAATCGATGTTTTTTTTTTTTTGATAAATTCTTTTAAACATGACCTACTCTGCTATTTACGGATTTCCTCGATTGAAACTTCATTGAAAAAGTTCTTTTAGTCATTTATGTTAAAACCGGCTCCGGAGCCATTGGAGCGGAGCCGTTGGTGCGGAGCCCGCTCCGGAGCCGTCGGAGCGGACCCAGCTCCGGAGCCGTCGGAGCGGAGCCGGCTCAGGAGCCGTCGGAGCGGAGCCGGCTCCGGAGCCGTTGGTGCGGAGCCGGCTCCGAAATTGCCTGGAGCCGGTCGGAGCCAGCTCCGGCTTCGAAGCCGTTTTGCCCATCACTACTAGGCACTTTATTTTGCCGGCCACTATATATGATCGTATGAATTGTGTTCTGATAAAAATAATTGTTTCGTTTAGGAAATAAAACGTACGGAGTCGAATCCGAACTCGAATCCGGCTTACGGTATACATCGTGTGCGCTACTGTGCGGCTTGTGTGGGGAAGGAGACAGAAAAGAGACGCTATGCGTGCCTGAACGTGCGTGCATTTTCTACTCATAAGCGTCAAGAGAGCAAGAGTCGTCACAGAGAATACAAATCATCTATTTTTTCAAACGGCACCGAAGAACGAAACACACAAAAAAAGCAGACAATACCAGTTCAACCGTGAGGCCTGTGGTGTTCCTTTTGATTGAATGCGAACATGACGACGGCCATGTTTCTTCCTACGTCCTTCCTGGGTGTGTGTGCTGGTTGAGCTTTTGTAGTTGTGCTTTGAACACTCTTTTTACAGCCGATATCGCCACCATTTTCACATCCTCCCTCGAAGTTGTGTGAGTCAAGCTCAAAACACAATCAGAAGAGGACGCCGCTTGACGCCCTAGAGGGATGATTTTCGCCTTGGTACTGGTCCCGTCTTTCGCCTGGTTTCAGGCCAAATGGGTTTGGCCCTAGAGGAATGATTTTCGCCACATGGGTTTGGCCAATTTGTCCACCCACAAGCCATGCCACGCTTTCTTTTCAAAAAGGGATTTGTTAATGTAAGTGCCTCCGTGTTGAAATGTCTTGGGACGTTTCGTGCATAGTATCATCTTTGTCTTGCCATCTTCTTCCATCCATTGTCTGCCGGTACAAAAAGGCAACAACATCAAGCAAGTTGATTTTAACACAAGATAACGTTGCTGATGATTTTTTTGGGATTCTTCTGTTTGTTTGGTTATTACCTTTTTGGTAGATTTCCTAACCTCTTCGTATGGACACTATCCAGCGGGACATGCAAATGGAGTTCTCCCCCCGATCGCACGCGTCCACAAACACCAGCAATGGTTGAGGTTTTTTTTTATGCTTAACGGTAATTTTGTTCGGCCCAGCGCATTAGATACGACGCATCGACTAATGGATGCGGCGTACATTAGTACTTGGTTTCGACCGTCGCACTGCTTGCCTAATGCTGGAGACATTAGTATCCCGTCCCATTGTCCGTATGCAGGCTTCTGTTTACGAGACTGGTGAGGCCTGGTGAGCTGGTAAAGTAGCCAGAGAAGATTATTGCAGCTATTCTTAGGAACTTTGAGAGGATAATCACACAAACACACCTCCATTTCTCTGGAAACGATAATCGACTACAAGAATTCATTAGTTGAGGAAGCTGTTCCGGCAAAGAAGCTTTTGTGTTAAGAAGATTATCGTTCAATCGTTTTACGGTTTGCCATGTACCCAGGCTGTACGATATAGGGACAATAAAAGAAAAAAAACCAACACACCTGGCAGTTACATGATTCCTGGAATTGATGTTGTGAAGATTGCTTTGCTAGGGTTATCGTGTATCCGACCTGAGAAGTTGACCAATTTACAATAACAGTACGCGCAAAGCTTCCATGTCTTGCAAATGAACATCAACCGGCAGACCAACCCAAAGCGACCTTCCCCTTCATGACCTTTCCGCTCACGGAATAGCTTCGGAAATCGCTCGAAGATGCAAAAGTAAAGGTCCAAAAAAGACCAAAGATTTTATTTTCACTAATTACACGGAGTATAGTTGTGCTCCTTTGGCCCTATGTGAAACCTAATCCATTTTGTGTACTGAAATGCAACATGTTTGCACGTACTAAGCTGCAAAACTGTCGTTTATCTACGCTTATCCGTAGAGAGAAAGTTTTGAGCTAGCTAGTGATTTTTAACTTGTCCCAAATATACATGAAAAACAATATGTTCTAACTATTTACTTGATGAACTATACGCTCCCGACTAAGCTGCAAATGGTTTGATTGCAATAGCACACTTTTAGAACACAGTCTTCCTTGCCTCGGTGTCCCTTGGATCTCGTTATAAACTCATTTCTCACAGATGCAGGCTTCTGGAATAAAGTCTTCTCTGGTTCGGAGTCCCTAGGACCTCGTTATCATATGATATCTCGCTATCAGTCTTTGAAATACGCACCTCACCGGCACAATTACAGGAACGTTACACGAGTGTGATTCTATCAATATGCAAATGATATTCAAAACGCGTTGATTGTCAAACTCCTCGCAACTCATACGTTATACTCATAAGGTGTTCCCTGCGGCCATTGGTGGCAACCCACACACACACACATGCCCGCACTAAAGCATCGAAAGCGTTATAAAAAAGAAACAATATGCATGGCGTGATTCATTTTTTGTGATTGAACGAATTGTGAAGTCCTCGCATGTGGCGCCCTATAAGTGGTAGGTTTTGAATCTACTACTGTTTGGCACCTTTGCCCTCAACAAACTCATTCGAATTCCATTGGTTCTTAATTAATGCTGTACCTTTCATTTGCTTACGGGGCCGATAATTTTAATATTACATTTGCTACATGTATTTTAGAATTTCAATGATATGCATACAGAATACAGTGTCAGATAACGGCAAACCTTAAAGTTTTTGACCCAACCTGCTGCTTAACGCCGTGCTTCGTGTGCTCTGGAACTGATAATGGCACATTGAGACATCGCCTCCGAGTCCGCTAGACCATGAGATAGGATAAAATATTCACCACTGAATAATAATGCTAATAAGAGATTAGGTAAATTTGATGTATTGTGGGCCCTACAGGTGCGGCTTACCGGAGGGCTTTTCAATGCTTTGCGCAGGCAAAGGGTTTCTGTGCGTGCTAGTGTATAAGAAAGATTTCTGGGTGAAACATTGAAAGCAACCCATTGTCGTTATCATCCTACTGGGCTGAGCTGGGTGGTGCACAACGCCAGTTATGGGCGTGTCAAGTCAAGTACAAATAGTAGCTGGCATCGCGAAAGAAATGGTTTAAAATTAACAGTCGTTAAAAATTAACCAGAGTCGTTACAAATTGCTAGAATTTGGCATCGCGAACGCCTTGAGTTCATTTTTTAATTTAAATGACTGGTCCTATGCCGTCCTTAAACAATCGACTGTAAGAGCGTATGCGATACAAATTAACAGTCGTTTAATTATACTGCTCAAATTTTTTCCCCGTGTTTGCCTATATACGATATCGAGCAGTTGTTAACTGTTTTGACGATCGTTTATTTTAACCGGAATGAACAACAAATGAACTCAGTTGAACCAAAATGAACTTTAAACGACTATTAAAAAGAGTTCATTTATTCGAGATGCCGGCTAGTATTTCACCCACAATGGGCAGCAGGTCCTGGCAAGATACGCTGAGCGCTACAGATTGTTTGGCATCACCGAGGTCCATCACTGAAGCCAGCACACCCGGAAAGCCTAGCAGCACATGTCTCAAAGGACACTGTTGTACTTCCGCAGATCCCAAACTAATACATTTTGCAACACTGGGAAATTAGTAAATTGATACCCTGCTATCCGACCACACAATATCTAGCCTGACCTTTCCGGGGGTGCTTTTATAACACCGTCTTCGTCAACTAATAAACGGTCTTGTAAGATTGGGAGGCGTTTTTCTGTCAATTGTCTGTGACAGACAGAGAATTCTTGCTTACGCTACGAAACAATAGTTTAGTTTGAAGGTTTCGCTGTTCACTTTTCCGATTTCAACCTACATCTGGCTACGAATTCTGGAATTTTTGCTCTCCCCTTGCCTGTCTGGGTTCGATCAATACGCAGAACACAATACATCGTAAGGGAAGAACACATTATCATAAACAAAATAACCAAATCTTCCGCAAACGAGCTTCTCATTATCCGTCGCACAACAGCAGAATGGTACCTGGAGCCTCCTTTTGGACAGTTATACGTGGGCAGGAATAAATTACCGATTTACTCCCGAAAACCATTTCGAACTAACCAGCTTCGAACAAGTTCAGAGGAAAATGCCGCACATCCGGACAGCGTGATGAGAAAGGTACGAGAATCAAGAGGAATGCTAGAGACGTGAGGTATGTGTGTGAGAGGAATCGTGTTTAATTCCCACGGCACGTACACACAAACACATACACACACACCGTTCCCGGCTGGACATGATAAAAAACATTCAGTTTTGTTTTTGTTTTGCGTCCGAGTGTATGTGCGACCGCACACAGAAATGAAAAGCGCTACGATTTTCATGAGTGAAATTTTAATTAGTGCCGGCATTTCATTTCGTTTTGATTTCAAACTCACTCACAAATCCCTTTGGCACACCCGGATGACAGAAGCCGCTGGGAGTTGGTAAAAAGGTATGAAAAACAGTGCTTCGCTGTTAGAGTTTCATCCGGGCCAGGCACGAATGACGTGAGAACTTTAATTAAGGTTAAACGCAAAATATTGTGCACTCGACGGTTAGGAAATAATTTGAGCAACAAACGTCAATCTGTTTGTTTTATTGTGAGCATTTTTAAACCTATAAATAAGTAATCTACTGTCGCGTGTTCCGTAAGTAACAGTTTGAAGCATAACGCACATTTATATGAAAACACTCTGTGCTGTGAATATATTTCCTTATTTATTAATTTTTTTGTTATATCCACTACCGTGCGGCTGTGAACAAGTGTGTTTTGTCTCGTTTGATCGCAAATAAAACATCTTTTGGTCATCAATTGTCTTCCAGTCTGTTTAAGGAAGGTAGAAAACACAAAAATGACAGTCATCTCAAACAGATAAGGTTGACAGACAACGACAAATTGCTCATGCCATGAAACATAAAAAAACGCTTTGAATCCGCTTTATACCCTGTGAAACATTGGAAGAATGGAAAAAAAATTAACTGAGCACAGTATATGATCAGAACCAACCATGCAGCTTGCAGTGCAATGATCTATTGCAACGGTCAATGAGGCTAATTTAAACCATCTTACTCACCCGCAAAAAACAGTCACACATTGTGAATCTTTTAAATAGACCTAGTACATGGCGAGAAAAATTATGCATTTTATTCCACCTCGATATATCTTTTTCCAACCCTGTTGCATGAGTTTTTATTCAATCGCAAACAGGCAAAAATAAATCGGTACTAGCGGTGGATACTTGGTGCGTTGGAAAGTGTATTTCAGCAGAAGCAGCAGCAGAACTTTTTAGTTATTGATATTTAAGCTTAGGCCTGGTGTCGGCGCCAGTGCCAAATAAACATAAAACCAACTGTGGCTGGAAATTCTAAGCCGTGAAACAGACGGAAAGATGCTGCTATAAAGAAAAGTTTGCCTTGGCCAGAATTCTGGAGACAAATAGAGTTTACATCTCATTTTAAAGGAGACAAAAACAAGGATGATATAGGCATCAACTATTGCGAGCACAGATACTTGCTACAGACAGTATAATTTACAAATCCGTTTCTCTGTTTCATTTTGAATACAATTTTTTTATAGAAAATGTAAAAAAGGGAAATGAGTAAATATAACAACAGCCAATAGAAATTTTCATATTTCATATTTCATATATATTTGTTAAATTCAACGGGTAGTATGTGGAACTTTTGAAGCGGGGTATCCTAAAAGTTATTCAAAACTATTCACATGAACTTAAACACAGTAAAATGAAATTAACATAGAGTAGGCCGTACGGAATGAATACAGTTAAAAAACGCGGCGTACGACATGTCAGGTTTGGTGACGATCACAAACGGCATTAAATTTACGACACATACGTAAAAAGGGATCAGAGTCTCTAAAACGGGTTCTGCGATCCTCTACACCAAGCATCGACCTGGCACGGAGAGATCGCGATGGGATGTATAAATTCAGCCGGGAAAGTAGCATCGGCGAGTCACCGCGGTTGTCCAGCATTCCTGCAACAAACAACCTATGGGCCTTGCAATTGCGTTGTTTCAGTGACTCGAGGCCTAGCAGCGCACTGCGACCGTCATAATCCACATGGGTACTCCGGAAACGCAAAGCGAACCTTGTGAATCTGCGCTGGACCGACTCCAGACGGGCCAGGGGGTAAGCAGCTGATAGCAATCAAACTACCAAAGCGTATTCCAGTTCTGACCGGTCACAAAACGAGTTTATTGCTGATCGATAAAATTATTCAAAACACACCGGCGAAGGACATCCACATTGCAGTTGATGTTTAAAGAACAGTTTCGGCCCTTGATGTTGCGTATTGAATGTGTGCGCCACTTAAAGGAACTATTCTGAGACAGTGTTTTCGTTGGAATTGGACTAATTCGAGTTAAACCATCCGAGCCAGACCTCTGAACACGCATGGTGTTATCATTTTTCTGTGAAATTTTATTTCAGATCCAAAAGCCTGAGTGTAATTACTTTTATCAGCTTCACCCAGCTTCTCTTTGGCCTTACATCGAAGATGATGTGAAGTTCGTATTGTTTATCTCTTCTCTCTTTTTCTCTCTCTATAACTCTCTATCTTATTATTTCTCTTTCTCTCTCTCTTTCTCTCTCTCTCTCTAACTTTGGAGGAATCTATTAAAAGAGAAATGATTCCAATTACACTTACACTCATATATAGCCGGAAAGGATCCTTTTTCCAATTTGAATTTCAATTTGTTCCCCTCGGGGGAAGGTAAAATGAATTGAACTGTTGTTTTTGTTCTATTTTTTAGGTATCACTTAAAGCGCTGACGGTTTTGCAACATTTCGACCATTAGCTGACCTTACAGGAGGAGTGTTGTAGGGGAGACAGTAGTATGACAAAAATGGCTACACTCTTGATCAAATTACGAGGTAAAAGTTAATTTAAAAAAGCCTGAAGCAATGAACAGGTCAATTTGGTTGCGTTTTACAGAGCTCGTGCTGTATGTGATGGATTGCGTTAGATTGTGGTCGTTATTTTTTGTACAGTAATCTGACACGGGAGTAATTACGCTGTGCTGTTTTACAGTTAATATTTGACTAATTAAAAAAAAAAACTTCTATTCATTGGCCTGATGGTGTGGAGGCATCCTCTATTAAGACCGGGATAACAGACAGACAGATGAAGGCGTGAGACCGTGAGTGGTTTCGAACATTCCTGGGGTAGGCCAAGACCGCAAAGCGGTTGAGCCGCCGGATAAGGCCCTTTATTGGCCTATTAAGCACGGAAGATTACTCTGATCGTTTAAACTAAACAAATTTTTAGAGGGTAAATGTGTGTCATCCTCGAAACACATTTCAAAGAGATTATCAGTACAGACCAGGCATTTTGGTTTGATAAATAATTAATTCCCTATCAGAGTGATGGGAGAATGTGAAAGCTATTCCCTGAATTCCTTTTATTGCTCTTTTTATTACTGTTAAGGAGTGATGGAAAGCATAACCAGCAAAAGCGTATAACATCCTATCAAGACGGGCGTACCCACGAGTCCTTCTATCATCCCGGCATGATTGACGATGCGGACAAAGGCATCCGCACACTATCAACTCTCGTTTTGACGATATTCTTTTGCTATATTTGCTTTTGGCTCATTTTGCTCCACTAGTCTATCCTTTCCTGCTCATTGCCAAACCCGACTAAACTCTCCAGAGCGTACAAAAGGATTCAGTAAGTGTGTCACACTCAGATTTAATTCCATCTCCCCGGAGATCGTCGTTTCAGCAGTATAAGAGAATGTAACAATCAAACGCACCCGTGTCCCTCGCATACCTCAACCAAGCACGGAGGTGCCGTAGGTGCAAAAGAGATGGCAATTTATGATAGGACTACATCTCCGACAAGATAATGTCTGTAAGCACATGGCTAATTTTTATAAATCGTCTTGAATCCATTGCAGACTCCGAATGGTTCGGTTTCCTGAGCTTTAGCCCTTTGGCTTTGGCGTCCCGTGCGGCTGAACATGAATCACGTCAAAGGTGGTTTTTGGGTTGATTCAACTGCCTATGCATCCCGGTTGCGGTAGACGAAAGCAAAGGAATGCGCATTGTCGATACCGAGGATGGGAGTACCAGCTTATACTTACGAGATCAGATCGCAGATTAGGGATTAGAAGCGGTACATTCGGTACTAACGGCGTGCGCGTTTTCTCTTCCCGGGCACATTTCGTGTAGTGTTTTATGGCCACCTTTCGTGTTAAGCAATGCCACAACAACCACTGGACGAAGCACCGTGACAGCGATTAGAAAAGTTTACGAGTAGTGTCGTAAACTAAAGGTGGCATGCCAATTCACACCCGGCTTGGTAGTCCCCTGCTTGGGCAGTAAATCATAATTCGTCACCGAGTTCAGTGCGATGTGTTACTTGTTAGCAGATTGCATGCGTAGAATTATTATTCCAACACATTTCTCATGCAAAGGCAGATTAAGCACTACGCAAATTAAGTGGCCGCGTGAGGCCCGTGGTCTCTTGGGGCCCAAAAACTCACCCCCACTCACTAATAAACTTACTTCTCAATTCTTTTCTTGTTTGGAGTTCCTCATACAACTTTCCTGCGATCGCTTAGAGCGTCCATACGTGCTAATCCGCCACAGTCTCCATGCTCAATTTGTTTATTCCTCGACACCTGGCAGTTGAAAGGTGAATAAAAGGCTGATAGTAACCACCGAAGTTCGTGGTTAATATCTGTGTTGGATAAAGCTCACCCGCTGAGAGATGAAAACATTTGTCATTTATTTGGGGGGTATTTTTGCCACGTCCCATGATCAAGACCGCGTCTTCTGTGCGCTATTTTTTCAAACCTTTAATAAATGGCTATCTTTCACCGCGTTTGATTTTTATCGTGTGTGGCAACGGCAATATAAGCCTTCTCATACCGACAATGCAAAGAAAAGGTGAAAATGAAGAGGAAAAGAGAGGAAGAAAAAAAGAAAGAGTGAAAGAGAAAGGAAAAGGTTTTCCCAGCGTCCTATCGGCAAAAGCGGGTGCTTTGTACCGTGCGCAAGTTACAAGGTGCTCGGTATTACATGTTAATGAAATGTAGCGGAATTTGGGGCAAGTGTGCCATCTTAACCATTCCCAATAATAACTCACTAAAACTTATTTATCAAAAGCTGATTTAAATCTCTTTGCCATTTTACACCTATTTCCTTGCGTTTGAAATAAGTGAAATCAAAACTTTTTTGAAGCGTTTTATAAAGATGTTGTTTTTGGAATATGGGGCAAGACGGCCACCTGGTTATTATTTCATTTCATTTCATTTCATTTCATTTATTAATACAATATCCGCCATCAAGGCTAAATAAGGCAGACTTAAAACTAAATAAACCCTAACAAATAAACAAAATAATTCATTATAAACGTATTTCTTTGATAATTGGAGGTTTTTACGTCTGTGGGTCTACTGTATGTATTCATATATGTCTTAAGTATCCAATGTTCCCTTTATGACCACAAACTGTACCGCATTATGGAAGTTGCTGGTCTGTCTGGTTATCCGGGGTGCAATCCGCTCATAATAGCGCACCAATCCGCTGCACGCTACATCAATGTTTATATTTTTGACAGCTCGCGCCTATGATATATGGTGACACACTTGCCCCAAATAGAGGTGGCTCTTTCCCCCTCTACTTGTATTTTTTGTTGAAATTGGTTTTTTTAGTAACAAATTTTTTTTATACTAACCCCACAAAAAAAAATTCACGTTTTCTCAACTTTACGGTGGTATAAATATTTTCTCGGTTTATTGTTCCCATATTTTTTTACAGCTTATTTGGTTTGGTTTAAAATCTTTAATTTTTTGCTTAATTATGAAACTCTATATAAAAAAAGTTCAAAACAATGGTTAAAATCGATTAATCGATATGAAATTCGACACAGTATACTAAGTCATTGGAACGCAACAATCTGTATACACAATTTTTTATTTGTTTTAATTGGTCATATAACTCAAGTTATTGTGAAAAAAAGAAGATTGGTGGCAATCTTGCCCCAAATTCCGCTATGCTTTACGAGTTATACTCACATGTTAATGAAATGGTGCACACTCATGAGGTATTTAACATGTGTGCCTTTTGTGATTGCCTCTCAAGGATCTGTGACCTTTGCGGACCAAAAAGATGTGTAAGAGTTAAAATGGTTACATGGCCGGAGCAGTTCATTGCTTCCGTCAACCTGCAATCACAATCCGAAAGCTCGCCGCACGCATGAAATCCATGTGTATCAAGCACGATAGTCATTTTGAACGATTCCTTTCCCGAGGGATGGTTAAATTTTCAAGCCAAAAGCAAGCATCTCTGGTGTACATTTTATATCGTGGCTAATAATAAGTTGACATGGTAGGGCCGAGCACTCATTATTCAAACCAACTGAAAGCCACATTGACGGAAAGTCTCCTGAAGCGAAATTATGAGCGTTCGCACATACTTCTTCGGTAATGTCAGTGAATGGTGTCAAAGTGATGAGCAAGGAACCTGGTTGGATGCAATTTTGATGCTTGCTCACTCGTTTCCTTAAAGACGGCTGCAGGAGCACGGGCAATGTTCGGGAGAAATTTAGTTCTTCGTGTTCAAACAAGGGCTCAAGCTGCTCTGTTTCATGCGTTGCGATCACATTTGTCACGAGCACGTGATCCGCACGGTAATGCATATAAATGACGGAGTCGTTTCTTGGTATACCAAACGGCCTCCTGGGGCGTTCTTAGCTTTTATACCGAAGCTCAAAAGGGAAAAAGTTACATTTCGTCACAAGACATTTTCACAAAAACGGTCTAAGCTGTCGGTACGGGCAGAGTGTTCGAGGGTCTTCATTCTCTGGGTGGTTACTAAGGCATACACATACGCTTGTTTCAAATTTGAAAATCGTTTCATTTTTCGGTTCATTTTTAACGCAAACCCAGTAGAAACAGATTACTTGATCATACACGCTTCGCACTGGAAATGCCGCACATCAATAGAACCGTGCTTAGCCAGAAGTCATGCTCCCAGCTTCACAAGGCGTTCGCGTGAAAGATTGGCATTTTTGTCTCTGCTAGCCCAGCCGTGCAAGATTAGTTGACCTCCTTGACCTATCCCCTCTTGGAAGTGAGACAGCATTCTCTAATCGGCGTCTGTTGCATCGGCAGCGATCCGTAATGCTATAAAAGTGATGTCGGGAATTTCGACCTACGATCGATGCTGTTCTTTGCACTGTTTTGTGATGCATGTTTTCTTAGACGCTTAGGGTTGCTTTCCTTCGTTCAAACAAGGATCACACCGAGAATCTGCGTTAGATTTGGTGGTATCATAATAAGAAAAGCACGAACAATCTGCCTCGCGAATCGTACAATGAGCATCCAACCCTAGGGCGCAGGAGGCGTTTTACAAACAAACGGATTATCTGTTGCACTGTTCATAGGTCAAGGCGTTGAACCTTGCTTGATACAGTGGCTCATGAATCGCGTGAAGCTACATTAAAACTCATGCTTTTAATCGCAAAATCAGCACAAGCGTGTTTTGCTTCAATGCAACAGAAAAGTCAATTAAATTTCTTGTTGTTTAAAAACGATGATCATGGAAAGGTTACCACGTTCCATTGTAAATAGAGTAGATATTGTATGTAAAAAATGCTGCTAAAAATAATAAATGACTTAAATTGCACGGATTGTTAAAAGCGATTTATTTCAAAAGTATAGAAAACACATTTTTTCACAGGAAATCCAAAAGCATAGGATATAAAGAATGGAAAAAAGCATAGGATATAAAGAATTGAATAAAACACCTACAATAAAATCAATTCAAATTAAAGCTTTTGTTCATTACTTGATTTAAGACGGCATGAAGACGAACGCAGTCATAGTCCTAGCGATGAGCGATATACTCAATAACCTAATAAATCATCCCTTATGGCTTACTTTGCATTTTTATATGCTCTTAAATTCAATTTCAATGACCTCTCGAGATGGTTTCGTTCCGAATTATTTGCCACTTGGAAACAATAGAAGCAATAGCAACATTTCAACCATCGTTCGTCATCATCGGCATAGCAGCGAAGGACTACCCACAGGCGGTCCCGAGCACTCTTTAATCGATCTAAAAGTCAGCTGAACAGTCTTTGTTAGTATGAATGTGTGATTGACCGGTGACTGATTACCGCACACGAATGACCCGGCACCAGTATCCTTTGAAGAATATTTAAAGAAATCAATTTACAATCATTTCTTTTCGATCAAAAATAGCGACATAGCCTTTACCGGATGCGCGCACGTGCCATCACCAACCTGACCCATCTTCATCGGGTCCTCCGATAGTGTGTACACGGTCTGGAAGGATCGCTTTCCTATCCCCCACCGGTAAGGGAAATCAGAGGTAACTTTGAAAAACTGCTACGGTTGTAAATAGAACATTGCCATCAATCGATTTGGAAAGCTCTGGGAATGGATTTTGGTGGGCACATTTTGTGTTATTATGCATCACCTGGAAATTGGTGAACGCGAAGGAATTTTCCTGTTGGAGAGTGTAACTTGGCCCGAAAGCGTAGGACCGATCGCAGAATGGAACGACGTCCGGGAGAGAGACAAGTGAACTGTACTGTGAATTTACAAACTGTAGATTGTGCAAAGTAACAGCAACAAAGGTGCTTGTTGCTTATCACGGATTATTTGTTTTACATCAATTGTTGTTTAAAACGAATCTTCACTGTTGGTTGTGCATCGACCAAGGCGCTACGGAAACCAGATATCCTAACATCCTGGTTCCAGCAGTATGAATTATTCATGCTATTGTATACGCGTTGAATTGCTTGGTTGATGGTTTTTCGTTATTGCGGGTTGAAAACCATGACAAAAAATCGTTTATCGCTGCTGGTGAATTTGGATGTTCACAAACATGCAATATGTCGTATTTCCATGGATTATCTTACCCATGCTATAGTAAAACACTCGAGGTGAATCCCTGTCCAATCCCTTGCCGATGCAGTCAGCTGTGTGCTTTGAGTTCTGTTTATGGTACTGCGGTTTGTTCTGCTGCATAGGTCCGTTGCATTCGCAGTGTAAACTTAACCGAGTGAAAGAAACTGCTTCCAACAACTGCCAGCAGCAAACGATACAACAAAACGCAAATATTTATGCTCACTTGCTGGTTTCGAGCGGATGCTATTGCCATAACAGGATCCAATATTCAATGATGTATGGTAGCACAACGAAACAGAGACTGCGGTTCGGAAAAAAAACTAGCCAGTGCGAGTACATACTGTGCTACCAAAGAACCTTTCGAAGTGTAGGTACGTTACCTAGACAAAACATAGAGCCTTTGCCGGTATGCGTATGTATGTAAGTGCAGTGAGAGTGTCGAAGGGATTTGAATATGGCCTTAAAAGCAATCATTCTTTCACCATGGCTTGGCAGGATTGGCTTTCAGTGACTAATTGATTTCCCTCCATACCAGGCATGGCGGCATGGTCCATTTGGGGCTTGAACCCATGACGGGTATGTTGCTAAGTCGTACGAGTTGACGATTGTTCCACGAGACCGGTTTAATCGGAAGTTACATCATATTTTGTAATTATCGGGTTGTAAGAAGTATATGCCAGTTACATATTTCAAAATTATTATTGTAGAAGCGATACTAAAGAATAAAGCTAATGTAAATAGCTGGCATTTGAATTATGAGTGTTCAGAACTGTAAACATACTTAAAGAAATGCTATTAAAGTATCGCCGAACATGTCAACCGATACATCCGAATTATTCAATAGCTTGCTGAAATAGTCAAATCTATACTCGAACAACAACTCGCTGAACATGTCAATAATCTTATCGAAATCCCCTTAAGTCGTCAAACTAAACTATTAAAAAACGATCTTATGCTTCGTAAGCTAGCTATAAAATCTACATTGTTTCCTAACAAGTTTTAAATGTTGGCCATTTATAACAGAGGGTCGTTGGCTCCAAAATATGTGGATCTTGATTCGATTTGTAGAATAGCTTTAGCTCTAAGTATCCTGCAAGGTGCCTGAGTGATATTTTTTTCAAGAATAAACGTCATGTAAAAAAACGAATTTGTACAAAAACAATTGTTTTAAAAGTTTTTGTACAAATTACCATTGTGCCGTCATTCTGCTATACTGTAGTTGAAGTCATTGGAGCTAGTGGTAAAAACGGCCGAATAGTTGATTTTTCTCACTTGCTCAAATAAAGAGAAGAGTATAGATATAGAGCTAATTTGTGGATTTCAAACTTGTCCTTTCTTATATTTCTTTTGTCCCATTCTCCGTTCTTACTACCGTTGATGGACAAGATGAATTTATTTCTGGTTTACTTTTGATGCCGTTCCACAGCCACACTATCGCTTTATCGTAGCGAGTCCAGTCGAAACCAAAGCTTATCGTTCTCAAAACCCCAACAACTTCGTATCCAAAACGCCTTATAGGATGGAAATGCAAAACCACATCAACTTCTCACCAATAGCACAATCTAGGCTTCAACTGTTCTTCATTGGAGTCTTTGTCAGTGGTTTAGATATCAACAATCGTGTCACTCCGCTCATTGAAGAGTCAAGTGGCGATGGTACCCAGTGATAAGATTAGGCAGTGTCACGATTTTTTGAAACCAAATTTCATACCGCACCGAGTACTGGTGCACTGCATCAACACACCCGGTACGTAATGACCGTGAAGTATGATGACCAACTTTTGCTGGCCAGCTGACTTCCATTCTAGTGAAGCTGCCTGTGTCCTTCGCTGTACTAGAAATAAAACCAAGTCAGAAAGAAAACAAACAATGCTGCATGACACATATTGCGTTATGCAAAAGGCTTTAAATTATCACCTCATTCTGAAAATTCCTGTAAACATGCAACTGCCTAGTATGGTCGATCTATGGATTCAAAGGAAGTCTTCTATTTGTAAGTGTTTTTTCTTTAAAAGCCTTTTCGAGGAATGATTTAGAATCACGTGAATCAAATTGTAATGCAAAAACTTATTCAAATTGGATGCAATCATCTGCGTTCAAACATTTTATTGACGCTTTTACCTGACACGCCCGTCTTTTATAGCTCCCTCCGACATGGCTACGATTGTCGTTGTACAAGAGAATGTCATTTCCTTCTGAAGTTGGCGGTCTTGACAGCATCTGCATCATCGCTTACCTGAAACGGAAAATAGACAAAAAGACACAATTCATCAAAACCAAATTTCGTAATGATCAGCGTAAGCCCTCGATACTGCTGCCCCTGGCTCCAAGACCCTAAAACCTCTAACCGAGCAATCAATCAGTAGCACATGGGCACTTGATTAGTATTTCCAAATCGATAATGAACGGAAACTACGCCGGATGCCCTGATTTGCTTCGCACTCGATAATCGTGTCCCCCGCAACCTAAAACTCTTTGCCAACTGCGAAGCATCACCTTGCTCTCGTAGTTGCTTCGACACTTTGCCGGGCGTCTACAATGAGGAAATAACAGCGTTTAAATTGGATTTTGCATTCATCTCTAGGAAAAAACCTTGATTTTCGTCCCGATAATCGAATTAGTTCCGTTGCCGCACGGGACGAAAGCGCACTGCCGGAAATGCTGATTGCAACTTCAGCTACACAGCCCGGACAGTCGAAGCTGTTTTTTTTTATTTCCCAAGCGTTTGGTGGGAAGAGAACGAAACAGAAAAGAAAAGCATCGGGGGAAAACAAACAAAACAAAAAATAACACAAAGTCTTTGGTACTCAGCATTCAAAGTCCAAACGACTCGATAAATTGATTGCTTTCGTTAGGAGTTTGGTTCAAGCAAAAATCGGCCCAACGGTCTTGTTGAGAGCGTCATATACTAAGAAAAGGAGTGTGCACCTGTTGGAGTGCGATTTGTGTGTGTATTCAAGAAAGCAAAAACTGCTAACAAATCTGGTCCCTATTTTTTGAAGTTCTAGCGAAGAAGTGGCTGAGACGGGCTATAACAGCCTTTTAAGGAGCTGCAAATCGGACAGGCACGGTTGTTTCGACGTCAAACTAATGTTTGGAAGCAGCGGACAACGGGAAAACGGGTCCTATGGCGAGTTTTACGGTTTGTTTCATGCTAAAAAGCTTTTGCCGCCCGAAAGCTTCTAATTGGTTAAAATGAGCAGAGAACTGAATGTCGTTTGCTGTTTGACAAACGCCATTTGCCATCAGATTATCGCTAATCCATCCGAAACGATCCCAGAATCTGGTTAGTTGGGAAATGTTTTAAACCGCATTATCTTGAGCAACCACCTCATTACAGCTCGTTCGCTCTCAGCCTCTGGATCGGATGCAATACCAGCCCATCCTAGTGGTTGCTGTGTTAAAAGAGTCGTTAAATGATCATTTCCTGTCATCTTTCACCACGCGTAATCTTTAAAACCGTTGTTCGGGCACAATAACCTCCCAATAAACTGTTTCAACATTCCTGTCTGCGTACGATGAGTTTGCAAGAAGGCTGGTGGGTAAAATAGAGAAAATTAAATTAATCATCCTTCCCTTAAAATTATTTTCTTGCTTCACAGTTTGCCTCGGTATGGCAGATTGTCCGCTTAGCTTTCGGTTGGGGATTTTTAAGGGCTTCTGGTCGCTGATGGCTGATAATAGAAAGCCCCGCTACGTGACGGAAGTAGCGCTGCCTTTTGCGAAGGTTTTCTGGCTGCCAATGTTTATGTTCTCATTTCCTCTGCACTCCAGCTGTCAATAATGATGCGTGCAATTAGAAGGCAGCAGCGAATAGCGAGTATTTTGAGCAGTGTTGTGAACGGTGATCATCTTTACATCATTTCGCTTATGTATGTATTGCTAAGTTCCGTAAAGTCATTAGACAAGACGGAAATGATGAGGATTTCTAGGTGCGCTCACGGGATAACGGCGGGGATTACCTTCACACAACCTCACGGCCAAGGCCAGATTACAAAGATCAGATCAATACCTTTCGTCGGGAGGTATAAGCCATTGCTTTAGCACCACCTCAATGCACATCTCATATGTATTAGATCGCAAATCCGACATAATTCCATCAAACGACATGCGGTTTGGAGATTCAATTTCGACAAAGCTGACTACCGCCAGACCAGATCACACTAGGTGAATGTGTATACCATCTGGTTGGTGAATGTGTATACCATATAGCAGCAGGGCGATACATGCCTCTTCCAGGATGTCGTAAACAATTTTTTATTACTTCACGAAACGATCACACCATCGGGGAGGATAAAGCGGCGTATGAGGCCAATTGACTCAAAGTCTTTATAAAAATACAGAAAAAAATCGGAGAAGACAACGCAAAACGTTAAACGTAAAATTTGTCATGTCATCATGGCATTTGAAGAGAGCGAATGAGGACTTTGGTCATTCGTGTGAGGTATCGTTGATTTCCGCGATCTCCCGCGCACCCGTGCGGAAGTTGATGATATATCTAAAGTCATTTCGATGGAAATATAAAATTATGCAATGTACACGGACCCAAAAGAAACTTTATGTCTCAAGACAAATGGTAGTTTAAGATAAGAAACTCGTCACTGCTCGTGGCTTCTTGTATTTCAATTGAGCAGATAATATGATACAGAAATGAGCCAAGGCACGGTTCCCTAAAGGGTAACCGATGTTTCATCCCGTGAGCTTCTCCATCCCTTCAAGTATAGGGGAAGGTAGGTAAAGACGGACACTGCGGGTTAGATTGACATTTCTGAAAAATACATGATAAAAGTAATTTTCGAATAATTCGACAATCCAGCATCAAAACTGGAATCAAAATAACACATTTTGATAGCTGTGGATCGTAAACCTTATAGCTTTAATTGTTTGTATTTTCAAATATATTTTTACATAAATGAATTGCTGTGATTGTTACTAGTGAAAGAACGAGAATGAAAGCAATAAAAAATCTTGTTTTCTGGTGGTTTACGCATCGTAAAACCAACGTGAGACGGGCACTCTGTCGTAAGGAAAGATAGACACCGAATTTGTTGATTTATTTTACTACTTATATCGATTGGCGATAAATTAATATATTTCGAAAATATAAACCATTCGGCAACTAGAAGAAGCATGGAACTATGCGAGAAACGAATCATCTGTTAAATTAGCAGCCATTCGTTATGCTATTACTCGCTCGATGCGAATGTGGCGATTCGCGAAACCACGACTGGGAATCATAAATCAACAAAAAAGTGGCATGGCATATGATATTGTTCAGAAATAGATGAAAGATTCTATGATTTAATAAAACTGGGTGAGTTCTACGACATGCTGGAAAAATGACTTCACTGATGAACTAGTCCCCCAAACATGCTGGGGTTAAAAACTTTCCTTGGAATAATTTCTTAAAGTAAAGATTTAGACTGTTGTTCTGCATGCAGGAGCTACATCAGCTATGCCCGATATTTCAGTAATGCTTCTGATTCTGCATTCTAAGAGGTGTTAGAAGCGGCTAACAATTGATAAATTCACGGATGAATAAATCATCGTTGGAATTGGCCAATAATTGGTTTATGTACGTTCCAGAACTAGGAAAGCAACAGGATTTTTAAAATACTGTAAACATCTTTAAATTTTGACACTTTCTAAAGGTTTCCATAGTACCCTTCATGGTATCCATCTTTCTTATATCAAGTGTCCGTCTTACCAGAACTTTTCAAAACTGCATAGAAAACACGTTAAAAAATTCAAAACATTTTTTTTTTATTAAATAAGAGTTTATGATGATGATTCAATTTATATGGTCGCTTTATTTATATATGTATCCCTAAATTTGAACCATTTTACTTAACGTGTGTGTGGTTACCTACCTTTCCCTACCATCTTAAAACGTTTTCTCATCTACGGTTTCTATAGGTTTACCGTATGTTACCGGGTAAGAATCAGTGATGAATGAAGTGTACATGAAGTTTAAAGATGAAGTGACATCACGAAAACCCATTAAATTCAAAGCTGTTTTCTGCTTAGTTGAAGGCTGTACCGATCTTGTTCTATTGAACATGCACGAGCATGTATTGCGCAGAAGAAACCCTGTTCTAACTTGAGGCGTTATGCAACCAAGTCGACAATATCGATAAACGTTACTTCTATTAATTGTATTGGTCGTTTTCCAGAATCTTCTATTATTGTTCCATCGTTAACTTGATTCAACGTTCTCCTTTTTTTTTCTTAAGCCACACGATATGCGACAAACAGTATCACGATTTGCGTTTTTTAATAAGAATCCAATCCAATGGTGGAAGGAGCTGCTTGAAGTCTTAATGAAACGCTCGATATAATAAAATTAGCTTACTATGCGAAACGAGTACTACGAGGCATCTCTCCATAAATGCCATTGATGTAAAACCAAAATTAATTTGCTCACACGGCTGGGAATTATCAATAACACCAACGCACCTCCACCAGCTACTTGCAGCTAGATTAGGCTCAGAAAAAAATAATATTTATTAGATCGGAGGTGTTTCGGGTGTGTTTGTTTTGAAAAAAAAAAAAAAAAACTGTCTGCAGATCATTTTGGTGGGATATGTTAAGACACCTTCTGTCACTCACTAAAAATTATCAGGTACATGACACAAAAATAAAGCTCTGTTTCAAGCACCAAAACAATAGTATGTATTGTGAAATTTGAGGTTTAGTTTGCTTTAATTAAAGGTTCCTTTAGTTGTTTATGATTTTATTTAAAGTCAATGTTTCCTGCTGAATTAAAAAATAATAATTATAACATTTTTTAGAAGAAGAAATTTCTAAATATGCTATTATTATTTTTTTGCTAGCCGTGCGTGAATATTCGTATCTACGTAGCATGTGTATAAAGCGATACGTTCATTCGATGGAGACGCCTGGTATCTCACGTCTATGTGTACCGAACATTCGGTTTGGAACGAAATAGCAGCAAATTTATTATATTCTATTTTTTATTAATCATGTTTTCTGATACTGTCAAAAAGATGATATTGTGTATCATTTCTCAGTTACAAATAATAGTAATTAAACATGCAAAACTAAAAAAGTGAAATACATTCCCATGTTGAACACCTATAAAACTTTTTTGTTTTTGTTTATAATTAAAACACACACAACACCTTATGTTGTACCTTGCCTTCTTGTTGTTCAAATAAAAAGGAGCTTATAAAAGTTTATCGATTGTTTACAAAAAAACATCACAAAAACTCTTTGAACTTTATTGATTTTATCTTTATATGTTAACGGCAAAGTCGTATTGCTTGCCAACAAATAATTTAAATATTTTGAAATCAGGAGTCATTGAGTTTCAACAAAAGCCGTCCTTTGCGATTATTTCTTCTGCTATTTCTGCAATAAATCAATGAATTTATAACAAGGCAGATTAAGTAGGCAAAATTAACTTTCATACCGCATGGAAAAGTGACATCGTGATAGTGTAGGAGGTTTGTTGAAAATATGTTCACGGATAAAAAATGATTTATTTCAACGAATTTAAAATGTGAATTTTGTTTTAATAGTCTCTAATAAAAGATACTTTGAAGGTCAATGTTGTAATTATTATTAAATACTAGCTGGCCCGGTAAACCTAGTTTTACCCCACATTTTATTAGTTGCCGATTAAGTATTTGAAGTTGCAAATTACTTATCCGGCACTATAACCGCTTTGCGGTCTTGGCCTGCCTCAGGAGTGTCCGTAACCGCTCACGGTCTCGCGCCTTCGTCTGCCAGTCCGTTAAGTTTAGTTTAGTTTAGTTTAGTTTATTAATCGATGGACTATGAAGCCCTCTCGAGTCAAAATTTGTTTACAATACATTACATTAGATAACGAACAGAACATTTATATATTGTTATTGTTGAACGCATTCCGAACACTTAAAAGTGAAGTCAGTTCCGTTATCGTCATTCCAGGCTCATAAATATCGTTAGCTGAATTTAATAGACGGCACATACAAAGAAGGGGGTTGCGAGAGCCAAATGTTGTTCGGGTTTCAGCGACTGCCAGCATTGGTCGGCGACGGAGTATTCTGGCAGGAACATAGAGGTGAATCCTTGAAAGCAGCTCGGGAAAGTCGATGGTTCCGTTTAAGATTCCCGTGATAAATGCTAGTCTGGTGTGCTCAACACGTTCGGCGAGAGGCGGGATTCCAAGCAGCAGACACCTAGTTCTGTAGTCGAGACGACGCGGCCAATCACGGAGGGCGAAGCGCGTTGCCTTCCGTTGAATGGACTCTAGCCGCGCAAGTGCCCGAGTAGATGCTGGCCACCAAACAATGCTAGCATATTCCAGCAGTGGTCTGATAAGTGCGCAGTACAGTGTCTTGAAACACATAGGATCACGAAGCTCGCGCGTCATGTTTATGACCAAGCCAAGTAGACGATTGCCACTAGCGACTACTTGGTCTATCTGTTCTTCGAAGGAGAGTTTAGCATCTAGGAGGACTCCTAGATCCTTTACACAGTTCACTCTTTCGAGGTTCTGACCATCAAGCGTATAATTAAACAGCGCTGGAGCTCTTGAACGGCTGAATGAGATTATGGCGCATTTATCGATACAGACGCTTAGTGCATTACGCTTGCACCAGGAGACAAATTCAGTCAAAGTGGCTTGAAGTTGAAGATGGTCCTCGGGCTCACGGATTTCACGATAGATTTTAGCATCATCTGCGTAGAGTAGGCAACTGTTATCCGGGAGTGCCGTGCACAAGTCGCTTATGTAGAGCAGAAACAACAGAGGCCCCAGGTTGCTGCCCTGGGGTACGCCGGAAGAGGCACCGATAGATCTAGATTGGTGGGAGCCCATTCTAACTGCATATGAACGACCACATAAATACGATTTCATCCACTTTACCAGGGGTGGTGATAATCCAATTCTATCAAGTTTTGCCAGAAGAATGTTGTGGGACACACTGTCAAAAGCCGCCTTAATGTCCGTGTAAATGGCATCAACCTGCATACCATCATCAATGGACTTATAACAGCCGCTAACGAATTGCATCAGATTTGTCGTAGTTGATCTCTTAGGCATGAATCCATGTTGGTTAGTGCTGATGTATTTGCCGGCAGATGCCATTAATGGTTCATAGATGATTAGCTCGAACACTTTGGCGCAGGCAGCTAAAGAGGTAATACCTCGATAGTTCACTGCTTCGTTTTTGCTGCCCTTTTTGTGGATGGGTGTTAGCCAAGAGACCTTCCACAGTGATGGAAAGGTTCCTGTGCGCAGAGATTCGTTAAAAATCTTAGTTAAAACAGGAGCTACCGATACGGCACAACGCTTGAGAATTGTCGCTGGGATACCATCTGGCCCCTCGGAGTATGACGACTTTAGACGCTCGATTTTTTGGGTAACCAGGGTCTCGGTGACGATAGGTAGCGTGACATGAATTGCATCTGCCGGAGTGTTCACGAGCGCGGAAGCAACAGCCTCCGGAGGTGTGATGTTAGAGATAAAGCTATCCTCGAAACGCGTGGCGAACAGTTCACAAATATCTAATGGCGAGTGTGCACAATTATCCTTATACCGAATAGTCCCGGGGAGGCCAGTTGACTTGCGCATGTTGTCGGCAAAGCTCCAAAAGCGGCGAGGGTACTTTCGCAAGCTTCGTTCAGTCTGGCGTATATATCGACGATAGCAGACTCTATTATAACGTCGATAAAGTGCATGAGCACCATTGTAGTAAAGCCGACACGGTGTGGATCGATTAGCGCGTAAATTGTCATAAGCGGCTCGCTTTGCTTTTTTTAGGGCATGTAATGTGCGGTCACCCCACGGCGGTCCGCGATGGGGCTTTTTAATAGGAGCACATTCACGCAATGCGGCCCGCATAAACTCTGAGAAATCGTTCGTGGCATGGTCAATGGATGTATAGTTTGAGCATTCAAAGGATTGGTTGAAGGAGCAGATCAGTCTCTTGAGTTTAGTAAGGTCAGCACGTGCGTAATTGAGCTTTATTTCCGTAACAGTGGTAGCGTGATTCATAGACGATGCTGTGATTTCCAAATCAAATTCGAGCGGTGGGTGATAGCAGTCTATTGGCAGCAGCGGGTGCTCGCTGACGCGTATGAGCGAAGAAGTTGCTGCACTTGACCAATTCCCGTATGCAAGGTCTAAGATGCGCCCCATAGAGTTAGTGTTGTTATTAAGTTGGTAAAGCGCATTCTGGTGCAGTCCATCGACGAATTGGGCGCTACGAACTGAACTAGTATGAGGTTCAAAAAACACAAAAGGGGTTTCATGATTCGATTGCGCAGGCGACCAGGAAAGAGCGGGTTGGTTAAAGTCTCCCACGAGCACGAATCTGTCGTTTGGACCTAGTGTGTCGCAAATGCTGTTGACGGTGTCCAGTAATGCATTTATTTTTCCTTCGTCCGTGCTATGGTTGGGAGGAAGGTAGGCAGCAGCAATGAATAATCGGTACGTCGGGAGCTGAATGCAGATGCAAGCGATTTCAAGTGTTTGCGCAAGCACTGGAAGCGCATGAGAGCGGAGAGCGGAACTCACCGCAATTAGTACTCCACCGCCTCGAGATAGAGAGCTGTTTGCGGCATTTCTATCGCAACGATAGACACAGTGCGCATCGCCAAATAGGAGAGCTGTGGGAAGGCTGGGATCGAGCCAAGTCTCAGTGAGTACCACAACATCATAGTCCGCTTCTAACACAGTTAAACGGAACTCATCAGCTTTGGATCGTAAACCTCGCACATTCTGATAGTATACAGTTATAGACGTGGAACGGACATTGAGTGGTATGCGTGTGTAAGTTGGTGCAAGGTCATCGGTGAGAGTGTTGTTATTTCGTGTAAACAAATGACTAGTCAGATTCAATGGCACAGTGCCTTTTGAGGAAACAGTTGTGTGATTATTACTTAAGAAAAAAGTGTTGAATAGTAGTTTGGTGCATTTTAACGGTGTTTGGTGTGGCTGTAGTTGTTTTTGGTGGAGCAGGCGATATTAAGGTACAATTCATATCGGGTGATACTTGTACAGGGTGCATCGGGCTATGTCGAACAGGTATAGGTGTGTTTGTGTTGGTAAGATCAGGACGATGGTGAGACGGCCTTTGCGGGAGTGAGATAAACTCACGCACACCGAGCCCGACCGGCCAAGATCCTGCGGTAAGTGCTTTATCTCGAAGAGCAGCGATAATTCTAACCTTAAAAGTTAGTGAACTAACTGAGCTAATGGTTGTTCCCGCTTTCAGCAAACTAAAAGCGATGACGTCCGTGGTGTCCAACTGTGATTTTACCATCGACACTACCTGGTCAACAGTTACGGTTTTGGCTAACCTAGATAGATGTAGCCACATATAGTTTGTTCTTGGTAGTTGTGACACGGTTGGGATCGACGTGGTGGTGGTATCGGTTCCTGTTATTATTGGTGGTAGTGAAGGGCGATTTCTTTGGTGAGTATTGTCGGTGTCTGTATTTACAGGGTATAGTGGAGCATTGTCAACAACAATGGCTTCCGTGGATGCAACAACGTCGCGGAACAACCTTCTACGCTTTCCACTCGGGAGGGCATCTGGGGGCGGTACGTTGAAGTGTTCGCTAGGAGCTTGGTGAGCCGCGGCAAAACTGGCAAAGCCCTCACGGATTTCGTGCATCACAGGCGGGACTAAAGCAGCTTTCATCACCTCGACAGCGGCAGTAAGAGCCGCCTGGAAGCCGACCTGCATACCCGTTGTTTTGACTGCTTTACTATGTGGGTTGCCAAGAGCATTCGAACACCCTACACAGCTCCAATGAAGAGATGCCGTCCGTTTTACCTCTTCGATCACAGTGAAAGGTAATTTAGTGCACGCTGAGTGATATACAGCATCACAGAACGAGCACATAATACCACACTCAAGCGATTCAAGTGGCACAGAGCAGTCACAACAAACTCCCTCCATTTTAGTTGCCGTTGCAGATAGATGCCACAGGACTCAGGAACAAACGCAGGAAATACAGCAAAGTCAGGAATGGTTGTGACGAACGATTGAAGGCAGGACTACCAGGGACAGCTTAAGTCACAGCTAAGCGGCAGTTTGACGAAAATAAGGCCGAAACGACAAAATAATTCACGGATTTACGCGGAGCACAGTGAGAAAACACACTCTGTCGTCAGCTGTCAACTGTCAACTTTTGCAAATATAGGTGTTTAAATTCACATTTAATTTTTTATTCATTTTATTTGTTTTCATTGATGTCATTGTCGTTAATTACTCAAATAATATGTTTAAGAACATAATTTGGAACAGTAAAACAGTGTAGAATTACGTAGATTGATTTATTTACATGAAAATAATTACATACTTGTCACACACATATAACTACTATGAATCTCTAATGCAAATCTCGAAGCGCTAATGAATGGACGATATTTTTGGTTAATCTGTCTTTAGCTAGTATGTATAGATTGGAAGGTTTACCCACGCGAGAACATGCCACATATAATTGTCCATACGAAAAACACGATGTTCGTAAGTCCAAACCGCAAACAGACATCGTTTGACCTCGGGTAAGACCGCAGCCGGGCAGACCGAAAAAAAAAACACCATAACGAAAAATGTTGTTTACACTTGCGAGTTTAACATCAGTAACCAAACATGTTTATGTTACAATTATTAAAGCAAGCATATTTGTTCGTTTTGGAACATCAAACAGCAAACAGGACAAAGCGAAATAGCATGTATTTTTTAATTCATTATTCCCAAACTAAAGTACTCCATCTCTGTTTTGTCATTATGGATATTTGTGACAGCATCGTAAACCGCTAGGCATTTCACAGCGAGTGTAAACCGCACCTTACACCGAGTGTAAACCGCGCTTCACACCGACTGTCAAAGTGCTGTATACAACAACAACAATGATGTCCTTTGTATGGGAGTTAGAAAATTGCTAATAAATTAAGTTTAGTGCAACTTAAGAAAATGATGTGAGTCTTAAAACCTATTCTCATACCACCATAAGGTGTGTGCAAAGTTTCGTTGAAAATGATCCAGCCGTTTCGGAGTTTGCTCGCGACAAACACCGTGACACGAGATTTTTATATATATAAATAAAATTCCACACTCTAAAAATTGTGTCCATTCCAAAACACTGTGTACGCAAAAACAATCATAAACCCTTATAACCCATAACCCAATAACATAAACCCTTAACCCAATAACAACTTCAATGTCTAACTAAGTGCTTTCGTCATGCAGGATATTCTGTTGTCCAAACGCGTTCGATTGCACGCGATAATTTATATTCGTCACGCGATGCGATGACGTCCTCATCCCTCGGTAATCGTTGGGTTCACTTCGTGTGGAAGCTACTCTCGCAATGCAAGCCAAATCTGTCATGCACGGTCAGTTTGCAGCTACTGAAAATCAGAAGTGACAGTTTCCGATCCATAAATTTAATCGTTCCGTACGTCTATGGCGTACGTACGCTACTCCTTAATCTGGGAAAGGTAATGTAAGGGAAATCTCGGCATGCAGCCTCTTAAAAGCTATCCTTTTCCATGACACGCTTGCACTCAGTTACGGAGCAATCTACCCAGACGGCCAAAGCGCTATGTGCCTCCTGCTAATGGATTGCCATTTTGAATGCAACGGGATGAATTATTTCTACCAAGCCTTGTTCGGGACCGTCGGCACAAATACATATTGCCAAAAAAACGAACCAATAGTAACCTTATCCTTCCCAGTGTCTTCACCGGCATATGTACGCAATTACTTCCAAAGCGTTCAGGTTGGATAACCAGCAGCTCGCAGGGCGTTGCAACGTGCCTACAAAAGCTTGCAGTTTGCTTCGATACTCACAATGGAAGCTTATCTCGAGGAAATACAGCCGACTCCCTCATCCCTAACAATGTCCACTCCACATCTACAAGTTGTGAGCACAGCGAAAGAAACGCGATAAATGGCTCCGCTTCATTGCTATCATGCATCTTTTTCTCTGTCTGTCAAGATGTTGCTCACAGCTACTCTTTTTATAACGAGACTAGAACGTGTGTTGCCATTGAGCTGGGTTCCCCCTTTTTTCGTTTACCTTCCTAACATAAATCTTTCGACTTTGCACGTAATTTGAACGAAAGTTGCGCTAAAAGCTGACAATCATCCTTGTCGGCAACCAGAGCCACCTAGGGAGACTTAAACGACGACGCATGGCTTAAAACGATTGAAAGAATTTTAAGAAATATGCTCCTTTACGCCGGATAGGAGCGTTGCTGGCATAGAGATAGTCACTATAGCCGGAGCTGTTCTTTTCATGAGGGTGGTGGTTGGAATGCTTTCAGAAGGCGAGGAAACGGAAAGGAAATTTGAAGCACCACGCATTCGAACGTAATGGACTGCGATTCAAAGGAGGTGGCACGTGATTCGATGCAAAAAGCACAATATTCGAACTTTTCTGGAAACGGGTGTAACTCAAACATATTAATTTTTATTACAGATTAGTTGAACCACACAAAAAAAAACCTTTTGTACAGCTATTAACACTCTGGGCGCTGGCATTTTGCATAAGCTTTCTGCGGAGACCACAGTACAAGATAAGAAAGCGAAGAGAGCGTTTCATTGGCTTACGATCGTTTACTCTCTTTCCGATCCTCACAGACGACGCCACTACTACAATATGCGCTCTATATTTCTTCCCGCTGCAATACGCTCTGCCGAGAGTTGCTGAGAGATCAATCACAGAGAAAGAGAGTGAAAAAAGTTGTGGATCCTAGACGATTCACACAACGCCCAGAGTGTTAAACAAGAAAATGAAGAGTAGGCCCTATATTTAATTACTATACCCGATTCATACTTTACAAGGTACGAGTAAAAATGAGAGTTCCCAATTGAGGGTTCACGCTCCCAGAATGAGTATTTACGGCGATCGATAAAGCTAATACGATTCCGGTTTGACTAGGTAAACCCTGTAAACCCATTCTCCGTGTTTCATTCCTGTGATCAAAACTCACACGGTTCATTAATGACTGTCATTAATTGGAGCAAAAAGGTCGATTGAATGTTCTTTCGTTTGCCGCTTCAAGTTTTTTTTTTCTCGATTGGCAACATATTTTTCTTCATTAAAAAAGCATGCAACTCATACACACATATCTTACCCGGTTCAGTAAATGTGACAATCTATATCATAAATATCTTGTTCTTCGAGTTGGAAGTACTGTTGGGGAATTTTCAAGAAGCTCCCTGGGAACGGAATCAGTGAACTCTTGTTCAGCTCCGTTTAATCGTCCAACCGTCAAGGCTATCTCGTAAGACTCATCTTTAGAATGTTTAAGCCTGGCTCGGGCATGAATGTTCCGGGTGATTAGAAGGCTGCAGCAAATCCGTCGCAAATTTCCTTTGGCTGCTGACATGCTGTTCATCCTTCGTGCTCGCCGGAATCCCAACACGATGAAATGTGAAACAATAATTTATCAGAAGATCTTTCCGGCTATCATGTGATACGGTTTCCCCCCTCACTAGTAGGGCGATGAGTTTTACGCCATCACCATCGGGAAGGCTTTGCAACAAGACGCCCGCTAAAAGGGAGATCAAATGAAAACATATGATTCGACTCTAGTTTCAGATAAGTGTTTCCTCTTCTATGGGTCTCTTCTATAAGAGAATGTGTGTTCAGAAAAGACAGACGGAAAGGAGCGTGGACATACCGAGGCGTTCGAGAAAGGTAACATTCATACCTGATACACATTCCTAAACATTTTCCTAATGCTCATACCGCATGAATAATTAATGACGAGTAGAATCTTACGCCAGTTCGGTTTCAGGATCGGGCAAAAGGAAGATTGTCACAAAAACCATCCCTAGCATGCAGTGATTCTGGGATAAGTATTACCCATCATAATTGAATCTTTAATTGGTTTATTCATATCCTTCTCAATATTGGTTATTGCATCTTTAAGCACAAAATAAGTGTTTGATATAAAACCGTCTTTTACGCGGTAATTGAACACAAATTCAATGCAATCCATTGATCTACCATTCGTGCGGTAACGTATAATGGCGTGTATCTATGTTTTCTTCTCGGTCCATTAAATGCTTACAATAAATTGCTTAAGAATTACGAGCACTAGCAAACTGCAAGCCCTTGAGTGTGGTACGATTTGTCAAACTTTAATCCGATTCACTTCATACTTTATGAGTCACTGACATAAAGTAGATAGAGCGGTCTAAACAGTTGCGTTTTCTGTTGTCTGAATTTGCTTATGGAACAATTTGTATTTAAATACAAACAATTTTCCCGCCTAATATTCACTTGAAGTTTGGGAGATAATCAAATGTAGAAGAAAGAATCTACTACAAATGAACACATATGTTTTCACTGCTACAAACGAATGATGGTTTCTGTATAAACGCCTTGAAAAGTTGTAATTTAATTTTTCAATAGCGCACCCCGTCGGAATAGGAGAAGAAGATTTCCATGTTAAGCAACCTGCGCTGGGATTGTTCACTTCAAAACAGTGTTTTTATAAAATAAAAAGTGCTACTAGCTCAAGTGAAGGTTCAGATTTTTTTTTTTTTTGATTTCTTCCTTCAACCACAAACCTGCACTTACAGCACCAGCCATGGTGGAGAAGATCTGGACAGCGTGTGGCTTTTTTTACACTTTGCGATGAAAGGTGTGGTACAAGCTAAATGAAAAGCAAAAACCCTCGTCTTTGCAATTTATTAGCTTCCTTTCGTTTGACCAAAGGGCTCATTTACGAGAAAGGGAAGCTGTCCGAGGCAGCAATAATGTTGCACTTTTTACTATCTCGCCAGGCCTGTCATCGACGGTCATTTGCGCGCGCAACCGTGGAGATGTGTACCGTGTAAATGTTAGCCATTTCTTCAACCCGTACCTCGTCAGCGAATTTTGCAATCGAGATGAAATACTGCAAACAAGCAAAACAAGAAACAAATACTCTAACCTTAGCTTAAACAACACCCTAGCCAGCGTAGATCCAAAGCTCCCACAGACTGGAAGGCACATAAAACATACCACACACCATTCAACAGATGCCCAAAGCCGAGCACTAGTTGCTGGCTTGTTGTGTAATATAATCCAGCGATTGCCACAGCCCACCCAAGCTTCTTTCAAGCGTCTGCTTTAGGCTCATATACTGGACGCAAAGTGCGGCCAAAGCCATCGCTCTTAATTTCATTAGTAAAGTTTTACGCTTCATTTCATTGCACCAAAAATGTGGCTGTGGGGAAGGTTAAAATCAACAACGGTTAAATTCAACAAATAGGCCTAGTCCGTCCTAGTGATACAGCTACGTATTCCGGTAGGCCATTGCCACCATCGCTTCTCTCGTTCAACGCGGGAAAAGACAAGAAAAGCATTCAAGAAAAAACAAATATTCGCAAATGAAATTATTTTAATCTGTTTGCTTATTAGCGGAATGTTTGTGAGTTGTTCATAGCCGATATTTATACCTCCTTGTAAATGAAACCGTACCAATACCGTGGTTCATTTTGTACGCTATCACGATGTGAACATAGTTTACGAAAGTTTACGAAACATCAAGCACAACAGCCATGAATATTGGTATAGAATTGTGCTGAGATATTCCAATTTGAGCTCACTTTCGGCAGCTTCGAAGTCATCCGAAAGAATCCATTGGAGATTTCCGCAGCTTGAACAACTCAGGATGATAGATGTAGAACGAAGAAGAAAAGAGGATACGCGGAAAGAGATGGTTTTACAATCCACTTTATTCACATTCGTCTGGTTCGCTTGGCTTCTCCCGCGTGAATGTCTCGCTCTCGCTAAACCCACCGCGTCGTCAGTTCGATCGACATCAGCACAGGGTGATCCTAAATTCATTTCTTGACATTCGTCTTACATCCCTTGTCTGACGGCTGACAATCGTCTCCTATTTCCTACACGGCCTTTCCTGACATCATGATTCTCCTGAATCTGCCCATATTTTTATTTGATCGAATGCAGTTGTCGTTCTCATTGGTCCCTCAGTTTGCTCATCTAGCTTCAGTACCTCACAACGCTCATTTGAAAATGTTTTGACAATCTTATACGGCCCAAAGAATTTCCTCTTAATTTTTCGTCCTATGCCGAACTGAGTTACTGGAATCGCTACAATATCTCCTATCTTATACTTTTGAATAGATTTACGCCGCAAATTGTAGGTCCTACGATTTTCATCTTGGATTCTGGTAATTCCTTTGCATGCTATTTTCCTTATTTCATTACGATCATCTGTAAACATCTTTTGGATTTCTTCTTGCAAAATATCGTTAATTCGAATATCTTCCTTCTCTTTCATTTTCACTCCGATCATCAATTCAAAAGGTGTCATCCTAATCGATCGCTGCCAACTATTATTTATCGCCTTTTGAACATTATTTACAAACTTAAACCAATTTTCGGGATTTTCATACGACCACATCGCTAATGTAGGGATAATTATGCGGTGTACACGCTCTACTTGGCCATTCCCTCGTGGGACTCCTGTAACAATGTGATGCAATTCTATATTGGCTTCTTCGTAAAATTTTGTAAATAAACTAGAGGTAAAAGCAGATCCTCTATCGCAAATTATCCTTCGCGGATTTCCAAACGTATCAGATATAATCGTCAATTTTTTTATTACCTCTTCCGCACTAGTAGTTTTTGTAGCAAATAGCCAAACATGCTTCGTAAACGCATCGACAACGGTAAGAATGTAATTGTAACATTTGCGAGTAGATGGCATAGGGCCGATATGATCAACATGAAAGGTATCCAACGGAACCTCTCCTTTCGGTATTGGATGAAGTTCTCCCTCTGCCCTGCCTCGTTTTCTATCACTCACTATGCATCGGACACAGTTATCAATACAATATTTTATCTTCTTTTCTACTTCAGGAATAAAATAATCCTCTGTTAGTTGTTCTTTCACTTTCTTGATTCCAAAATGTCCTCGTTCGTGTACTTCTCTTATCATACCCGTCTCCATTGCTCGAGGTACACATATTTTGTTATGAGCATTCTCATTTTTATAAAGTACTCCATTTATCAAACAAAAACCATTTCTTTCTTCGCCCTGATCAAGCGCCGTCCTAATTGCCGTAAGATATTCATCGCACAATTGTCCTTGTATTATTTTCTCATATACACCTGCCGATATTTTCAATACGTTTGCTCTTGAAAGAGCGTCAACATGTTTCATCTTTTCACCTGAACGATGTTCTACTTCAAAATCAAACTCGGACAACGTCACAAACCAACGACTCACTCGCACATTGGGAACTTTTTTGTTTAAGGATTGTTTAAACGCTATACAATCGGTCACGACTTTAAATTTCATACCTAGCAAGTAACACCTGAACTTCTTTATAGATTCCACAACGGCTAATGATTCTAATTCGAATGAGTGATAATTTTCCTCGGCCTTATTTGTCAACCTACTATAATAATAGCAAGGATGTAATAAACCATCCTCCTCAGAACGCTGCAACAATATGCCGGCCAAAGCATCTTTACTCGCATCAGTATGCAATTCGGTAACCAAACTCGCCTTGAAAATATGTAATACAGGATATTCCACTAATTTTTCTTTAATCGATTCAAAAGCTGCCCTTGCCTCTTCATTAAATTCAAAAACACTCTCTTTTTTTAACATTGTGGTCAATGGCCTGGCAATACGCGCAAAACCTTCTATAAACTTTCTAAAATAACTAGCTAACCCTATAAAACATTGCAGCTGTTTCACCGTATTTGGCTGCGGGTAATATTTAACTTTTTCTATTTTTTGGGGTGCTGGTTCAATCTTACCTTCATAGACGGTATACCCCAAATACTCTACACGCCGTTTGAGGAACGAACACTTTTTCCAATTGAAGTGAAGTCCTGCCCGCTGTGCCACTTCCAAAACTCGCCGCAAAGACGCCAAACCATGCTCCTCGTCTCGAGACGGAATGATGATGTCATCTACGAAGGCCATCACGGTACCGTCTATGATCAACTCATGAAGTACTGCATCGATGAAGCGTCCAAACGCATTGCCGCTGAGACACAATCCAAACGGAGCACGTAAAAACTCATACTGCCCATCCGTTGTTACGAAAGATGTGTACTGGCGACTTTCCTTCTCCACCTTGACGTGAAAGTACGAATTTTTCAGATCTAAGACACTGTACACACGAGCATCTGCCAACTGATCAATCTGGTCTTGGATATTGGGCATCGGATAAGAGTCCCGAACGATCCTCTTATTCATCTCACGATAATCCACACACACACGGTGAGATCCATCCTTCTTCGGTACAACCACAACAGTGCTAGCGTAAGGGCTTCGCGATGGCTGAATTATTCCGTCATTTAACCATTCGCGAACTTGTTTCCTTACCACCTCCTTCTCTAGCGGAGCTATTCTTCTTGGCAACGTACGCACTACCTCCTCGTTGTTCACTAATATTTTCATCTCACTTTCAACGTTTGAAATCTTTGCTGGTTCATAATTATTCACCATATCACAAATCACGCGACGATAATTTGACGGTGCGTCTATTTCTTGATGACTTTCACAAACTATACGATACACCCAACGATCATCAACACTCGTGGGTTTTTCCTCTTCCTCCTGTTGCTTTGTTATCTTTGCATGACCGTTTGTGATGACGTAGTTAACCCTTTTGAGCACATCGATTCCTATCAGCATTTTGGTGTCGATAGAATTCGAAGGTACCACCACGAAACGAATTATCTCCTCAACTTCATCGATGGTAGCACGGATCGTCAGCTCACCACACACGTTGCTTTGTTTTCCACCATAGCCTTTTATTACCCGTGCAGACGGTTTCAACTCATTACAATTGAGTTTAAATTCCTGGAACAAATCCCAGCGCATGAGCGTCACATCACTGCACGTATCGATCACCGCTTTGCAACTTCGCCGCAAGCATAACAATGCGGTCTTCTTCCTTGCGCTGTCGTACAATCTTTTGCACAATGTCCTTTTGTTCCACATTTGAAACAAGTCGGACCTTCTTGTTTTGTTGGACATTCGATAAATCGATGAGAAGCGCTGCCACAATTGAAACAATGGCGTTGTTTTAACTTATCCGGAATTCGTTGCCCGACAACTTTTGGGCGTTCCTGTTGAAACTTGTTCGCCGCTCTCTCGAACAAACGTATTTTCTCCTTAAGTTCGTTAATATTCTTTGCCTCGTAGAACATTGACCTCTGCCTTTCGTCGTTAGTTATTCCATCTGCCACATATTCTACGAGGCTGGCTTCGTCTAAATCGATTTGCTGCGCAATTTGCTGCATGGCATAAACAAATTCTAACCCGGTCTCCTCTTTTTTCTTGCGACGCGTCGATAGCTGCCTGTGTATGTCGCTTGCACGCACACTTGGAGCAAACTCGTTAATCAACGCTCTACGTAGATTTGCATATGTCGTCACACCTTTCAGCGTATTTAGAAAACCACGTGCGACTCCGGTCAAATTTTTACGGCACATGATCAATTTCTGATCCTCGTTTCATCCAGCCATCGTACTAATCTCCTCAAAACTTCTGACCATGCGCGCACTTCTTGCGTAGATCCGGCGCCAAATGCATCAACACCATCTTCGACATCGCGGAAGGAGTATGGTTGCACTCTGTCAACCGTGGTCAACCGTGATCCGCAAAATCAGCTGCATCGGCTCGATCATACGCGACGACGCATGCGGCCAGCTCCTCTTTTGTTCCGACCGTACTTAATTAACGCTCTTCACATTTTTTCACCAAACCCAACCGCGTATGGTCTTCGACCATCGCTGCAATCAACGCGTTCTCCATTTTCTCATTAACGTTTTGCACAACTTTAGCTTTTATTTAACACACTTTACAACGTCACAATCGCAACTTTAACAACCTTTATGCGTCTCAACGTCAACTTTTCGTCACAAATTCACACTTTCAGATCGGATGAAACACCGACTAAGTCAACTTTTCCAATTCGAACCACTACTGCAACTTAACAATTTTACTAACTTTACGACTTGAACGACTTTAATAACTTTACAACTTTATCAACTTTACGACATGAACAACTTTATCAACTTTAACACATTATGCAACTTTTCATAACTGTAAACTCATCACTTTGCATCGCCTAGCCTCTTCCCGGACGAGCCCCCATGTAGAACGATGAAGAAAAGAGGATACGCGGAAAGAGATGGTTTTACAATCCACTTTATTCACATTCGTCTGGTTCGCTTGGCTTCTCCCGCGTGAATGTCTCGCTCTCGCTAAACCCACCGCGTCGTCAGTTCGATCGACATCAGCACAGGGTGATCCTAAATTCATTTCTTGACATTCGTCTTACATCCCTTGTCTGACGGCTGACAATCGTCTCCTATTTCCTACATAGATGTACCGAGTCAAAGCTTTGCGGGTTGAGATAATTGTTTTAATTAGATCCTCCTCCTTCCTTAAGCTCTTTTCTAGCGATGATAAATTTGTGGTGATCATTTTACAGCACTTTGCTTTGGGAGTTTCCCTTTTCTTACGACTGTGGTGTAATAAGATGATCAAAATCGGTTACGAACATTGCTTTGCCTTTGGTTCACACCTTCTCAACGATTGAGAAGAAAGAAAGCGTTAGTCATGATACAAGAAAAGATCCACAACCCTCTCTCCCAGCGATGTATACGATGTTTTCACTTAGTTGAGGTGAAACATTTACGCCATGATCCTTGCGAAACTTTTGTGCCCCTAAAACACCGATCTGCACTTGCGTGCTTGACAAGGGTATCGGATGGGCAAGGTTATCCCACTACCCTAAGAGGAATCAAAAGGCTCCAAATCAAGTGAAGGGTATTTGTGGAAACGTAACATACGGTAGGCCTAATGGTTTTCTGACAGCGTGCACGATGAGGGCTGATTTTTTCTGCTCTGTATGTGTGAGCGTGAAGGGTAGAATTTAAACTCGGAGTATTGTAATAAAATATAATGCATACTCAAGTACAAAAATAAGCAGCTTCCCTAGTAATCAATCACTCCACAAAAGCAAAAATTCGAAGCAAACGCAAAAATGTGGCGTAACCTTCGCTTCCTCTTTGAATGAATTCATGTGCTACATATGATAAGCAAGTTTTCGTATTTTCCATGCTTTTCTTTTTGTGCATGCTTGATATTTCTTTTTGTTGAGGGGAAAACCCATGATGTAAAAAGTCGCCAATTAACCGAATAGTTTCTGCTTTCGGTGAGAGAATGAGAGAACGAGTGATTTCGCTGGTTCACTTCAACTGATTCAACGCTAGTCCTTGAGTTTGTTATAGTGAACGTAGTAAAGTGAGGCTGAGCCGTATCGGAAACAGTTCTACATCTAGCAGTGCTACATCTAGTACAAGCATATTTGTGTGTTTATTTCAGAAAATTTCTTCAAAATCTTCGTCTATTTCGCATAGCGTCCTACGCGGACATGGCGGCCTTTAAGGTTTTCGAGACTGTATGCATTACCACGCAGCCGGACAGTCTAGGCTTGAACCTATGACGAGCATGTTATTGAGTCGTACGAGTTGACTGTACCACGGAACAACCACTTCAAATCTTAAAGGCTTATTAAAGAAGGATAACTTAACATGTATTTTGTTTTTATTAAGTACTTTACTTTCGTTGCATAGTAATAATTAAACTTAAATGACCCCGAAATTTGGCAACGTGTAAGTTAATCAAATCCTCTGTTCCTCTCCCTCGGGTAACAAGATGACAAAGAATAAACATTAGTACAAATCAATTTGTCATCTTTTTTCGCTTTAAATAACTGACTTTGCCTCCATGTGCCATGTGTCAATTGAAAAAAGTGATTAATATCGCTTAGTTTGCAAGTAGTTTTATCAATATGAAAGTATGCCAACCGAAAACAGGAAACGTTCCTGTTACTACCCGATCGATTGGTTTTCTTTTGCTTGTAAGTCTCTCCAAAATGAGTGGGTTCAGATGCAATTCATTCACGATTAACCAATGCTGACCGGAAGCTGGTTCTGTGTTTGCTCACTTGTTACAACTCATTCCGTGATACCAACACGCAACAGCAGCAAAAACAATATACCCATTGTTCACAAGCGGCGGCAGAAGTCTTGTTATGGCACTATTTTTATTAACTAGCCAATTTTTCTCTCCCATTTTTCACTGCCTGCGTGAGTCACTATTGTTAGATGATTAATTATTCTTCCGGGGTTGTGAAGCTTTTCATTTCTTGCTGCAGGTTTAAGGGTTGAGTATGTTGTATCGTGCGTTAAGTTCCTTTCACAGATTCACTGTTTACATATTCTGCATATTTTGATAAAATCAATAGTGTCAATCAAACAACACGATATTATCAATACCGGAGAAACAATCATACAGTGTGTCTGTGACCAGAAAGCCAACATACATTTTTCAGATTCGAGTTAGGATTTTGTGGGTCCGAAATCTAGAGTAACAAGTTGTGTTGAAAAAGTGAAAAATGTTCAAAAAATACCTTCATTAGCTGGGTTTCGACAGCAAGATTTCTGCTTGAAAACTCACTGTTTACCATGGCAACAGAAAATCGAGCAGAGTTCGGTGAATCTTATTCGTGCAATTTTTGCCATCCACCGCAGGCTGGTTGACACGAATCTTTGCTTGTTATCTTTTGACAAGTACAAAGAAAATTTTGTATTTTGATATTTCCCCTTATATTTTGGACCCCCGCGCATGGAAGAACATTTGTTTGAAGATTTGAATGATTTCCATACGGTAAAAACAAGTGTCAATGTGTAAACGTTCATAAAATCGCCATTTTCTAATCCAAACATGAATCGTGTTATGGAAGCGCAAAACTGTTCGTGAATTCTTTTTCGACGGTCGAAGGGGAAAGATTCGTCATTAAATAATCGTTCCGTGGAACGTGGTGACCTGATAGGTTACATTAATACATTAGCTTACATTAACACCCTTTGTTTACAGCGTTACTTAATGTGTGTGCAGAAAGCAGTTGTCGATTAACACAAACCATGTCATGTTTGCTGCTTCGATAAATGTCGTGTTTGCTGTAATGTGTTTCTCTTAACCCTTAAGTTTATCATCTATTTTTCATCAATTCCACCCTCCCACCGGATTTTGATTGCAGTTGACGCACACACGTCATGAATAAACCATGAAGCGTCACAAATGTATTACAGTACACCAGAAAAAAGAATCCCAAACATTTATTTCCTCACTTGCACACACAAGTACGCACTGGGGAAAAACACCTGAAGAAAATCTTATGATCTAAGCGACCCATGCCCCCACCAAGAACCACCGATAACCCCTACGAAGCGAAAAAGCAATACGAACAGTTACTCGAAATGTCGAAAACAGTTACTTTCCAAGACGGAATCTATCTACTGTTGTATGGCTGTGCGAGGAAGGGAGAACCAATTGAAGCTTCCAAACCTTTACCGTTCTGTCCGGACGATGTGCCGCAAGAGAATCGTGAAAACTTCCTTGCCCTCATGTACGCCACCGTTTGGCATGGGTTGGCGAAGGCTGCCGTTTCAATCCGTTACGCAAATGGAGGCGTGCCGGCGATATGGGAAGTGGCCGGCCGCAGGAGGAAGCTGGTAAGCTTTACGAGCTTGCGTCTTTCTGGGGAGTTTGTAGCTGTAAGCGGCAACTGAATGTGTTACGTTTTTCTTCAAAACAATGTTCAATCCCTTTTGAACGTCGCTGTTACTGCAGCCCTAAGTCCCGAGCGATTAAATTGATCTGCCATGTGTGTGTGTGTGCCATAAGCATTGGGACAATCAAGGATTCATGTGACGGATGGTGGATTTACAAATTCGTACGAAAAATAATCATCCAAACGGAACAGAGCATACCCAAAAAACGCACTCATCCTCCATTGAACTGCAATGTTTTCTTCTTGCTGTGAAGAAAAAAGATTCAAAACCCAATTTACTGAAAATGGAAATGCATAAGCCCCGTCGTCGATTGGGGAATGGTAGTGATACTTGGAATGGAACGAGACGATAAAGATAACTGAACGGTAGGACGGACCGTCGAAACACATATGCTGCATGCTGTCCTTGCTACACAATAGCCCACCATTTCCAAGCCCATAATCTTTTTCGGAGACTTTTCCGTATCCAACCGGTACATTGTTTTATGGTTCGTTTCAGCACTGGAGAAAAGCCGACGGTGTTAGTTAAAGCCGAGAGGTGTCTTATGCGTTTAAATCATACAATTGTAAGCAGGTTGATTGGTTTGGTTGGTAGTGTGACCTCAGGATAAAAATAAAATGAAATGAATACGTTCAAGAGCAACAAACAAACAAAACAAACTACCACTGAACACATTGAAATGAATGTCATGTTGTATTAAATCGGAAAAGACATAAAAGGGGCAATAGATGATTCACGGCTCTTAAAACAATTTAGCAGGAAAAAGTGCTTTTGCTTGTTTTTAATTGTTCATTTTCTACCAGGGGGACAGTTAACTTTCACTATATTACTGTTCACCTTTTTTAAATAAACAAAAATGTATTTTAAAATAATTTAGTTTTATTTTTTCGTAAAATAACACAGTAAATTAGAGTAAGATTAATGAATTTTGGAGTATTGATCCAAATAATTTTTAACATTTAATGACACAATATTTATGCTTCACCAACAAAATTCAATCCGTCATGAGCCTGCGAGAAATCGGCGTAAGTAGACATATTTTTCAGGTTGAAATTAACTAGGCTAAAAATCTGAGGTTTGGTGTATGGTTTTTCATGGAGTGTTGAAATTATTTCAGAAGCAAACTGTCAAATTTCAGTTAAAAAAGCTTAAAATTATTCCTCCTTTAATTTTTAACTTTCCGATATTCTGCCACTGTCAAACGACACTACTTTTTACTGCTAGCACTCCGATACACATGTTTCAGAGCAGCGAGTAATAATTTGCTAGAGATAACAGGCCATAAAACTTATCAAATTAAATTACACTTCGCTTTCAATGTGAATCTGAAAAAATGGAATGAACATTTTAACATCAAATGATTTAATATCATTCCACACCTTCGCAGCCAGATGCGAGCTCTACAGTAACAGCACATTAGTATGGAAAGCAGTTAGCAGCACAAAAACACATACTTTTTGCTTGTTTCTTTCCCGCCTGCAGAGTAAAACTTTATCTTATCTCCAAGAGGAATGTGTGAGAAGAATATACCCCACAACCGTAATTCTTCTCGTTACCCTATTGGTAGGCAAACTGACACACTTACGGATAGGACCGAAACTCATTCATGGTGAACACATATTACCATGTGGATCATCCTGACCACACAAACACTGAGACACCGGGTGTTTTTTTCTGTTTCGACTCGGTGATGCAGTTTTAATTGTATAACTGTCTGTGGTTTATCCCTCTCCCATCAGTACGGTAGCGCAACACCACTACAAACCCCCTCAGATCACCATTGTGCGTTTACTATTTGCACATACATTTATCACCAGCGCTTCCATTCCACAAACACACACAAACCTTAAACGTTGGCGTCGATGCACCACGGTGCAATTATTTGGTGTATATTGTGGGTTTTCGATAATCCTCTTTGGCTGGTAGCATTCCGCTCGTGCACTGCGTACTTGTATATCATGCCGCAAAACAAACAACTCTTTGAGTACACAGATCATTGTTGAGCGCTTTTTGGTCGCGCCTTACTGTCGCATTTCCAAGATGCCTCATTCCGGTGTGTCGTCTCAATAATAAATGGTTTTCCACACCCCGTACCTAGCATGAAATGGTCGTGCTGGTTTTGTATGTTGGGTACGCATTTAGTTTTTGAGGCACTTTTATTGATCATTTGATTCCGTAAAATATATTCATTTTTCCCTCTACACAAAATCACTCATCACTGAACGTTGCTAGCGCACCTTGACGGTTGTTGAAGATGTTTTACTATGTTAATCCAACACACCTTTCGTACCTGCCAGAAACACGAATTTGTTGTGAAGTGTTGTGCTCCACTTGTGCCACGAAATGCTGTCTGGAATGCAGTCGCAGCTCGGCAGTTTGGGCTTTTGGTGCCTTTAGTATGTGTACGTTGACTCTATGTATATGTGCCACAAAAACTTATATTTTCAGTTCTGGGAAATGTTGAAGCCTTTTTTGTTTTCGCTTTCTACACTGTATACGTTACAGCAAAAATGAAACGGTAATGCATACTTCTATGGCTTTTCATCACGTAAAAAAACAACATCAACAACAACAGCTTGATTGATTGTTCAGTCAATGGGGCAAATTGAATCAAATGGGGGAGATGGACAGCAGTGCAAAAAAACATTAGGATGTGAAATACAATCGTTTTTTTTTACCACAGACGAACGTTGGCAACAATAACAAGGATATTTGTTGTTCATTTTCATTAAGATGTGTTAATTGGTAACGAGTTATTGCAACAAAAATATAGTTGCATGACTAAATGAGCTATCAAGTGATTTGTTTGATATGCCTTTTAATTCAATGTAATTCAACTATTATTTCATTCCTGTTTGAAATACAAAAAAGGTAAAGGCAACTTTTATTATTACACATGTAAATGTTGGGAATCAAAAAAAGTTTAATAACAAAAATTCACAAATTCGAAATATCATAGCTACCGGAATGTATCCCTGTATTCTTTTTTTTACAGTAGGATAAGCTTGTTGTTGTTGTTAAATGTTATCTTTATTTCTTTTCTTTTTCACGGTTTGAATGAGTACAGTTTTCGCGAGATACAACATTTTTGTTTTTCAGCGCTGTCTTCTATTTGCTCTATAGGCAGTTGTATTTTGGAGAATATGATGAAGAATTTGGTTGAATGATTGATAACTTAAAGTAAATAAACTAACCTAATTTACCTATACCTATATCAGTCCTAATTTTTATTCAAATAGAGTTCTTATTAAAGTATGATTTGACAAACGACTGTTAGTTTGTATACGAATACTATTTTGAAAAGCTATTTCTTCAAGGGTAATTGTGTTGGCTTTGTTATGAAGATGTGTTGTCCTGATGCCGTACGTTTCATTGAGGATCATTCGTAGTATTTTGTTAAGGCTTGCTTGAAGTTTATTAAGGTAGGTTTTAGCACAATCTTTCCAGACCGGGATTGCATATGTAATAGCTGGTAAGATGATGCATTTGTAAATTGCAATTTTGTTATCCTGGGAGAGTTTGGATCTTCGGTTGATCAACGGATAGAGTTTTCTAACAAAGATGGTGTTTTTTGTTATTAAATTTTGAACATGGTCGCGAAAGAGTAGCTTATGATCAAACGTTATTCCTAGGTAATTTACTGTCTTTGTCCATCTAATAGGAGTGTCTCCTATTTTAACCATATGACCTGTTGGTCTAAGGAGTGTGGACCGCATTTTGTGTGGAAAGATAATGGCTTGTGTTTTACTACCATTTAACTTTAATTTCCAATCCTGAACGTATTGGAATATGATATTTATACATTTCTGTGCTCTGTTTTTGAGTTCTAATATGGTTCTGCCTTTGACTGCAATGGCAGTGTCATCCGCAAAAAGAAATAGATTGCAGAAATGTGGGAGAGATGGTAGGTCCGAAAGATAAATTGTGAATAGAAAGGGAGCCAAGATGCTCCCTTGGGGGACTCCAGCTGGGACGCTGGTAATACCAGAGGTTTGTTTCCCTAAGGTGATACGGAAAGTCCTTTGCGATAGATAGCTCTGAACAGTTTTGACAATGTAAGATGGAAGCCTCATGTTGACCATTTTATAGAGCAAGCCATCATGCCAGACATTGTCAAAAGCTTTTTCAAAATCCAACAAGATGACGGCCGTGGATCTTGAGTCTCTCTTGTTATTTGTTATGGTGTTTCGTAGACGTATTAACTGATGAATTGTAGAATGTCCTGATCGGAACCCAAATTGTTCAGGCGGAAGGATGCATAACTCTTCAATTGCATCTTTTAGCCGCCAATAAATAATTCTCTCAAAGAGTTTGCTTAAAGCTGCCAGCAAGCTAATGGGCCTGTAGCTCTCTGGTAATGTCGGATCTTTTCCAGATTTAAGGACGGGTATAACCTTAGCGCATTTCCAACAGTCCGGAAAGTAGCCAAGTTCCATGCATTTCGTGAACACATTAGCCAGTAGTTCGATTGCGCGGGTGTGAAGCCGCTTAAGAAGGATGTTAAATATGGAATCAAAACCTGGTGCTTTCATGTTTATTAGGCTTTTACACGCAAATTTAATTTCATTGACTGTTGTTCTGGTTACGGATGGGGTGGATCCCATAGGCTGATCGAGATCAAGAACTGTGGACGAGACCAATGGTTCATGTCGGCTGTTGATATTTTCACCGATGTGATGTGCGATGGCGAATTGTTTCGCTAGTGAGTCGGTTTTTTCAGCAGATGATATAAGCGTTTGCCCATTAATTACAAAGGGGGGGACTGGTTTGGGTTTCGTCTTGCAGACTTTAGCAATCTTCCAGAAAGCATTTGAGCGTGGATCAAGTTTTCCAAGATGATCACCAAAGTTCTTGTTACGTATTTCAGCAACTCTATATGAGATTATTCTGCCTAGCATCGCCGCTTGCTGTTTTAGAATGATATCGCCCGATCGTTGATAACGTCGTCTCAGATCATTTCTTTTAGTGATCAAGTTCTTTGTTTCTGGATCAAGTTTTATTAATTTGGTTTTAGTTATAACTGTAGGTACGCATTCGTTTTCAGCGGTCTTAATAGCATGTTCCAGATTTCTTATGGCATTATCAACATCTGTCCTTGACTGCACATCCGTGGTTAGTATATGAAGATCAGCCACTACACCAAAACGTTGCCAGTCCACTTGTTGAAAATTTTTGCGTTTTATTGGTGGTATTATAGTTGCACAGCAATCAATTTCAGCTAGTACTGGGAAATGGTCCGAATTTAGAGCATCGATAGTTTTAGGTTTACTTATAGTAATGTTTGTAAGGAAAAAGTCGATTATACTCGGGCGACCGCGATTTGGGATGTGGGTGAAACTATCTGGGTAGGCGAAGGTAAACCTTCCAAGCAGCGACAAATCGGAGAGTAGAACCCCATTAGTGTTATTACGAGCATTGCCCCATATCACGTGTCTGGCATTTAGGTCAGACCCTATTAGTGTCCGAGCATTTGTGCTCGTGAGCGATAATATATCCTTTTTGAAAGATGCAGCCATTTCATTAGCGATCGTACATTGTTTAGGGCAATATGCTGATATTAGATTAAATGATCCAGTTTGTGTTTGAACTCGTATGCCAATTGCCTCAATTATGCTGGTTTTGTAATGTGAAAGTAGCTTATGTTGAATGGGTTTTCGTACTGCGATCGCTACTCCACCCCCTCTCGTTTCTGCAGGTCGATCGAGTCTGTGGATAGTATAATTTTCGATGTATAAGCTCAGATCAGGTTTGAGAAATGTTTCTACTATGAGAGCGATATCAATTTTATGCTGATGTAGGAAGTCTCCTAGTGGTATTGCCTTGGATTTTACAGATTGTGCGTTCCATACTACAACTCTTAGCTTATCCATAGGTAATGATAAGTTCCCCTAAGACGGTGATTTGATCAGCCTTGGTACGGCAAGAACGGAGCTTTGTGCTCATTTCTTTGAAAATTTGCATTAGCGTAGTAGCGTCATACAGGTTTTCTTGTTGGGTGGAGATCGGCTCGGGAATAGTCGTCTGAGCGTTTATCAATCGTTGCGCAAGATTGTATTGAAAGCCCGGTGGCACTTGTGTGTTGGTGTTTTTTCGGGGGAATGCGGAACTGCTGGGAGCAGAAGACGGCATGCCGGTAAGCGGGAAGTGCTCAGTGGAGGAGAGTGGTGGTGGGGGGGCTCTCTGGTTGTCCTTAGCAGCGGATGAAAGATTTCTGCGTATTTTTTGATTTGCAAGTATTTGTATTTGCTGGTATTTTGTGCGTTGAGGGCAAGTCACATCACGCGCTCGATGATTTTCACCACAATTTGCGCATTTTACCGTGGCATCAACATTGTTTTTTGCGTTGCAGGAATCAGTATGATGAGATTCGGCGCAGACCGCACAACGAGGTTGGATGCGACAGTTTCGGGTACCGTGTCCAAAGTTTTGACAGCGAAGGCATTGAGTGGGACCTTTGTGCCCGCCTCGATATGATTCCCATTTCACAATTACAGATTGTATTGTGCGAACTGTTTCCAGCTTTTTCATGGAACATGAACCTCTCTTGAAATGAGCGAGATAGAGCTGTTGATGATAGCTCTGATTTTCCTCATTTTTTCTTTTTATACGGAACACCTCCGTTACTTCGAGATTGTAGTTGACTTTGAGTTCATCTACTATGTCGTCTATTTCGATAAGCGGTAGACCGCGGATAACTGCTTTGAAAGGACGATCTTCTTTCAAGTCGTGCGTGAAAAATTCCACTTTTATCCCTTCTAGTAAGCTTATGATGACTCGGTGGTCAGCTAGAGATTTGGCAAATATCTTTGTGCCAATTCCGCTAAGTTGGTACTCTACGTACAATTTTCTCGATTGCAACTCCGGGCGCAGGGAGGCAAGGGGCATAGATTTGACCACGATTGGTGGGAGTTTAGCATTAGGCTTGCTGGTGTGTTTAGTGGGGGCTGACGTAGAGGCTTCTACGTTTACATCCATTAGGACATTTGATGCTTGTCTACGCCCCTTGGCCCAGACTTGAGTAAATTCATCGTTTTCTGTACTTACTGTTTCATCATATGCATCTTGCGTTTCCATTCTTGCACGCTTCGATTCGTTGGAATTTAGGCTGTTCGAACGCGATCGTTCTTGTTGATTTTCTTTTCTCCCGCTCGTTCTCTCCATCACGGCGGAGCACCGCGGCGCACACACACTATCATAGGCCAATTGTCGGCGTTTCTCAATTTGTCGCACGCTCAGAAAACACGTCTGTTCAGCTCCGCAGTCCACACGCGACTCCAGTAGGATAAGCCGTCGCGTAGCGTTCATCATCAACAAAGCTTATCTTGTCTATCCACCGGACGATACCAATATGCTCTTAAGGTAGCTGTTTCTCTGATTTTGCAACCTTGGTCCCTGCTTCCTTTTATTGGTTAGAGTTTGATGATAATCGTTTTGCTTAAAAAAATTTAAAATAGAAACAAATTTTCAATGAAGCTTGAAAGCCATTTCTTTTTTTATACTTCTTAGCAGTTTTATGATTTAATTTTTTTTCATTTGCTACAATTATTAGCCTCTTGAAATTGCAAGAAATATTCAAAAATAAAACAACAGCATACAACCGTTATTGCACTACCTATGATACCATTGAAACTTAATGATTCAATATACTGTCATAGAGATTGAATCATTTTTTCAAGTATCATTCGACTAATTTTCAGTTACATTTCAATAGTCTTTTGATTGTCGACAGCCTTCCGTAAGCCAGCACTGTTTCTCCTAGGAAATGCTAGTTTATTGTCTTCTATTCTCCCTCGAAACCTAAGGTATGACGCAATGAAGGGCACGATTACAAGTGGTTGTTAAATTTGGACAGCCATTAGGATTTTTATAGAGTACATTTGACTTTGAACGAAGGGAGCTTTTGTGTGCAGTGAATCATCATTGAACTAGGGAGCAGGTCTTTTGACTGGTACTCATAAACTGACTGGGGTCGTTCCCGTCTCGATGTTCTCGTTTCGTTTCGAAGAATTTTTGAGTTTCGAACAAACAGGACCAAGGATTTCGATTGACAGCTGAAGTACATCGACATACCATTAAAAAAGGATGCGTTGCCATAAAAAGGTACATTGATTGATCTCAAGTCCTGCACGAACTGTGTACTGGTTGAAATACCGAATCGTGGGCATGTTCATTGTACAGGACCCAGAAGTTTTTGAAATGACCACCGGTCGTATGGATATGCTTTTCAACCGGAGGTAATCTTGCTGTGGTTTGAGTGGAGGATGATATACATAAAATGTATTATTTTATCATTGGCTATATAATCCGGCATCAATCACCTAATCGTTAGGGAAAACTGCATGTTCATCTATCAGGTAGGTATATGCAGAAATAACAAACTGGTTTGTGTTTTGAAAAGGATAACAAGGATGAAAACGATAATGCATTCGCACAATGACATCAATAAAAATATTACTTGGTCCTTGCTGTGCGATAAATGCTTTTAATAAATGACTCAATACTTCAGGTCACCAAAATATTTGATTGCATGTTTAGATGTTTTCTGTGAAGCCTGAATTATCTTATTTAGTTTGTCATACAAACCTACATCTGCAGCTTTAGGTAGAGAAGTTTTAAGTCATTTTAACCATGTTTGTACAGAGTTATTTTTTATCAAATTAAATGTTCTAGAGACATAATAATCAAATGGAAATAATCAATTACCAAAACAGTACCACAAATGTGAACATAGAGCAGTTACTAGTGCCGCATTCTTCTTTACTCGTTACTGGCAATAAATTTTTTATTGATTATGAAAAGAGTGGAGCACATGTTACAAAACATAAACCAATTTTGCAAATTTCTATATTCTATCTTAAGAGAGCTAAATCAGTACATAAACCATGAACATAGCATCGAAGTCACATCATTTCTCCCACTAGAATTCCGTTGTTGAAGAGCAGCTGGAGATAGGATGGGCATTCAAATTTCAAAATTCATCACTCTCTCTGATCTCACCACAAAAAAAAATCCACTACTCCGTCATAGTTGGTGTGTCGAAAAAAACGATCCACCAACCAACTCCAATGTTTCACAACATCCAAGCTAGACAAGCAGTTAAAAACCACCAGTACAGCAGCGGGCAAGTAAATGTTTGAGGAAGAAACAAAAGCATACGTCAATTTTGAAATGAAATATCGCACCACCGACGAATGACGGTCATGTTGAAGAATGACAAAGTCGCGCCGTGACAAAAACTCGGCATTTTTTATTTAAAAAACCTCCACAAAGTCGGCGGCCTATTCCATCACACATATATGTGGTCAGTGAGCGAATGTGCTGGAGTCATCATGTGAACTGCAATGGTAAAGAGCACATAGGGATTCGTAAACATTCCGAGCGGGATTAGCATAACTGGAGCAGTTTGACAACACACGCTTTGGCAGCAACACCATGTCCCCGGTGGTTGCCTAATCAAAAGTCATATTCAGCCTGTCAGTAGCGTTGGTCAGTAATCTTATTTCGGTTGTATAGTGGGACCTGTAATCCCACCATTTGCTCATTCCTAGACTGTTGTGTGTAGAGTATCATTTATTAATTTTGACCATAGTCCGTTCTCATCGACGGAACAATGCGAAATGAAAATAATTCTTCCCAACCGGCCGGTACCATTTTGCCGCTGCAAATGATTACCAGGCCCCAAACTACCCAGTGGAAGATAATAAACCACGGACTCATACTACCTGTAGTCCCAAAACCGATGCACGGAGAGCAAAACGCACTTAAAACCACGGACAGGTAAAACAAAATAACAACAAACAAACAACACCCATCCCAGTATACCAAACGAACGGAGAATGGCACCCGTCAAAAAATGAAAAATTTGCAAGAAAACAGGTAAATTTATTGATGTCCCTTATGCAAACTGGGCAAGTAAACGACGACGCAGCAAATACAAAAGCTTACGTGAAACAAAATTGTACTGTCAGTCAAGAAACATGTGCCGTGTAACTCATTTTTTGTGAAACGTCCGTATTTCATGGCCTCGTCCGTAATTAAAATGGCGTATTTTTGCAGGCAACCAAAATCTTGGGAAGCGAGGAACAAAGATTCCTTTTCGTACCAGCGCTCAATTGATACCGGTTAATGACAGCGAATTAGAATCAATTAGTCACTGAAAGCCAAACCCACAAGAGGTAAAGGCAGGCCTTGACCGACAACGGTTGTTGAGCCAAAGAAGAAAAAGAAGAAGAAGGATGAAAACAGTGCTTGAAATTAGGTTAAATAATAAACTGAGGCTTTTCCAACTTTATGTTAGAATATTTTCATTTCTCATATTCTTTTTTTTAATAAAATGTTTCAATCACGCGGCCGGTCTGGTGGTACAGTCGTCAATTCGTACGACGTAACAACATGCCCGTCATTAACTGCTAACCGTAGGTCACATCTAACTTAGCATTGCCAAAAGCAAGGTAAAAAGACGTTAACCACCACAAGCGCAAGCGCATAGCCAGCAGCCAGGTAAAGAAACATTAAACACCAGAAGCGTAAACGTTCTCGTGTTTTACCCCAGAACATAAATAAGGAAAACGCGCCACAGATAAACAATTAAACTTCCGTAAAACCCCAGGCATAAACATGAAAACGTTCGCTACATCCACAATGCACGGATAGTTGATAAAACACAGGCACGCTAGGTATAATTTAAGAAACACCTGTAAAAAAACCCAAACCCGGAAAACCAAACGAAAGCTCATATTTGACAAACATCTGGATGCCAAATGTGTCACAACTTTCACACCATATTTGTTATAAATAAAGCTCGAACTGATTGAGAAGTCAGTTCACCTTCCATAGACACGTAGATCACTCGTGTTCTGGTGCATCTCACCAATTTGCAGATACCGCCGAAGGCTCTGCCCAATTTGATAATCACTTCAGTCAGTTGACCGATCAGCATTACCCTCATCAAAGTAAAGTGCACGTTTGCACTAGTTCCACCCAACTTCTCCCACGGTGTCCGATTCCGCCTCGGTCATCAACTCGAAGCGCAAGGTCGATCCAGTCGGCGATTCTACCGACGTAGCAAGTGCTACTTTTCGAACTTAGCGTAAGTGTGAACGGGTTGACGCAACCGATACGCGACGAATGTGTATACATTTTGGTGTCGCGTTCCGTACGATCCCCTTCCTCGTTTCACACTCCTTTCACTGCGCTCCACGCATTGACTCACCGAAACGGTTTGAGAAGCGCGGCCGAACCTACCACACTTCATACGTAGGACTGTCTATCTTGTTATGGTAACAAATAAGTCACTGAAAGCCAAGTTCACTTCACTAGGCAGGCCTTGGCCGACAGCGGTTGTTGAGTCAAAGAAGAAGAAGTTTCAATTACATACAGTTTCTGAATGTAAAAGTAATAGTTCGTTTTGTTAATGTTTGATTGAAAGAGCATCAATGTAATTAATCTATTCTATAAATTTTCGCGGAGAAAGTTCAAAACAGTCCTGCATGGCGATGAATAATCCAACCTGATATTATATGTTTGTGTAGCGCTTGTCAGATGGCAGCTTTTATAGACTTCTTGAACTTGACTTGACTTGGTTCGCTTACCTGTTCGAGCTTACAAAAACAATAAACGAAAACGAATTCAAGCCATCACTAAACATTCAAACTTATCACGGAACGATCATGTTCCTAGCAATGATAAGCTCATAGTTATTTGCTTGTTTGCAAAGCGCCGATGTACGTACATCATACAGGATTTTATAATCCGATAAAAAACTATCTACTTGCTTAATACAATACCCGATTTGGAAAACGACATTGCCCACTACTTGTTAGTACGTCAATCTGTTATTCGTACACTGTCCACATGATGCAAATAATAATAAAGTTCGAACCAACAAACGTCAGATGTAGCACGGTTAGTTTGATGTAGACAAGATTAAAGTGAGCTCAAGATAAACAATTATTTTAGCAGCTATGCTTTAATGGTTGTATGCATGCTACAGTTTATAAAACAATTATGAACATTTGAATATAAGTTTTTCTCTCATGTCACACCCTATTTACCCAACGCATGATATCTCAATCTCACTGCTAATAGCATCATTTTATTATTACAGGGTATCCCAAGATTTATTTTTCGGTTCCCATAATTATTCGGGCTCGTCTCACGATATATTCATCGTATTCCATAGATTTTTGGTTCGTTCCCATAATTTATTGGTACCATTCGATTGGATATCAATACAATTGAACCAAACATTTCTGAGAAGCCACCAATAAATGTCGACAATGTCGAGCTAAGATCAGACCCCCCAATACCTTAAAACAATGGTGGAAAATTGAATAAACCAGCATAGTTTTTTCCTGCCATATGAACTGTTCTATAACGTCTTCTTTCTGGACCAGGTATCGCTCATTTCACAATATAGTGTCCGCGGATAGCTATTTCTAATTTTTTTTATGAAAATATATTTTTCCTTGTCACATCCATAATCCTAACAGACTGCTCAATGTAATAGGTGCCAATGTGGGTTGGAAGGGAGTGACTGACTTGCTACCCAAAGAACTAATTATAGAGTTAAATTGCAATTAAAGTACACAGTCAAACAAACAGGGAGATAATGCAGCATCGGTAGTAGATTGCATAAGTGGAGCAAGTGTTGTGAGGCACGTTGAAGATGCACAGAATGTCTAAGCCTTCGGTGAGTGAGCGTTAGCTTGACGTCATGTACCAGTAGTACCAATTCAATCTAGTAGATAAAATCTCTTCGCATTCTCACACTAACGCTAGCTGAAAGGATGACGGCGAAAAATGAAAAAAATCCGTGGGGGGAAGAGCGTCATTCGTGGACTGAAGGCGCCATGCAATTTGCTGCGATCAAGGGAGCTGCGCGAGACTCGCGACCCAGTCTGTCCTGAAAGTTTCCAATTCAATGACACCAAGAGACACACAAAAGAGTTGGTTTAATTCGCCGGCACAAGCGGTCTCAGAGCTGACCTCCCTTTGCCTCACCCTACTCTTTTTCAAATACAGGAAGCATGAACAGCTACGCTTGCACGTGCTAACAGAGAACTCCAGTCAGCTTACGACTATGAGTAGAGCGACGTTGTACCATTTTGCAGATTTGGCTACATAAAAAAGAGCAATCAAATTCATTCACACTCACCTAAATGGATGGCAGGCAAAAACACAGCGGAAACTTTTCTCTCTTCTTCTTTTACCAGGACGAATGATTTGCTCAAGAATAAGCGGAAAGGGAAGCTACGTGCCTTCTCTCAGTGGCTGGACTTTCATCGCGGGTTTTTTTTATTTTTCCGAATAACAAAATTTGCTTCACCTCGTAATCTTTCGATATCGGAATAATGGCGGAAGAAAAAATTGGCTACCCTTTTATTTTTTTTCCTCTTAATCTGCACCGTCCAAAGCACTGACGCTTGCGGTTGGCTTGCGTTCTTACTACTGTGTGCCATGTGAATTTAGACTCGTTTTTGCTTTTGGTGAGTTGAGCCACAGGTTGGCTGTGACTATGAGTTGATAAGAGAACAAATCTACAACTCGCTGAACATGTCTATATATTCCTAGAAAACCCTGTAAAACAAGATTTTTGTTTTTAGTTGTTTGGGTCTAATCAAACGTCTGTGACTCCCTTTAGAAACATTACAAAATATGCAGCTCTAAATGGCAAAAAATAGGACAAAGCTTTTTTCGAAATTAAAAGGAACACCCAGATGAATTATTTCAAGCATTTATATTATATGTGTAGGTTTCTTGATATCAGCACAAAATAATACATTGCTTTATAAGAATCTGGCTCACACGAAACTTTATAAGTTTTATGTATAAGAACCAAACATTGATTCCCGCCAAATCCATAATATTTAAAAAACTTGACCGACAACGGATGTTGTGCCAAAAGAAGAAGAAGACGTTTGTTATGAATAATTAGAGCATTTTCCGGAGAAATATTTATTGTCAGAGAAAATAGCCCTATTTTTTGAGCCAAATAACAAATAATAAATTAAATGATTATATATGAAATATGATATTAAAGAATTTATAATGTGTAGTGACAATTCAAAGTTATCGTCAACTTTGTGAGATTAAAACTCCCAATTAGGTTAATTATTGTTAAGGTTTTTATCTACCGAACGATTTACTTTATTGAAATCAAAAATGTTACAAACAAATTATTGATAAAATAATCGAAACTGACATCCGTGTGAATCGATCGATCGCTAGCCAGCCCATCATTTTGAAGTTTGAAATAATGCGATTCTATTGAACAAAGCTATTGTTTCATCATTAAAGATAAGGGTATTGTATTGGTAACATTAGAATCATTACAATTGTTCAGAGTTACATATAAGAATAGCAACGGTACATCCACACACTTCAAAAACATATCCGGTAATGCTAACGTTCATTTGCACAATCCTATACAGCATCTTAAATGAACCATTTATTAATTACCTGCTCATTCGATGAAATGGCTTTAGCGGCTTGTCTTGTGTGACATCGAGATTAATTGTGTAATCTATCGCCCTCTTAAGGGCCATCTGTTACTGACCAAGAATCGGTGATTTGAATATTACACAACCGGTCCAATATCAATCTGTTTATGCTATTGGTATCGTGTAGTATTTGTGACCCAACGGTGCACACACTGTTGCATAAAGCGTGCACGGCAGTAACGATGGTCACCTATTGTCCATATAACCTTCTTCTTCTGCGCGGTTTTTCGCGGCTGTAAGGGGGGGGGGGGGAAGGGGTTTGCATCGATGCATACCTCGTTCCTACTCGAGAGACGGCTGTTCAGATGCTACCACAATAGACAACTGCTGCCGAATAAACTGCAATACGCAGTGCATCTGCAGAAATCAACTTCCGTCCCGTCAGCAGCAGATGTAGTGCTGGCGTAAGCCAATCTTCGTGCCCATATCCAGATGCGTATAATAAATCTAACTGTATCGAAAACGCATTTTGCTGATTGCTCTGAGCGACCGGGATGTTGATGGCAGCAAGGAGTATATCGTCATCGTCTGTCATAGGAACGCTTACGGGCACGCATTGCTGAAGACGTAGTCGAACATTTCGCATCCAGCCACTTTTAGCGGATTTTGCAAGCCTTTCATCGAGCCACAACACCCAATCGAAGATGAAATGTATACAATGCAGTGGATTGATCGTTCTACCCGACTGTCAGTTTGATACACATCTGCCATCTCATTTCTGTATCATTTTAATAGAGTTTACATTTGAACTTATAGTCCATTATATGGGTGGAATCTATTGAAAAATTCACCCAGCATTACGTCTGATAATAATATTCTCTAATAATTTTTTTTTATTTAAATATTTATTTTAGCATACCAACCACCCCCACCTAGTCTGCCTAACACCCATTCAGTCGAATAGCATTTTCTAATTGAACCACAAATCACCACGACCCTGATCCCAAAACATGGAATTATTTATCTTTTAATTTACTAACACGGCAGTAATGGCTGCATACATTTTCAACCTCGCAAAGGACACTGAGTGTGTGAGAGTGTTTTTGAAGGCAACGTTTGTTAAATTAGGCTACAGTAAAACAACGCAAGGAAGCGTATAAAATGGGAAAGTAAGAGAAAGAACAAAAAAATGTGACCATCAGTACAAAATTTCAAAACAAATAAAAAACTGGAACGCAACACAAAATACCAAACCAGCTTAGTTATTTTTGTGTAAAATGGGTCTCCTTTTTTATTTACTGTGGCGATTATCATCTATCATCGCTAAAACAGCGAAAAGTTAAAATAGTGATGAATTAGTCGTTTCATGAAATCCCGATCGTTATTATATCCTGACGGTCCCTTCGGATGTTGCAATAACACCTTCTGTATTAACGATAATGCCTGTCAGTAAGGAAGTCGGTCAAGGAGATAAAAATGTTAAATGAAATTGTATGCAGCTAATGTTTCACAGAATGCTTTGCATGCTTTGATAACGGACTGGCAGACGAAGGCGTGAGACCGTGAGCGGTTTCGGGCACTCCTGAGGCAGGCCAAGACGTGCAGTGCAAGGTGAGAGTATCGAACTTTGGAACACGTCGGAATCGTTCGAATCTCACAGAGGTCTGAGGCAAGGTGACGCACTCTCCTGTCTGCTCTTCAACATTGCCCTGGAAAGTGTCATTCAAAACGCGGGGCTAGACAATGACGACCGTGGCACGATCCTCTACTGGTCTCTCCAATTTCTTGGCTTCGCGGATGACATCACCATCATCGGCAGGACAACAGCGAAGGTGTGTGAGGCGTACACCTGACTCAAACGCGAATCAGCAAATATTGGATTGAGAATCATTGCGACGAAGGCGAAGTACCTGCTTGCCGGAGGTTCAGTCCTCGAAAAAGCTCAACCGGGAGGCAGTGTGTTAGTTGACGGCGACAACCTTGAGGTAGTAAAGAAGTTCTGCTATCTTGGGACGGTCGTTACTTCGTACAACGACATCAGCAGCGAAATCCGGAGACGCATTGTTCAGGGGAATCATGCATATGTAGTATGTTTGATTTAAGATACGGTCGCCATGTAATGTGATGATCGTACATACGTCACAACGTCGAGTACCGTCGCGGTAGGTCAGTTTTTACAGACATGAGACGAGGTAGAACGAACTGTTGTAAGCGGACTGATTAAACCCGGCATTTGATCGTCCAGGCGGTCATAGAAATCCTGAAGGGGTTTCCCTTACTGGAAATGTTGGAGTGTATAATCCTTACCTTGGGTAGGGGGACATAACTAAACTCTTAAAATAAGATGGAAGGCGATGTTTTAGTAAGCGTAACGTCCTATCTTGACAGTGACAGTCCGAACGAATCTATCTGCCATGATCAGAATTGGTTTTATTTTTACTCAATAGATGTTATGAGTTTCGTACACTTGGTTTTGGAATGTGTTTTTGTCTTAATGTTGTTAAATTTTAATAATATTGGTACCAATTTATAAATTTAATTGTTGTGAGGTGTTTATTGATATATGCCTATATTGCGGTTTTACTGTATTGTGAAAGTAAGCTTCAACTATTGTTGCTTAAGAATGGATGTTTTCGTCGCTGAACTTATTGTAGTTGCTGTGCGTTCTCGGTTTATCTCTATTAGTTTCGTTCAGTAACGCTTAATTTTCCTATTATGCATGTTTCGGGTGTTTTCAATAAGTTTGTCACAATTGCTTTTATTCAAACAGTGTGGTCTGAACTCTTCCGGTTATGTGGTTATGGTATGATCTGGTTTTCTGAGTGTGTTATAATAAATGTGTTGCAATAATGTGGTTTGGCTTTTCGGAGTGTGTTACAATGTATCTATAGCTGATAGTGTGTATTATAATAAGATCTGTTTATCAGATATGTTATACATGTTATGGGTTTCACCAAGATTCAGAACTCGTACGACTTAACAACATGCCCGTCATGGGTTCAAAACCCGAATTAACCGTGCCCCCATACGTAGGACTGACTATCCTGCTATGTGTAATCAATTAGTCACTGAAAGCCAAGCCCAACAGTGGTACAGACAAGAGTTGACCGACAACGGTTGTTGTGCTAAAGAAGAAGATAGCAGCGCTTGTGCGGTGATTTTAAGGCACTATTTAGCGCATATACAGGTCCTTTGCAAAGCAATTAACCTTTGCTACACCCGTGCGCCGTACAAACAATGCATACCCCCCTCACCGATAGGAAGCACTCAATTGATTTAGCATATTTACTCGGTGGTCATTTAAAACTCCATTTTTAAGCCCTACACACAAACAACACGCTTGATAGCATTCTCTAAGTGCTGCAACCATTTGTGATAGGGCAGTGAGTGGATAGTTTATTACTTTTTGTTCAAATAATCTATTGCACTGCATATGGAAAACTGAACGCGAGTGAACGGACAATAGCTCCTTCCATATTGCGGCACACACTTTTTACGGAGCTAAATTGCCACACGCTATGCTTCCAAAACAAACACAGTCGATAATGGACTCTTTGTAGCATCAAGTGTGTTCCATTCGAATGCATCGAGCCAGTGTCGCTTTCTGGAAAAGCAACAATTGATGAATGTTTACAAACTGCCGGGCGTGTCCATACAAAAAGAGCTCATTGTGCTGCCTTTCCTTGCCAACCGATGCGGTTCAGTCGGAGTACTCTTGCGGCAGCTGGAAGCGCTTGCGTTCCTTCAGGGTAACCAGCTAACCGGCCAAATGCTCGATGCCACTCTGCTGTGGGTCCTTTTCCTGGGTAGTAACGATGCCAAACACCTGAATGCCAGGAATTGCACCGTATTGATGAAAGAGAGTCGAGCGTTTGGTTCGGGAATAAAATCAATTTAAAATAATCAACGCTCGTTTCCCATTTTTAATTGAGTTAAAATTTTCTACAAACGTTTTAGCACTTGTTTTAACACAAATTAGAACAGAGTAAGAGTTATTCATTCATAGTTATTCTTAACTAGTCCAGCATATGACTTGTTTAATTATCGAAATTCATTATTGAAATTCATTGCATTACATGCCGTTGACAGTCCCGGAAACTGGTCTCACCGGTTTTCCCTAGATGAATTCTTGAATTATTCTTCAAATTTCTTAAGTACATTACAAGTCCCTGTCTTTTTTGCCCCTTTTCTCGGTACCAGGTTCCAACTTCTGGGCCATGATGATTTTCATATTTGCTTGGCGAATGTTACCGATCCGCTCGCTCAGCGTACACCGATGCTCCTCGAGCGCTGCCACATACTCATCCACGAACGCGTCCACCTCCTGCTGTTGATCGCTGCTTCACAGCGGCTGTTGATTCGTACGTTCAAGTCGTTCAACTTAATCACCTACTGCAGCACATAGCCCTGCAGGGGACGCGTCTGTTCGATAGCACTCCACATAAATCGTCCGTACACCTTGCCCGCCCGGCTCGCCGTCGTAGAGTGGTGGTCCCGGTGTGCTCCACTCACCGCAGATCACCGTATGGCAAGTGGTGCAGAATAGTTTTAATTGATGTTCCGAATGCATCGGACATTAAATCAAGCGTAGCACCGAGTCAAACGGTGTAGGTCGGGACCGCACTTTGAGCAGCCCGCTTAGCCAAAGCCGAACGATTGCTTGCGAGGCGGTAAAACGTTGTCCCTGGTGTACTTCAATGCAAAAGTTAACACAACTTCAGTGTACACGTTCGACAAGTTACGTTTGCCGATTGCTGAAAATCAATGCCATACAGTGAAACAGAAATGTGATTGTTGTTGTTTTCATTCCATGCAACAGGGTGATTCAAGGGTGAGTGGTCGACGGATCCAACACAGTGTTTGTGGCGTGAGAATGTAATTGGCAAAATTTAATTTTCAACCTCGAAAAAGGCGAGTAAAACACTGTTCCGTTCGTGTGGGCTGTGTTCGAATATTTCACATGGGATTTGGTCGGATGATGGTTATAGAAGTCAGAAAAATAGTTCCATAACGTTCTATAACATGCAAACCGGAGACCAGGGACCAAAACTGGAGTGGTGAGAAAGCAAGACACAAAAAACCGGTGGCAAACATCATGACTGGAAACACAGCGAAATGCAGAGTCCGTCCGGTACCGGTACAGTTTTGCGCCCATGAATGGTTCTGCTTACCACTGGGCACTTTTCAATGCAATTGGATTGCAGTGAAATGATGATGATGAAGAAATTGAAAAAAAGCTAAAGCAGTGCATTTGTATAAAAATGAACCAGAGACCTGTACATTTTTTATTCTTTGTTTTATATTGGTAACAATCACTCAATTGATATAAAATTGTTAGCTTATGTTGTGTTTTTATTTTATGTGATCTGTTGCTTCATCATTATAGGTACCCGATGACGACATATTGAACAAAAATCAAGCATGCGACTTTTAGTTTGAGATTGCGAATGGAGAATTGTTTTAGTTTTTTAAATCATCAGTATCAATCCAAAACTCCCTAACCAATTTGCAACACTCCCTTCTCTGATTGCAAACTTAGGCGAGATTTTACACGAGGAGTATTCATATCACGTTTAGATTTGCTCGTGTAGCATCCATGGTAATGGGTACCCGCTAAAAACTTGCAATTATTGTCCTCCCACCCGTGGTAAGGCTTGACTGTCTTCAACAAACGTAATGTATATCACCTGAACGGTCAGCAAAACCTCCAATGTATACGTATAAAGTACCAGTTTCCGCGGCTAGAAGTAATCGAAATCTCGATCGTCACCTGATGCATTCAAAATTGCTTAATTTACTCCACAGAGGCAAGTTTAATATAACTTACCGCACCGACAGCGAAGCGCGGAAACGGCACTGACAGCCAGCGTCGCGACACCCCAACCCCATTTCTGCATACTCGTTGTAAGAGGTATGTTAGCGTGCGCTACAATGTGTTCTGTTTGAAAAAATGTGGTGGAAAACGGAACATAGTATAGCTAATTATGTAGTACACATTAAACAAACTAACTAAAATTAATCGTTCTTTCTGAGTAAGAAAAACTTTACAATAAAAACTAGATTTCTTTTAATAAAATCAAACCAAATTTATTTTTTAACTGTTCTTAGATACACATCTTCAAATAGTGCGACACTCTTTCAAACAAGGTCCATGTTAGGGTAGCTAATTAAATGTAGCAACATGTGGCCCCAATAAATCTTTGCTTATCGACGTCCTACACTAGCAGACAAACTGATACGTACTGTACAACAACCAATCACACGTAAACATACACACGACCAGGTTCACTGACCAATGAGGCTAACGACTTACGGTTCCAATCGAAAAGCGTGATTTTTGTTGATGCGCTGCCAGAACTGGGCACTGTCCTGACCGTGCGTAGCCGTCGCGGCAACCTGCTCCAAGCATGCCCGTCAAACCACGTGCAGACAGTTTAGCACACGTAGTTTTTTCAGCAGCTTCTGGCACAGCCCGCACAGGATCCTCACAGAAAGTCGGGGGCAAAAATTCAGTCGGGAAGTGGTTGTAGATTGTGCGACCTATCGGTAAAGTAATATCCTCACCAAACGAGAATGTTTGTTGAGTGGCAGCGAAGCAAGAACTAAAAAACAAAGTGTTGGATGTGCAAAAAGGCGAGCTTACCGAGTAAACGACGACCACGATCCACGCTCTCTAGGTACTTACGATATCTTGTCAAATTTATGTTGTGCCCTTTGGGGGCACTGCTGACCGACACCCAAGAGCTTACGGAACCTCGCGGTACATCGACATCCTCCGGCCGTACAGTACTGGGCGGTATCATCATCAGCATCATCCTCAGCGAGCCGGCCGGTGCACCTGCTGGACCGGGACACACTTCGTCACTGCCCAGAAGTGGCTCCGGGTAGTGCTCGAGGGCGAGCTGCTTATCCAACTCCGATTGATTGCTGTATGCTACTCTAGGGTACTAGGCTAGGCTAGGCTAGGCTACTCTTTCGCGGAATTTATTCCCCAGTACCTGGCGTCCGGCGGGAAAAGATATTCGCCGGCAGAAATGGATCGTATAGTGTGGCCCGCTCTACCACGATGCACACACCCAGTTGCTCCAGGGTTAGATTAAAAGTCAATTTCCCACTGCCCATTGGCTATGATTCAAGTGTTGTACCTGTGCCAACTGTGCCGATCCCATTTATTCGAACAACGGCGTACGCCTCGACCTGCTCTTCGTGCAGCCAGACGTAGCGTTACAGCGGATTGGGCCCTTCGGTCACGGTTGTGCCGGCCATGGTGGTCTGGGTGACACAGGACGACCCTTGACCAATGGTGCCCGGTGGTCATTGCAATCACTCTCCTCGCCGTCGGAATCTTCGCTGGCCCATGGAGCATGCACTGTGACGGCTGCCTCCATCCGCAGTCGTCTGCTGGAGCAGTGTGCTCTCGAGAATGTTCATCGCTCGTTCACCAGCTCCCCGTTCGTGGTCGTCGTCGAGTCAGCATGGTCGTGCAGTATAAATCGATAGCTCTGGACTTTCGATGTTTCACGATCCATTAGCACTTATCAATTCGGCAATGTTACGAAGGTGCTGCTGTAAATGTCAATGTAAATGTGCTGTAAATTTTATTTTCAAACATTCCTATGACCTTGACCTGTTTCCAGGGTATTCTCTCATTTTGAGATTTTATAAGATCTACCAATTGTGAGTCAGTGAATTTTTCGCTCATCCCAATTATCTTTACACGTGACAATGGTAAATCCGTTGCATACTCATCTCCCAAAATGTTTTCTACTTCTTTCCTGAGTTCATCTAATTGAATCTGAGCAGAACATTGAACATACACCTGACCGTCGTTGCCGTTACGGAATTCCGACACCTGCTGCTTCCTTGGATCCAGCTTAGCGCGAAGGTCAACTCTTGTCTTATCACAAGATTGACCCACCTTTGGTACAATAACCAGAGTCTTAATATTCTTAATTTTGTTTGCTAAAATAGGTCCAGTAACCTTTTCAGAAATCTTGGGCATCGAATTAACATTCCCCGTGTCAAAACGATTAATAATGGTTTGAACATTACTGTTCCTACTATTCGTCCTTTTTCTTTTCTTAGTCACTGTAGCCCAACTTTCATCCCTACTATTTCTCTGGCCTTAGTATCGTCAAAGGTTGCACACAAGGCTTCATTTGCCTTATTTGAGCATTCTACCGCACACAAGCTTTCCAATTTGCGTTCCACTTGTGCGCAGAGCTCAGTTTTTAGAGTCTCGATTCCCTTTTCCAAGGCACTCGATATCCATACACTCACATTCGACTCCAAATTTTTGATGGATTGTGTGAGTAAATCGTACGATCCACTCACATCTACATCCATACCCGCCAAGCCCGATTTGTGTTCTAAACATCTATCACACATATACAGCACATTCTTATTTTCATTAATTATTTTGGCCGCTGTTTTCGAGAGCGAGGGGGTAACGCAGCGACGATGAAAGTGGCCACCACATTTCCCCGCACACAAAATTGGGTCATCATTTATTAAAACTACGGCGGAACATGCTAAACACTCTGTTCGATAGCTCAAATAAAACGATGTTGTTGAGATGGCTTGTGGGCTTAGACTAAACTTTATTTTACAATTATTCCTACATTATCCTAATTCATCCTAATCCTATCACTAACACTAGTATATACATGCTTAGGCTACGCTCTAAGCGTGAACACACTCCATGCCGTAAAAACAAAATTCGGGCGAGCTGGTTTAGAATTTAAAAATTTATCACACAGACATGAATAAAAGGTAACAGCAAATGCACACAAACACTACTCTGTTTTTGTTTTTTTTTTTCGTTTTCGCGTTATGAGGAGATATTGTGACATTTCCGAACGAACAGGTTAACCCCAAATAGCCAGCTCGTACTTTATAGCTGATTTAGGGCTGTTTAACGAAAAATCGTTCCAATGTCGTACTTTGTGGCTGATTAAGAGATAGACGGCATTTTGCGGAACTTTGGAGCTTTTTAACAGACACATGGTATTCTTTGGAACTTTGCGGCTGATTAACACTATGTGTAGGGTTCATGATGGAACTTTAAGGCTTGTTAAGAACGTGTACCGAACTTGGTGGAACTTCATAGCTTTTTAATACATGACAACGGTACAAGGTGTGTCTTGTCAAAGTGTCAAAGACAGACGCCGCCAATCTTCTCATTGCTGCTGTACAAGTTAGATTAGTTCTTTGAAGAAGGGATTTTGAAGGAAGTGATTGTGATTGTACAGTAAATTTTGATACGTTTAGTGTAATTTATGAATATTAAGGGTTTAAAAATATACACATGTACACAAACAAAACAAATCCTGTTGTTTATTTCATCGATGACACTTGCTTGAAAATAAAACACAAAGAAAAATAGTCCCCGGCACCGTAGCTTAAGGAAGCTGCTTAGGCGCTATTTAGAAGGACCGCCTGGAACTTTGATGCTGTTTATCTACTGCAAAAGACGAATTAGAGCAGCGATCTTTAGCGTGCCAAAATGAGCTGCTTAAGCAATTCTGGCTATTTGGGACGGTAGGTGGATAAAGGGAAGAGTAGTAGATGTTGATACGGCAAAAGACGGGCAAGTGAGAGCGGTAGTAATGCGTGTAGGAACCACGATGGTAAAAAGACCTGCCGCAAAGGTTGCTAAGCTAGACGAACATAACGAAAAAGAAGAAAAGTAAATTCAGTCGGCTTCTTTTTTGTTGTAACCCTCTATGAGCGCTTACAGGAAATTCTAAAAATAGCAATGAACTTGCAAATGAACTAATTAAGATTAATACTAGAACTACGATGAATTCGGAAGTAGGATGAACTATAGCATAGGATTAGATAGGAAGGCCACGCCCACTTTATAGATTAGGACAGCTAGTTCGATTAGTAGTTTAAGTAGTGTTAGTGATTAGGATGCGCGCGTAAAGTGCGTGGGCATAGAAGTCACATTAAAATAAGGGTGGGGGTATTCATCATAAGAACATAGAGCATAAGGAAACTAGGATAAGGAAAATTAGGATTAGGCATCGCTAGAGTGTGATAGAGGCGTAGAACGTCTACGCCGAATTAAATGAATAAAGTCAGTTCCGTTCTTCCCTAAGAACAGTGTAGCGTTTACTTACTCCGCTTGCATACGGGGTTGCGATTCCGTCACTGCAGACCTTTTATTGGGATAATTGCCCGGTTAAGGATAACTACAGCTTGCGATATCAAACGCTTACAATCGTGTACACGTCTTCTACAAACGGACAACGATACGTATGTCTAGCACGAATACAAGCAGATACCGAGCAAAGATTAATCACTTTCGACAACGCAGTGACGCTGTCGACCGAGATACTTCACCCGTGTTTCACATTCACAAAACAAAAATACAAATACTAAACAATGATACCACAGGTAGCACTAACATTAAGTAACAAATAGAAAAAAAAAAACAAAATAACACCTAGCTCTCTATTTCACAAATTTTTACAGTTCACAAACGGGAGCTACACATTCACAGGACTGCACTTGTCACCATTCACCTCAGGAATTGAGGTTAGAGAGGTGTTGTTAAAAATACCATCATGATTGTGGGTGACTAAATTGCATAATTCTTCTTCCTGTGGCACAACAACCGCTGCCGGTCAAGGCCTGTCTGTACCCACTAGTGAAGTGGGCTTGGCTGTCAGTGACTTTTTTTACCGTAGCAGGATGGTCAGTCCTACGTATGGGAGCACGGCCTATTTAGGGCTTGAACCCATGACGGGCATATTGTTAACTCCTACGAGTTGACGACTGCACCACCAGACCGACCCAAATTTCATAATGCATAGTGTAATAAGCATTTTTTTGTTCTCCGCAGAAAGTTAATGCAAAATGCGAGCACCCAGAGTGTTAACGACTCGGACAGCAAAGAGACCTCTGCCCTACCGGGCCTGGAATATATCTTGCCTCTTATCCTGTACTGAAACTGCAGCAAAAACCGTACTGGACCTGGTATTGATCCCGAACCCATAGCAGAACTTACACTGAAACTATAACGGTCCTGGAATTGATCCTGACGCCATGCAGATCTTGTAACATATACCTACGTGTACTGGAACTTATCCCAAAAACATACTGGTTCCTTTTATAATTTGGGACATGAATAGTATCTGAATATGTCTCAGTCATGGAATTCTCCAGTCCAGTCCAATTGTTTTTTTTAAATATTTTTTGTTTTTTGTTTTACATTGTGGGGCGCCACGGCACTATCGTCAACTCGGCCAACTTAACAACATGCCCATCCTGGGTTCAAGTCTCGTATCTACCGTCGCCCTAAGCAAGGGTTGACTTTCCGATTACGTGGTACATAAAAAGTAACGAAAGCCTGTATAGGCCGGTATAACCCGTTACCTGTAAAAGAAGTTTATTTTTACAGTAACTTTTTTATAGAAATGTTGTGGCGACGTTTTCATAAATCCTAATCTTCAGGGCACCATCTAATGTAGGGCACCTATCTTCTTACTTTGAGGCTTTCTGGACAGTTCCTCGGTCCACTTATTGAAACACTTTCCTCACATGTCGTTGATGACATTCTTTAGCTATGTTTTATTCAAAAATTAGGCCAACACATGGAAAAATTTCGACAACTATCGAGTTAACTTCGTTCGTATCGTTCTTTCCTTTCTTCTAAAAAAAAACCTAAATCAGGTCGGTGTTGCATTTTCCATTATCAAAGTGGTTGCCATTGTATGGATGTAAACTAAGTAAAAATCATCCAAGCTACCGCTGAAAAGTAACTCTGATTAGCTTTTACTAGCATTTTATTACAGAGAAGAGATAATTTGCCTAACGCCACTTCAGTTCCACATTAAAATAAAATGTAGAGGATGCAATATAAACCTTTATAATATAAGCCAATATAATAATGAGCAATATAAGCCTTCTAAAATAACGACATAAATTCAACGACCTTGTGCACTTCAAAATTCATGCTATGAAAGAGATTGAGGAATATACAGACTAGCAAATTAGAAAATAATTTATTAATAAACATGGGTAGTATTTGCAATCAGTTTTGCTTTGCAAAAGATTGACTTGAATATCGGTCTAACATATCTAAGCAATTAGACGTGTAATTAGATATAGAGTAAAATTGATGGGAACTTTACCCACCGTATACCATATGGAGATACTTTCATATAAAAGTATGCCGTGGGATACATAGTTAAAGACAACAATTATTCGGGTTTATTAAAATTGTGAAATATAACTCATATTGGACTTGGACTGATATAATATCTTTGTTTTTTTTATCTCAGCCGGTCTCGTTGTGCAGTCGTGCGACTTAACAATCAGCCGTAGCGGTGAACTAGGTGAACAGGGAACGTTCGCCGTGACGCTCATTTTCGCTCATTTCATAGGCCTCTAGATAAAAAATTAGAAAACCGTCTGGGTTTTGTACTGCCCAACCTAGTGGTACAACCCTGTCCACTAATGAGCGTCGAATGTTTCTCGACGAACGAGTTCGCCGGTACGGCTGAATATGCCTGTCATGGGCTCAAGCCTCAAATGGACCGTGCCGCCATACGTAGGATTGACTATCTTGATGTGGGAGGATCAATAAGTCACTGAAAGCAAGGCCGCAAATAGTGGTATAAGCCGGCCTTGACCGACAACGGTTGTTGAGCCAAAAGCAGAAGAAAATGTATACTTTTAACGACGTCTTATCTGTTGAATGAAGTGAGCAATTTTAATTTATACAGCTTATTTAGCAAGCAACGATAGAACGAACCTAATGTAAAATGCATTCAGAACTGTAGGAAAAGCCGAAAAATGTGACTTATTAAAACTTAGCATTGCGCAATTTATCATCATCATCATCACCACCAAGTGCAAACTCGTTGGCATGTATTTGTATAACAAAATGTCAATCTTTTTCGTAATTTTCCTACCTTGTTAAATTGTATCAAACTTAAAATGGATCGTCTTTTTGGAATAAGTAAAATAAGTAAGTAAGTATTAAAACATGCGAAATATTATGCATTAAAAAAAGTAAAAAAAGTAGATGAAACATCGAATAAAATTGCAATTTACATTATTCTACTTTTTATTGAAGTCGTTTACTTTTGGCAATGAAAAGTAATGGTTGTTACATCGCCGTTTTTTGCGAGCATTTTTCTCACCATCTCTCTCAAATTCATATTTCGCTTTAGATTACGCTCTCCCCTTTTTTATTCATTGTTAAGGTGATTTTTGTTGTGGATTGCTGTTTATGTTTGATGCACTTGAAATGATCCAAGCAACCATGTTAAAAAATCATACATTACCGCGCGGTTACATAAGGTGAAATTTACAGCGAAATGAACTACTTGACAGGTGAAATAGCTGACAGGTAGAGCTAAAGGGTTGGGGGAGACACAACATCCGCTTTCGAAATTCTATTAAAAATAATATCTTCTTAAGCAGAACATTCCCTAATAAGAAGAAATTATGAACTGTTGATTGAAAATTGACGAAGCACTCGATATTAAAGATATTTAATGTAGTTAATTACGATTTTGTGCACGTAATTTGTTTACATTGCACTTCACCTGGTTGCTGTGATGCTTTATCCGTCAGATATTTCGACTGTCAAATAGTTCATTTCGCTGTATATTTCACCTCATGTAGCCGCGCGGTTATACGTCCGGGTACAATGTCTGGTGATACGTGCAGTTGGATAAATGAAATTACCGATGTATCAAACGAAACTGGATATGCTTTACTAAATATTAGTAAATTAAAAAAAATAAAAACGCGTTTTAATGCACTTAAATAATAATAAAAATTTGTCTAAAAACGTGTTTTTAATTGTTTTAATTTTTTTAAAAGAAATTAAACTCGAAAATTGTGTAATGCAGTGTTCTTCCATGTGTTGCGATGTATTATCGAACCCAAAACAATATAAGTATCTTAAACTTCATGGTCTGAAGAAAAACTATTGTTTTCTTTAGCTTGGTACAAATCTGATTCATCCTTAATGCTTAATTACCTAAATTGAAATTAAATAATTCAATGTGATAGCTTGTATTAACAATCTTAAAAATCAACACGAGCTTTCACACATTTCACTGGTTTTGAGAATCATTTCTCTTTAAGCTTTCTTTCATGTTTTGAAAACAACTGTTGACAAATTTTCTGTTTAGTCAGTTTTAAGAGCTTTTCTCTCACGCTGCCTTTGACTTTATTCTTGCGGGTAATGGTGCTGTTTGCCAAATCATAACAAGATTTTAGTGCACATTAAGATGAACAATTATTTGAACAAATATGTTTCAGTTTCTGCCAATATACTGCAAGATCATCACGAAAAACTGGTACAAACCCTTTAATACCTGCAAAAACAAAACAACTGTATAAAGCCATTTACTATAATCAAATAATAAACGAATTATTACATACACTCATGTACGTCTCAAAGTTCATGGGATGAAAGCCATACGCTGTCAGTATCATCGGACATTGCTGACGGCTCAATAGAAATCTAAATTCCTTCTGTTCCTTCACTGGTAGCCTATACCAAGGCATAGAGATGATCTTGTTGTACAATGCGTCAATCTGTTATAAGTCAGTTAAAACGTGTCAGAAAAAATACGCATAGCGCATTGTTCATGATAATTGTACCTTAAGCTCTACCAAATGACCAATCACAAAGAACCCTGATAGTTGGACGAATACCACGTACAGGTAAGAATACGTTGGGTACCAATCAGTCTGCAATAACATACAAACCACAATATAATTATTAGATTTTATTAGATTATTTATCCAACTATAGTCTAAATTCGAGTTCCAATAACAGAATGTTTCTTTTGATCAATACTTGTTTGAATATGGCATTTTCAGTTTAAATAGCTTTAACAATTTGTACAAACCTCTACATCCAACATTGATTGAGGCTTATCCGCCAAGCAATGGTATACGTAATTAATTTTTTTTTTATTAATTTTTCATATTTGGCAAAAAAACATTAATTAATAAATAAACAAATACATAAATAAATGTATATAAGCATAGATAAATAAATAAGAAAATAGACAAATAAATAAATAAATTAATTAATCAATTCCATTGGTCTATCGTTCAGGTCAGCCTCAAAATTAAACCATACGCTTTTTTAATTAATATAGTATATCATTACAACCGGTGGCATACGTACACCCTACAGTAATTGCGTAATCCTCACACATTACAGGGTTTACCAGCATAATAAACAGCTGTCCACTTGTTTTAAACAATAGTCGTTTTGAATAGACACCACTGTCTACCACTTGCTCACACGTCAGATGGTGTAAGCTACTCTGTCCAATTCAATAACAACACAATTTTCGCCTTCGATTAGCAACTGTCAGATTCGACACAGTTTGTTTTGCTGGAGCAAATTTTGCAAAAACAAAACATTTTCAAACGCGTTTCTTTTATACAAGCAATATGGAGTATAAACCATACATTTCAATAAATCAAAACATAAATTTTGTTAATTATACAACAACCACAAAATACCGTGCCGAATCCGACCGTTGTGCAGTTGAAGCCGAATATTGTGTTATTAAATTGGACAGAGTAGCTTACACCATCTGACGTGTGAGCAAGTGGTAGACAGTGGTGTCTATTCAAAACGACTATTGTTTTAAACAAATGGACAGTTGATTATTATGCAGGTAAACCCTGTATTGTTGAGACTTTTTGGTAAGAAAGTGCCAAACGACTTGTCATACAGGGTTTTCCATTCCAATTAACAACTGTCCACAGTCTACTAGCAATCCTCGATTTGAAAAACACGATTGTCTACCTCTTACAAACAAGTCAAGCCGTTTTTGGTACACTGTCCATTTCAATTTCACAATTGTCGTCTTCGAAAACACACGTCAGATGCGGCACGGTTTGTTATGGTTTTGGCTGGAACGTCACTTGTCACTTATCATTTGTCTGTAAGAATTGAACCATATTGTAAACAGGTATACCATACTTGATTGAATATGGGACAGAACTGATCGGAAAAGGCATAAAAGAAGCGGCAGGCAAGATTCGGGGCTCGTAAAATATCCAGCGGGCTTAATAACTACTTTTTTTTTGGCTTTAACTGACTTATTTTTTTGGCGCATTTCACGCAATAAATGCTTGGCTAATAATTATATCTATTTTAATAACTTAGGTTTTAAAAAAATATACTTAAATAAACTTTGTATGCAGCTTAGAAGTATTTAAGTCATTGTACCATCATAGATCATCAAACCATCACACCAATCATGCCCTTTTTGATTTTAATCCTCTGTTGATTGCGTTTGAGAGAAAGACAAATGAGTTGCTATATTTATCGACACATGGTTTTCTACATGAAATAAATACTAAATAATCAAGAATAATCAAGGCAAATTCATTTGGATAGTAAAATATAGAAATTTCACTAAACTTGATAATTATTTTAAAAATCAATATAGAAATTTGATAGCAAATAGTCGAATCTGATGACCCATTCAACACTCCAGAAGCTATTCACAATACAGTATACCTATCACAATACAGTATACCTACCAAAAGCACTAAAAGCATTGCGTCACATATTGACAAAGTTGCAGTTGAAACCTGTGCTAAACACATGAGTCCAAAAATGTTTTCAACTGTGCTGAAAAAACTTTCGAAAGCATGAAGAAACAATTACAAAACCTAGAAAATCGATCAACACAGTATTCCCTTACCTGGTTGATTGCTGATGATCGTGCATGCACTGGATCCACTTGTGACGTAAATTTGAAGAGTGTTCTTCATTCTTAGTGGAGTCGTTAAGTATGTTTTCCAGCTCACTAAGATGCACGAGCGAAATGTCTGCCCTAGCCATAGCGTACATTGCGTACATGAAAAACATGAAATCGGACAGTATTGCTCCCAGAACTCCAATTGCCAACAGATTAATTTGAAACCCCATCGTTACGGCGTACCCTAAAGAAGAGCTCACATTGAAAAACGGGAGTTCGTACAGAAACAAAGGCATCACTTTTCCCGTTGCAAAGTAATAAAATGCTGGGTAAAGTCCGAATGCGACTGCAACGAAGATATATGACGCACTCATCAAACGATAGACTATCCAAAGAATGCGACCTGTACGTCTAAGCACAGCAGTTTCCTCCTCAGACCCATTTTGATAACGTTTAAGCACTTCTTGTTCCAGTTCCACGGTAAATAACTTGATTTCTTGGGCTTTCGAATGTGCTACAAAGAACTTGATATAGAGCTAATAAATAGAAAGAAAGTAAGAGCGTGCGTAATATTGATTTCATAATCTTGATTTCATCATGTTCCTACCTGTACAGCAGTTCCCATCGTTATGAGGACCTTCATCATATGAATTGGATCATCGATGTACTTTCTTAGTGTCCAAACAGTACTGACGAAATATACTGTTATATGAAACGAAAGGTAATACGAGGCTGGCTTAAGCTTTCCCGGTGCAGTCCACATCTCAACCCCGGCCACTTTCGAGCACACAATCAGAGATTTCATCAATTTACGAAAATCTTCAACATTTGCCATTGATGCTGTGAAGTTTATTGAAGAAATATAAAATATTAAACAATGTATCGTTAATAATGCACAATTTGTTGCGATATTAGATGCAGACGAACAAATCTGCCACTGCTTAACAACTGTCAAATCTACGAGCAACTGATGTGTAAGGCACAATTTTAGAGTTAAGAAGTGCCATTTAAAAACTAGCACGCTAGACAGTAATTTATTATTAAGCATGGGAAGTATCTGCAATCAGTTTTGCTTTGCAAAACATTGAATTGAACATCAGTCAAACACTTCGTAGCAATTAGGCGTCTAATTAGATCTAGAGTAAAATTGATGGGAATTTCTCCCACAACAGTCCATGTGGAGACATTTTCATGTAAGTATGCCGTGGGATACTTTGTTTGAGGTAAGAACTATTTAGACTAATTGAAAAAGTGCTATATCCCAGCAGTTGAACGGAATTAAAAATACAAGGATTGCAATAAAATAAATTCTGAATTAAGTCTGGACCAGTCCAAGTACGTACTATGAGTTTAAATAAATGTCGTAAACGATATATTATGCAGAACACATCGCAAAATCACTTGTAAAACCCTGTAAGGAGCATGAGTCAATGCAAAGCTCGATGCTGGTTGTCATTTTCAGTTCTCTTTTCACAGTTTCATGAAAAAGTGTTTTTAAACATATGGGTAACAGTTTACGAGGAAAAGTGGAATTATTGACTATAAGGATGTAAGGACTTATGGAGAAACAAGGAAAAGTTATTGAAACCTACTGTGTATTCAAAAACTATGACAACCTTTTCCATTGATGGCCATTCCGTGACTGGAAAAATTCTGCGACATAATCTCGCTGCTTGCTTTAATCCAGCAAAAGTATTTATTTTAACTCTAGTGCACATGCGCGTTAAAAAATTCCGCCCACTTTCTCCGGTTTTTTGGTTGCTACTGCTCTCTGAGCACCGCTAAGCATTCGGTTCTATTTGCTCGATTTACAGTAGCGGCATATTTCGACTGACACAACTGCTCTGGCAAAAGTGACCCTGAATCACTACCGTTCGCAACGGTCCTGCTCTAGGAACGAAAAGCTCAACAGACATAAAACAGTACAGTTGATTTTCCAACCAGGTAAAATAAGTGCTATTAAACATTGAGAGTAAAATGAAATATTGATTCGTCACACACAGGTACAATATGCATACCGTTTTTTGTTTATAACTCGACGAGGAATTATAAATGAGATCTAAAAATTGAATCATCCACAGAAGATTTAATTTCTGTAATTAGAAGCAAAACATGAGTGCGAAATAGTAAAAAAGACCTCCATTTGCTCCATAGTAATGGTCTTGTTTAAACATTCTTCTTCTTCTGTTTGATGAGGGGCGATGTCTCCTCTTATGTTGTTCAAAGGCTTGTTTAAAACAGCATATTCAGAAGCTTACCCTAACTTTTATGGACATCGACTGTCTAGATTCATAAGTTTTGTTCATTAAACATAAACAATGCTGAGTTAAACTGTTAATTTGTCATTTGCTCATGGTTTTCTGTAAATTTGCTCTTAACGCATCATTTTTTTCTCTTTATTTACTTACTTACTTACTCATGGACCTTAATACTTACTCTCAACCTGTTTTTAGTTTCGCTCTTACGGGAGTTAACCATCCTATGTGTATGTGTTATGTCACACTTGCGCGAAATTTTTATTATCCTTACTCATACATGCAAGTTAAGGAATATAATAGATTAAATAAAAAAAATCATCAGGTTCGCATTATAGGTCTAATTAAAATCAGTTAGTAGCCGGTTGATGATCGTTCACGCATTTAAACCAGTTTTTGTACATTAGTCCTGTTTGTTTTTAGCGTCCTTTTCAACAGCATGAAGCACATTTAGCAAGGTTTCCAGCTGACGCAGGTGCAAAATAAAAATATCGATTGGCTACATTGCGTACATGAAGAATAAAAATTCGGACATTATTGCTCCCATCGTACCAATTACTAATACATTTGCTTCACAAAACATGTTCAACGCCAGTCCCATGCTAGTGGTCCAACCATAGTGTGGGGGGGGGGGGGGGGAGTTCGATCATGAAAGAAATCATCATTGTCCAAATTATATAGTTAGCAATTACTAGATATAAAAAGAAACAGTACGTTGCAGTACGGCAGTTTCCTCCGCTATTCAATTTTGATAACACTGTAGAATATCCTGTTCAATGTTATCGATAAGTAACTTGAGCACACTAGCCTTCCTTTGTCCGATGATAAACTTGATGTAGAGCTTAAAGACAAAAGTAGCAACTGAGTTTACCTTCAGGATCAAACACATCAGAACTATACCTGCACACAAGTGCCCAGCGTGAGTAGAACCTTCATCATGTGCAACGTATCGTCGCTGTACTTTATCAATGTGGTGGTGAAGTGAATGGCCACCTGTAACGTAAACTAGTACGATGTTGGTTGGAATTTTCCAGGAGTGGTCTATATTTCAACTCCTTCGCCCTTCGAGTAGAAGATCAGTCGTTTTAAGAGCTGCCGAAAGTCCTCAACGGTTGCCATTGGTATTGGATGAGTTAGGCTGGTGTCGAATTGGTACGTTAAAGCTTGGAGTATAGTAAAAATGTTATTTATCACATACAGGGCATTCGGGAGGACCTACGGAGGAAGAAAAAAAATTATGGCAAAATTAATCATCGGGGAATTTTTTTGTTTTAGAAATAGTAGCTTACCATGTATTTCATTCATTTTATTCAATATATCCGCCCTCGGCTTCTATTACGGCCTCCACCCGTCTCCGGAACCGGGAACAAGCCCTGGCGACAGTTTCGCGGGTTAGGGCCGCGAAAACGGACCTGATTTTCGCCATCAGCTCCGCCTTGGTGTTGCTGGAGGTTCTGTTGGTGTCCCGTTCCACCACGCCCCACACAAAATAATCCATTGTATTAAGTTCCGGGGAGCTGGGAGGCCACACATTCGGCGTGGTGAAGTCTTTGAAATTGGCCACCAACCACTTTATCGTTTTGGAGCCTGTATGGCACGGAGCGGAATCCCGCTGGAACACGTACGGTCTGCCGTTGGCCACTCTCGTGATCCAAGGCTTCACGACGGTGTCCAGCATGGAAATGTACCCGTCCGCGTTCAGCCTCAGACCCTGCTCGAAAAAGTGGGGCGGCATCACGTCCCCTTCCGATAACACGCAGGAAAACACCTGGAGGTCAGCCAGGAAAGCGTCGGTCCGCACGCAATCCCGCCGCTGAGAATGTGGTTTTCGTGCTGCCACTGCTTCGTCGTCCTCGCTGTTTTCTCCCAGCTTACTCCGGATCGCCTTCACCGTGTTCAGCGAACACTGCACGCACTGCATGATGTCGCGGTTGTCGCGTCCGGCGCGGATCATCATGATGCATGTGATCCGCTTCCACAATGTACTATTTTTTGGCATTTTTTTATCACGGGATGTTTTCGTTGCTTGTTCCGTACACTTTTAGCTTTCGAATGACGTATTGCTTGTTTTCCTATGCCAACTCGATCACGAGTTAAATACAAAAATGTAACTGTCAAAATTATCCCGAACACCCTGTATATATTTAGGATCTCACGCTATAGTTGAGCTTGTGATTCAACAGTTAATTGTGTATGCGCGTTGTAGTTTTGCCGTAGAACTTCCTCGGCAATGTGTAACGCTCGAGTGTATGAACGTATTGCAACAACCTTTTGTTCAATGAAAAAACTCTCAGATTTTTCGATTTAAAACGCTGTTCACGTACAGTCAGTCCAAAAAGTATTCGTCTAGCTAAATATTTTGCAGAAAAAGGCGAATTATGGCCGCAATAGGCATGGGGTGGTAAAAGTAATCATGGGGTTTGATAAAGGGACTATCAATACACACGTTTTGCTAAAAAATAAGCATTAAAATAGAGCAATAACAACTAAATTATTTAAAAAAACTAAAAAAAAGTCGTTTGATGGGCGCGCAAAAAGTATTCGTCTATCAGACTTTTGGCGTAATATGCGTATAAAAACAAAGGTTATGGAATCAAAAAATGTCCTAATCTTGTTTCTTATTGCATTTATGACTATTGGTGACTACTTGCTCAACGCAAGAACTCATTTGAACCTTAAAAAAGGCGTATTTTTGACCCACTCATCTTACAAGACTTGTTCCAATAATTCTCTGGTATAAATATTGCATTTCCGGACTACGTGGCCAAGTTCCTTTGAAAAAATGGCAAATGGCAATGCTGGCAATGGCAATCTCCAGCTCGACTGTTCTAGAAACATGTGATACTTTTTAAGCACAATTTCTCAGCACTGGCCCCCAAAGAACTTAAAAAGTGCATGAATATGTTTCTCCTTCTCGTCTCCTATCAATTTTTATCATTTTTCTAACTCACCTTTAATTAATGAGCCTTGGTATAAAAACACCATGGTGCTATCGTTACACGAGATTTTGCTGCTGCATCTTAGTAGACTGTTTTTGCTATGGTAGACGTCGGCCGTATGACCTTGGCGATTTAAACATGTTTTAATATGTTAGTAGAGCCTAATTTGAATAAATTCCTGAATTATTTGATGCACATTAACAGATTTGGCCACTCTCTGTGTATGGTATTATTCAAACAAAACATGTTTGTAACAATTCACTCATTCAAGCTATTAGGGGAAGGTAGGTAAAGATGGACACTGCGGGTAAGATGGACACTTCTCATAAATGCATGAAAAAGGTAATTTTCGTGTAATTCAACAATGTAGAATCCAAACTGAAGGTAAAACAACACATTTGAGAACATTTTTCGTGTAATATAAAGGAAATTGGTTAAATTCACGAACAAAACAAATTTTCAATCGTGCGCACCTTTGTGTATCTAATGTGATTATTGCGGGTCTTAAGCTCTGTATCTTGCATTGTTTATATTTTCGGAAGTTTTATTACATGAACGATTTGTCATGATGGTAAAGTAAAAAACTGGCGAAAGAACGAGAATGAAAGCAATACAAAATCTTGTTTTCTGATGGTTTAAATATCCTGACACCATAGCGGGAAAGACGGACACTTTGTCATAGGGAAAGATGGACACCGAATTTGTTGAGTTATTTTACTTCTTATAAAAATATAAATATTAAAAATATAAAAAAATATATTTCTTAAAAATATAAATATTACAAATATGATAAAAATATTTCTTCAAACACCTTAAATAAGGGTATTTTGAAGATATAAACCATTACGCAACTAGAAAAAGTAATAAATATGCGAGAAATGAAACACCGGTCAAAATAGTAGTCATGCGTTATGATATAACTCGCTCGACGCTGATGAGGTTCTTCACGAAATCCAATATTTTGTCACGACTTGGACAACTTTAATAAAAAAAAGATAAAGTGCAGATATCAAATCGTTTAGGAATAGATGAGAGATTCTATGGGTTTACAGGTATCAAAAAGTTCAATCTTCAATGTAAGAAATGGCTGGACCTATTAACAAGTCCCTCAAATATGCTGTGGTCGCGGACTTTCCGCGGAATAATTTTCTATAGCGAAGTTTTAAATTGTTGTTCTGTAAGCTGGTGCAACCTCCACTGTTAGTGCCCGATATTAAAAAAGATGCCTTAGATTCTGCATTCTACGTTCTATTAGAAGCGATGCTAACAATTCCTAAATTCACGGCTGAATGAATCGTCGTTGCAATTGGCTAAGAATTGGGTTCATATACGCACCAGGACGTGGAAAGCGATAGAATTGGTTAAAATACTGTAAAACTCTTCAATTTCCTACGTTTTCTAAAGGTGTCCATCTTACCCTTCATGGTGTCCATCTTTCCCATATCAGGTGTCCGTCTTACCCGAACATTTCAAAACTACACGAAAAAAATAATGTTTTTCATTCATGAAAAAAAACGCAAAAATCGATGGAAACTTAAAAGTTTCAACACATTTTCTGATAAAACATGAGTGTAAGATAATGTATGCATATTTTCATGGTCGTTGCACCTATATATCCTTAGATTTTGACCATTTCCCTTAACGTGTCCGTCTTTATCTACCTTCCCCTACATGACCAGCTACGATGAAATGCAGCATCACCCATTAACCAAATGTGACCCATCTCTTTTCCTGATCTTATTGGCCATCACAAAATACACTGATGATGATGTACACAAATATTACTGAGTAATATTTGATTTTGTTTACTTTAAACCGCATCTTTCGTTAGATTAACCGTCAAGAATGGCTGATTACATGGCATTTTGGCACACAATTAGTGGGGTCCTTTCCGTTGTAAGTTGGTAGGCTGAAATTTCAGCCTGTCAGCTTTTTCCATTGTATAGCAGTTTTTGAGCAGCTATCTAAATGGGTATAATATACAGGTGGGCTTATCCCAAGGTGTATGAATTTAGAAGGCTGATTTTTATCGCTTCTACTTCTGAATGATGATTTTAAGAGTGTTTTGTGTATTCGTCAAGCCTCCAGAAAGCTTGTTTGAACAAAAAAAATCACTTATGCTGTTAAATAGTGATATTCAAATTTGGTTATAAAAACATGCTATGAGAGCACCTGGACTACATACACTTTGATTCTGGATTCCATCACCAGCTCTCTTTAATGCACCTTGAGATAAATGTAAACACCACCTTTTTGTCATATTTTTGAGCAGGTACTTGAATCTAATTCTAGCTTTGTGGCTAGAATAATCTAGACTGAAAATTGCAGGCTAGTTTTGTGTGTGGTTTTGTATGGAGTTTTACGTGATTTCAGCCTCCAACTGTCAAACTCCATACAAAAAACTGACTAGAATCGTGAAGGGCCCTAGTGATAGAAAAATGGCCAAACTCTGATCAAACGAAGGAACGAGGCCTCGCACACATTTTGAAACCTTCAAAAATGGGTAGGATAGGTTATGCATAAGTTAAAGATACGATTTTCGCCTTCATGCTCAAATCATTTAACTCCCCGCCTTTAGTGCCTCTCTGACCGCTTGAAGTGCAATTGAAACAACAGAAATGCGTTATTTTAAAAGGAAGTATCCAGTAGATTGATAATAATAAATTTAATTCACGTCTAAGTAGTGTTTTGTCCAGCGTAAATAATTAAAAAGCTTGATTGACGAATACTTTTTGCGCGCCCATCAAACCACTTTTTTAGTTTTTTATGTATTTTGGTTGCTATTGCACTATTTAAATGCTTATTTTTTTTAGCAAAACGTGTGTATTGATGGTCTCTTTATCAAACCTCAACATTACTTTTACCACCCCATGTCTATTGCGGCCATAATTCGCCTTTTTCTGTAAAATATTCAGCTAGACAAATGCTTTTTGGACTGACTGTATTTGCCCATTAAACAATACGGATAATTTGCAAATTATTACACACCTCTTGCCTACGACCTCATTGTGAAGTAAAAGCGTATGTGCGGATGTAGCGAAGTAAAATACTTCAAATAAAACACATTTCAAGTAAACACATATCAAGCAAAACACGCCTCAAGCAAAAGCGCGCGCTTCAGAAACGCAACAAACATAAACAGGTAGTCAGCCATTTTCACGGTGCAAACGAGGAAGCTACCTTACGCAATTCATAAACCATATGTACTTGTCGCATTAAGTATATATAAAAACGTGTTATCAAAATAATTATATTTACAGTTAGCTGATCTATATACGGTCAGCTACTGAATAGTATATAAGATATCAGAACCTAAATAAAGTAAGCGCATTCGAACACAACCTCAGAATTGCTCGTTTCTTAACAGTCGGAGACACTCTCTGGTCGACGAAGGAAAATATACCCGACTCGGTGTAAAGTACCAGCGTGTGATGGAGCAACACATCCGCCAGCAGCATTAGTACCTGGTTTTTGGTAGTGTAACGAAAAACGTGGGCCGGTCTGGTGGTACAGTCGTCAACTCGAACGACTTAACAACACGCCCGTCAGGGTTCAAGCCCCGAATAGACCGTGTCCCCATACGTAGGACTGACTATCCTGCTATGGTAACAATAAGTCACTGAAAGCCAAGCCCACTTTACTAGTGGGTGCTGGCAGGCCTTGACCGGCAGCGGTTGTTGTGCCAAAAGAAGAAGAAGAACTAAAAACGTGAAGTCATGCAACACGCATTGAAAATGTCTCAACACATATTTGTTTAATAAAGATATGCTCGTCTGTTTTTCATAAACGAAGCTGTATATCATTTTATATATATTTTTCAAAATACAAAACAAAATGTACAGAGTTTAACATTTTTCGGCAGATTAGCTGTCAGCCAATAGTTCGGCATGCTTCGTTATTTAAATAACCAAAGCAAAACAAAGTAAAACAATGAAAGTGTGGTTTTTATGAAACATTGTTCTCTACCTATTTTATTTTAATATTTAAAAATGATATAAATTAAATTAAGTATATGTGCAAGCAGTTTTTGTGAAACTGATGCACTAACATGACCAATACTGGTACAGTAACCCTAGTTAATTCTCACGATTAATGTCAAACAAGAAAGGTTTTCAAATTACTGAGGTTGAAAGTGAATAAAAAGTCCATACAAACTAAAAAGAGACAGAACATTTATTATGCAACTTTGACATTTGCTATAGGAAACTGCTATTACGATTGCAGATTGGAACATACGTCATTCATTAACCATGGAAAGACCATACACAAAGATATTGCCAAGGTTAAGTAGGGCATTGGTCTAATATTGTTGCGCGCAACATTATTGCTGGCAAAATGTATGGTTTTGAGTTTTGTCTAGCAACATTTTCTATTTATCTTGGTCATGGTAAATAGACATATGAAATGACACAGGAGCAGTGTGTGTTTTGTTGACATCTACTAAACATGGATTTTTTTTTATTTCATCGTTTTTTTCAACAGAAAGATGATTAAAAAAATCGAAACTGTTAATTGCCCTACCTTCGTCAAATCTAAAAATTGCCAGCAACATTCATAGACCGCCTCATAGCACGCAACAAGATTAGACCAATGCCTAATTCGCACATTATCACCGAACAAAGTGAAGTGACCTCTAATAATTGATATTGAACGGTTCAAGTACCTAATTGGCCAATGTTGGCAAGCTAAGTGGTCATTTTGCTAAGGAATAAAGACTGTACGATTTTCGTTGGACCGAATCAAATTCATGCAATTTCTTACATGCATGAATGGTTTTTGTGATTTTTTCAGCTGATCAGTCCATTCTCACTTTCTTTTAATATATTCAAACTTGCGCAAATCTCATTATACAATTTTCATAATTTTGCATCAATCCACACTAAGTCACTAAAATACTGATTCACAATTTCTTGGTTTTTTGTCAGTATTATAATACCTCTTTTATCATTTTATTTAACAAATCGCTATATCGTTGCTAATTTTTTTCGAGAAAAACGACAAAAAAGCTACAAAAAATATCCATTTTTAATATTCTATTAAAAATTATCCGGACTTAAGAACAACTCACTAACCAACATCGTCTCAATACAGAGCGAAAAAGTAACGCTCTATAGTGAAACGATTGAAAACGAGAAGCTTTTTGTAAATTTGTTTTTGGATTATCGTGCTACAGCCACAGCAGTGCCATCCATAGTACTACTGTCTACAGTAGTGATCATCATCACCGATCGTGGCAGAGTTAACCATCTGGTAAGAGCTCTATTGGACAGTGGAGCTCAATGCAATTTCATCACCAGCAGGATGGCACAGCTCCTTGGATTGCCGCGGAAGCTGCTCAATCTTCCGTTGACAGGCATTGATGGCAGTAAAGGATCGATTGTAATGTAGCATGTCTGCTATACAAAATTATATAATCACAGAACCATCTCAAAACTATCAAGTTTCACAGAATAAATAGTTAAATCTTTGACATATCAGGTTAGAATAGCATAGTAATAAAAACCCATTTGAAACATAACTGATAAATGCAGCAAATGCAAGGATACAAACAAACTGTAACTTATCGTATGAAATGATTATCGTTATCCTAAATAAACAAACATTTTGGAACGGCCCGGTACTTGACTTCATCGGTAAACGTAGGGCAATACAATATCTCAGCGTAGGTCCTAACAGCATGGCAATAAAATAGGAAACAGACTGCATAATGCAACATGCATATGCGTAGCAATAATTGAATCCTGTAGGATAACAACATAAGACGCATAGGTCATAAAATATCAAGTGTGTTTAGGAACGTTCTAATTTGAAGTCAAACATAAAAAGCCGAAACATAAGGATACGATAGAGGACCATAAAATCTGAAAACAGACCAATGGAAATAAATAAATAAATTTCCAAGATTTCCTGGACGATCTAAAGTCTTAAGTGAGAAGACAAAGCTAAACAATTTTCATATTACACTACGATATTCCATCAAAACCTCCATCCATTTCCGATGCTCGAGCTACTATGCATCGTTGAAATTGCTCGTGCTGCCGAAGCAGTCATCAGATATGTCGACTCAATAAATTGACATCCTTCAATCTGTCAGGAACCATTGACATAATCTTGGTAGCGACATACTTCTATGAGATCATGAGATCCGGACAACTTTCCTTGGGTGACAGCATGCCAACTCTTAGTGAAACTGAATTTGGTTGGGTAGTCAGTGGCAGTGCTACCATCACAGAATCTATGTCGCCTATAATGGCAACATAAACAAACAAGTTGGACAACATGATGCAGTTTTTCACCATCGAGAAGCGGGCATATGTTGATCATGTGGTTGAGTATCCAGATCCTGCAAGTACCATAGCAGCTGCAAGGGTGAATTTCAGTACGGTGGCTGTCATTCTAGTTCGCAACGAGAAGGATCATCTTACAACAATTTTGGAGCAACCGGGCGAATTGCTTGGAAAACAGTATTCGCCTGGTGAGGAACCTCCACTGATCCAAAATCAGCAATTGGGCGGATTGTTGACAACATTTCTCGACAACTGCGAAAAAACTCCACCTCTTCAAGGGCTGCAATTGGCGGGATTGTTTGCACATGCACATTGCGTTTAAAAAATGAAATTTATAAATAAGTTGGCCAATCGGGTTCATATGCCTACACAACTGTCTTCGAGGCATTAATCGTTGAGGTGGACGCAGGCGCCATCCTTTATTCGTTTTCCATTGCCGTCACTTCCATGCCTCTCGAGCAGCGAAATCAAATTAAGCTAGCAAGGGTGGTAGTGATATCAAAATCATGCTAGTAGTCCATAAAACTCCGAACAAAAAAACTAATGCGTTAGATTTGATATGCTTATAAGATATGCTTATTTGTTATTCATATACGAAGTTTCACATCATTTCCTTGCACATTTTACAAAATATAAAACAAAATATGCCGTGTTCAACATGTTTCGCCAGATTTGCTGTTAGCCAATAGTTCGGCAGGTTACATTATTAAGAGAAATAGAACACTTAAACAATGAATGTGTGTTTTTAATGAAAGATTCTATGGTTGCAGATTTTATACTAGCTCGATTAGAATTTTAAAATCATTAAAAGCAAGTAATTATTCTCTTTAAATGCTGCCGAAAATTGGTACACGGTAAATGTTGATTTTTGACACATCAATGCTGTAGACTCCTGCCGATTCTTGAAACAATAACACACCTTTCATTTTGCTGAATATTCATTTAAAACTTGACCAGAACCCTACAATGCGTATGTCGACACATAAAACCACATTTCTTGTATCAAATATCACCAATTTCACTGTGAACAATCAAATAACTTGAGAGAAAAATAATAATTTGTGAGCCAGTACTCCATAGCCGTAAAACTGTATAGGCGTTTTCTTCAACGCCTACTTTGTTTGTAACTCACATCAAAGTGATTCTAAAAATTGCCAGCAAAATACGAGCTATTTTAGTGAAACTGCTGCAATAACCTGCCCAATACTGGTACATTTACCCCATACATTCTTAGCAACACGTACGTAGTATACATACGCTTTTCTTAGCAGCACATACGTAGTAAACATTGGTCTCCTCGTCGACGGTATTGTGTAGTTTGATACACAAATGGGTTTCAAATACAGTGAACCCTCTCTTATTTGAGAAACGATGGGACTGTCGAATAGGAGGGGTTTTCAAATTACAGAGGTTGAAAGTGAATGAAAGGTCCATACAAGACAAGAAAGAGACAGAATATATAGTATGCAGCCTTAACTGTTGCTATAGGAAACTGCGAACAGAATCGCTAATTTGAGTATACATCTTTCAATAACCATGGCAACACCCTACTCAAATAAGAGGGACACAGATTTCAGAGGTTTTCCAAATTAGAGGAACAAAAATGTACTGGAAATCAAGGGACTGTGCAAAATGTTCAAATAAGAGAGGTTTTTCAAATTGGAGAGGTGTCAAATAAGAGAGGGTTCACTGTAGTTCAGATTTGATTTACAATTATACATATTTGACGTGTTGTTGAAAGTAATTTAGTGAAAATATCGGATAGTTTAAGAATTTTTGTGCACATGGAAAGTCGCCAGAAAGCTTGTTTGTGGAACAGTTTCCCCCTGTTCTTTCAAAAAATTATGTTCAAATTGTGTTACAAAGTCATAAAAACAGTGAAACCATCTTGCTATTACATATTTAAGCATTAAGTTATTTAGGCATACTGCCCGATAACTTTGATTTAAATAAATAAATAAATAAATAAATAAATAAATAAATATTTCTATTTCGTTCGCCCACTTTCTCTCTCCCTCTGCTTCTCCTATTGCTCTCTCACTCTTTAATTGGGTTTCCAATCATATAATAACTACCTTATCCAATCGATGGAATGATTTAAATGGTTAGGGGATGTTTGTAAAGTTGCAATGAAGATTTGCAGGCATATAGGGGAATATTTAAAATGCTTAGGAGACGCATTAATTTTCTTCAGGAATCACCTGACAAGCTCTTTAAAGGGTACAGGTTTGTTCCGAAGTAATTGCGATGAATTGCGATTTGCGATTTGTAATAAATTATAAAATTGAGCATAAGTTAAAAACTCCTTTAAGTTAAACACAACGGTTTTAAACGTTTCAGCCACTAACTTTTCCTATTCTACCTATTTCAGTTGTGATATCTGTGATATCTGTGCGCTTTGAGTGTCTTAACTCGACTGACCTTTCTATCCTACACAGGTTACACTAACACTAGCATACTAATACTATAACATCTATCCCTAACTAAAGCACTAACACATGCATTATACACACTTTGCTTCCACTTCACTCTTCTTCATAGCAAAAAGAATATCACCTGCTAGTAGATAGCCTTATTCCACACGTTCTCTGCTGTGCAGTGAGACCAGGAAAGTGTGAGTAAATAATTATGCACCGTAAAACTACAGTCCCAGACCATCTGAACACTGAAACTCTTCTGCTTAAGCCAACCACCAAACAATAAGTATGCATCCGGTGGCGCTTTAGTGTTATATTAGTGCATCTTACTGCCCAGTACCGAACCGGTGTTGTATACCAAAGCATTTCATGTTCCGCACATAGAGCAAGTATACAGTATACCAATTAGTGCACACACGGGAAATGGGCTAACCGCCGGTGGGCATTGGCAGTGGAGTTCTGACAAAAGTAACGATTCTACAACTAACCGTCCCAACATCGTGAGAGACAGTCCGCAAACGATAGACAGTGTGCCCTGGAACGTTTTGCTCCTGATTCACCCCCCCCCTCCCCTCCCCCCTAAAACCCGACCACATTGTTCTAGTGACTTTGACACTCTCTGATGTGTGTTTCGAAAAATAAAACAGCAGGATATTTCGGACGAACCTTCCAAGTCCAGAGACAAAGTTTCAAAAATTGTGATGCTTATGAGCATTAATGGTGGTCATTATTCTGAATCTCAATCATGGAGCTGATAAGATGCCATTACCATTATCTTCAAACTGAAGTCAACGGAATCGTCTATCTCTATTGTTACCAATAATTCTACACAAACACCGGTTTGCGGAATAATCGATCGATGAAAATGATAAAACTGTGGCCAGCTCAACCCAACCTGCTGCAAAACCGGCTAGTTGTTCTAACACTGTTGTTCACGTTGGAAAAGAGGTGCTCGTGAATAGAGCAGCAGCCAAGGGGAATGTATGGCGTGCTTCCTGCTAGTTTACGCTACAGTCATCGCTTGAACTGATTCGTCAACATAAGCTTTGGCTAGTGGGTAGTGGGTTTAGTATCAAACATGATTATCCAACATAAGATTAACAATTGGCTTTTTCAATTAGCCAGCAGTCTTGCTTCTCTCTCTTTCTCTCTCTTTTCTGTTACGAACCGAGCTTCTCCGGTAGGCCACTCGAAGGATTAACCCTCAGCAAGAGTTGCAGGGTCGTAGCAGAGGAGCAACAAACAGCAATTGTGGACCGAGTATTTGATACTTTGCCAATTAATCAGTCCTTCCCGCTAGTTGCATCTAATCCAAGGGTTGGGAAGCCTATGCAGACGGAATAATAATTTTAATATTCATGATCATCCTTCTTCATTTGCAATTGCTGAGTAGCGTTGTGCTTTTTGGCGAGATGCATATCACATAACCATCTGCCATTGGCCGAGTTTTGCTCCTATTTCACATTCAAATCCCCCCGAACGTGGTTTACTCATTTGCCAACCCTTAGCGGCATCGCATACTTCCGAATACGACGCGCATCGAAGCAACGCGACCACATTACCGTTCATCATGGCTGTAAACCATTATAGAAGTAGCCAAATTCAGCGCTCTGGCGCTCAGCTTATTTGATAGCTTGGATACTTGGAGAGCGTACTACCATTCCTTCACATCCGAAATAACCAAACCCTGGTTCATGCATTCATTAGGCATTTGGATGAAATATTTATCTTTAAAAAATCAATATATCTTCATTGCCATTAGTTTCATCATAATCACACCAACTATACCGGAGAACACTCTGAGAGTCTGTCTGAGTGTATTGAAGAAGAAGGCAAAATTATCCCAGTGGACCCGAGAACATTACCGACTGTAGTGCTGGTTTCATAACCAATCGCTCCATATTTTCTGACGCTCGTAGCTCATGCTTCAATCATGCAGACGGTTGCTTTACGCTGTTGGCTACGCATGTACGAGGCACATCATAGTGAATGAAGATGATTTCGCAAATTTGGCGGATAGTATTCTACATGATGCATGATTGCCAACAACGCATCACTCGAATGCATTCCGCGTGCAGCAAGCACCGATGTTTTCTTTTATTTTTTCTGCCGCTGAAACAACATGATCAGCGCACTACACTACAGCAACGTGGTTTCGGTATGATGCAATCGTATTGGACTATATTCTTCTTCTTCTTCTTTGGCTCAACAACCGATGTCGGTCAAGGCCTGCCTGTACCCACTTGTGGGCTTTGGCTTTCAGTGACTAATTGATTCCCCCCCATAGCAGGATAGTCAGTCCTACGTATGGCGGCGCGGTCTATTTGGGGATTGAACCCATGACGGGCATGTTGTTAAGTCGTACGAGTTGACGACTGTACTACGAGACCGGGTTATTTTGGACTATATTATTATACTTAAAAGTAGCGTTAAAATAAGCTATAAGTCTGTTAGGATGGGTCGGTCTGGTGGTACAGTCCTCATTTCGTACGACTTAATAACATGCCCGTCATGGGTTCAAGTCCCGAATAGACCAAGTCCCCATACGTAGGACTGACTATTCTGCTATGGTAACAATAAGTCACTGAAAGCCAAGCTCACTTCACCAGTGGGTGGGTACAAGGCAGGTCTTGACCAACAACGGTTGTTGTGCCAAAGAAGAAAGAAGAAGAATTTCCATAATCATAAGGTTTATCAACAGAATCCTTCCTGTTGATGAGTGTAAGGAAGTTTTAATCGTTACAGGACCTTACTCGATATGCACGGTATATGGTGTGGAAAAAAAAAAACACTTTTAAGCTAGCATAAAATAAACGATTGTTGTAATTACCACCATTTTATCCATCATTCTTTCAAACAAAAACTATCGCGTAATTGTTTTTACAATTTGAAATAAATCAATCCAGCATTTGAGCGTGGGAAATCTTCACCTAGACTAGTCCAGCAAATGAGTTGTTTAATTACAATTTCATTTTGCGTTGTGTATCATCCTGGCATACGGTTTGTTGTATCGTAGTCCTACATGCCGTTGAGAGTCCCGGAACTGGTCTCACCGGTATTCCCTAGATGATTTCTTGAATTATTCTTCAAATTTCTTAAGTACATTACAAGTCCCTGTCTTTTTTGCCCCTTTTCTCGGTACCAGGTTCCAACTTCTGGGCCATGATGATTTTCATCTTTGCTTGGCGAATGTTACCGATCCGCTCGCTCAGCGTACACCGATGCTCCTCGAGCTGCCACATACTCATCCACAAAGGCGTCCACCTCCTGCTGTTGATCGCTGCTTCACAGCGGCTGTTGATTTGTACGTTAAAGTCGTTCAACTTAATCACCGACTGCAGCACATAGCCCTGCAGGGGACGCGTCTGTTCGATAGCACTCCACACAAATCGTCCGTACACCTTGCCCGCCCGGCTCGCCGTCGTAGAGTGGTGGTCCCGGTGTGCTCCACTCACCGCATATCACCTGATGGCAAGTGGTGCAGAATAGTTTTAATTGATGTTCCGAATGCATCGGACATTTAATTGAGAGTAGCAACGAGTCGGCCTGTCCCGAGACAGACGGTGTAGGTCGGGGCCGCACTTTCATCAGCTCGCTCAACCCAAGCTGAACGATACCGTGCGAGGCGGTGAAACGTTGCCGCCGGTGTGCTTCACTGCAAAAGTTGCAAAAATTATATGTACACGTTTGAACAAACCGTGTGGATACGATTGCCAGTTGCTGAAAATTAATGGCATACAGTGAATCAGAAATGTGATTGTTGTTGTTTTCTCTCCGCCCAAAAATGTGATGCAAGGGTAAGTGGTCGACAGATCCCAAAAAGTGTTTGTGGCTTGAAAATGAAATAAGTAAAACACTTTTGCTTTCTTGCGGGCTGTATTTGAGTATTTCACATGGGATTTGGTCGGATGATGTTTATAGAAGTCACAAAAATAGTTCCCTAACATTCCATAACATGCAAACCGACGACCAGGGACCAAAACTGGAGTGGTGAGAAAGTAAGACACAAAAAACCGGTGGCAAACATCATGACTGGAAACACAGCGAAATGGAGTGCGATAGGGCCCGGTACCGGTACAGTTTTGCGCCATTGGGTTCTGCCATGAATGGTTCTGCTTACCATTGGGCACTTTTCAATGAAATTGGATTGCAGTGAAATGATGATGATGAAGAAATTGAAAAAAAAACTAAAGCAGTGCATTTGTATAAAAATGAACCAGAGACCTGTACATTTTTTATTCTTTGTTTCATATTGGTAACAATGACTCAAATGATATTAAAGTGTTAGCTTATGTTGTGTTTTTATTTTATGTGATCTGTTGCTTCATCATTATAGGTACCCGATGACGACATATTGAAGGAAAATCAAGCATGCGACTTGGAGTTTGAGATTGCGAATGGAGAATGCCCTGCATGCATATTCAGCATTAGCACGCTTAATTTGTTCCTACCTTAGACTAATCACGCCAAATACAGGGTTTCTAATTTTAGAAAGGAATAGTTCAATCACTTAGGCCAATGTTGCAAATAGGTAGGGGAATGTTGAAAGTATGCAGTGGACATTTGCAATCATTTAAAGGAGTGTTGAAAACCGATGGGAGAATTTTTCAAGCATATTGTGGAGCTGTCGATTGAGTCTAGGTGCCACAGTAAACACCCTAAAAGATATATATTAATTTTAATTATCCAACATGTTTAATTAGAAGAATACGAAACAGACTTCACGATACCTACTCTACGCAATGCTCCAGGACTACGATTAAAACGGTCTCATGGAACGTACGTGCTCTAAGCGAAGCCGGAGCCTTGAAACAACTTGAGCGATGTGCACAACAGGCATAGTAAGCAATTATATACATCTGATATACACTCATCTGATAACCTATTCAAATACCCATCTTACTCATAGTATAAACACATTGGAATCCCTTTTTTAAACCCAAATCACACCATTTTAATACATAAATTATACACTTAGACCTAGACCCTTAGATTTAGACTTAACAAATCATATCACATCTTCAGCCGTGGAAGTGGGCAGGACGTGGATAACAGTGTATCACCTCCCTAAGAAGCCTGTGTTGCTCAAGTGTGTGGCATAATGCTGCGTGTGTTGTTGCATGCATTCTTGATGTACTTACTCATGAAGGAGATAGTTTTGATACTAATAAATGTTATTGTTGATTATCGATTTACAGATTTTTTAGGCCGTTTAGGGTCTCTTTCACCTCTGACCTACTATTAATTGATCAATGCATTACTGTTGCCACTTAAAGGAGTTCCATTACTTGAATTTGTTTATAACCTGGAATCAATTATTTAACTTTTGATATAAATTGTATGAAAAAGAGCCTCCTCTCATAACGAGTTGTTCACACAACAAGTGAGTCATTTATTCTCTATCAACTTATCAACAGCTGATAAGGATAAAGAATTGTAACTAAAACTTAGCATCTATTTGTTAAAGTTGAGAATTCTTGAGAGTTTTTAAGAATTTTGGTTAGGAAAGCCATAAGCGAATATACTTCTGTTTTTTTTTTTAATAAGCAGATAAATGGGATTTTACTTCGATAGGATGAGAAATAAGCGCTAAAACACGAACTAGGATAATTAAACTGGAATTTATTAAAAAAAAAACTACAAAACTACAACCACTGGTAACTTTTAAATCCGTTCCCGTTTGCCTGTGCCCGTATAAAAATAAAAAAAAAAAACATTCAAAGTTATCCGATCACGTGATATACCGTGGGCTTTTGCCGAAACTTGAAACAATAACGCACTTTTGATTTTGCTAAATATTCATTTAAAACTTGACCAGAACACTACAATGGGTATGTCGACACATCAAACGATTTCTTGTATCAAATATCTCCAATTTCACTGTAAATAAATAAAAAAGTTACGAGAAAGATAATAAATTGTGAGCCAGTCGGGGCCGTACTCTGCAGCTGTTTGATTGTCTCTTTTGTTCAATACATTGTTTGTAACTCAGGTCAAAGTGATAACTGCTGATAACAGTAAAAACTGCTAGCAAAATAACCAAAAGGGGCAACATAAAATAATAATTTAAGTACTTTTCAACGCAAATCTTAGTAAAGTGACAGTTTAAAAGTGTTTAAAATTTTGTATCAACCTATTGGCTTTGATTAAAACATTTTCTGACACATATTAGCATTGTCAAAAATAGGAGTATAGCCTGTCGAAAATAAGACCAAGAAGCCGAAAATACGCACCCAGTGTTTGCTAATATTTCTCAAAATACATTTAAATCGGCAAATAAAAAATAGCACAACATAATACAATATGTTATCGTTCATAATAACGCCACTTTCAGGAAAAATAATAAAAATTGTAAATGTAGGAGCAGTTCTTGTGAAACTACTGCAATAACCTGCCCAATATTAATATATATATATATATATATATATATATATATATATATATATATATATATATATATATATATATATATATATATATCTTAACTAGAATAAATCGTCCTTTCTGAAAAAGAAAACCAATAAACTAAAAAATAGATTACATACAAAAATCTAATCTAATTTATTTTTAAACTGTTCTTAAATACATATCTTAAATTACTGTGACACTCTTTACAACAAATAACGGATTCGGCCCTGTAGCAAATTAAATGTAGCAACATGTGGCCCCAATAAATTATTGCTTATCGACGTCGTACACTAGCAGGCAAACTGATATGTACTAAACAACAACCAGACACACGTAAACATACACACATTCAGGTTCACTGACCAATGAGGATAACGACTTACGGTTCCAATTCAAAAACGTGATTTTTGTTGATGCGCTGCCAGAACTGGGCACTGTCCTGACCGTGCGTAACCGTCACGGCAACCTGCTCCAAGCACGCCCGACAAAACGTGTGCAGACGGCCTAGCACAGCCCACACAGGATCCTCACAGAAAGTCGGGGCAGAAATTTAGTCGGGAAGTGGTCGGCAGATTGTGTGACCTATCGGTAAAGTAATATCCTCACCAACCGAGAATGTTTGTTGAGTGGCAACGAAGCAAGAACGAAAAAACAAAGCGTTGGATGTGCAAAAACGCGAGCTTCACGATTAAACGACGACCACGATCCACGCTCTCTAGGTACTTACGATATTTCGTCAAATTTACGTTGTGCCCGTTGACCGAAACCAACGAGTTTACGGAGCCTCGCGGTACATCGACATCCTCCGGTCGTACAGTACTGGGCGGTATCATCATCAGCATCATCCTCAGCCAGCCGGCTGGCGTCCCTACTGTTCCTGGACACACCTCGTCACTGCCCGGAAGTGGCCTCGGATGCTGCTGGAGGGTGAGCTGCTTATTCATCTCCGATTGATTGCTGTACGATGAGTTGCTCCACAGGCTACTCTTCGGCAGACATTCTTCCCCAATGCCCAGAAAAGGAATTCGCCGGCAAGAATGGAACGTCTGGTGCGTCCCGCTCTACCACGATGCACACACCCAGTTGCTCAGGGGTTAGATTAAAAGTCAATTTCCCACTGCCCATTGGCTATAATCAAGTGTTGTACCTGTGTCAGCGTCGTAGATGCTATTCGTTAACAAAACGACGGATGCCTCGACGGACGCCCTTCTTACAGACGGCCGTAGCGTTGCAGCGGATCAGGCCCTTCGGTCACGGCTGTGCCGGGCATTGGTGGTTTGGGTGACCCTGAAAGACCCTTGACCGATGGTGCCCGGTGGTCATTGCAATCACTCTCCTCGCCTTCGGAATCTTCGCTGCCCATGGAGCATACACTGTGACGGCTGCCTTCATCCGCAGTCGTCCGCTAAAGCAGCGTGCTCTCGGGGATTTTCGTCGCTCGTCCACCGGCTCCCCGTCCATGGTCTTCATCGAGCCAGCATGGTCGTGCAGGAGAAATCGGTGGCACCAGCTCTGAACTTTCGATGTTTCACGATCCATTAGCACTTATCAATTCGGCAATGTTACGAAGGTGCTGCTGGTCGGCTGTGTCCATTGAGCACAATGCACGCACGAAACCGTTTACCGATAAAAGCCAAACGGACGGAGGACATCCATGGGTAGTGATCGACATTAGCGAACTGAAGTGTAGTGTGTGGCCCAGCGGTATCATAAAAACACACATACAATGTGCTGATAATTCAATTAGTACTACCACGCACGCCACGCTACTACGGTCATATGCTTTGCTAGTAGAAAACGACGGTAAATGGTACGCATTCAAGTGGATTTTATACGGCAGATTGATTTTAAGGCAAATTGCCATAGATTTAAAAGATTTGAATGCGAATGGAGACACCGGGCATGGATGGTTCTCAGTTTTCTTGTAATAGAAGTACTAACTTTAAGCAACTGATATAAATGACCGTTTATTAAAATAATTATTGTTAATATGTAAGGTTCTTAAGAGTACCAGAAGAAAACATTTAGTAAAGTGATTTTTACGAAATCATGAATATTCTTGAACAGACTGCAATAAATTACATTAAAATAAGGTGTAAATAACACAATCATAAAAGTGTATGGTAAATATTATCAAAACTAGTTAATTTAGCTCGGTTATAGGGTTATGTAAGATAGTTTCGGGGATATTTAATACCTTGATGATGCGTAAAAAGTATATTTGAAAAGGCAATGCATGTTCCAGTGATGTTTGATTCCAAGAGTTTCATTAACAGAAACAGATTCAGAATGCAGCAGGTCTCATGGTACAGCCGTCAACTCGTACGACTTAATAATATGCCCGTCATGGGTTCCAGCTCCATATGGACCGTGCCGCTATACATAGGACTTGACTATCCTGCTGTGGAGGTTAATCCAATCCATAAGTCACTGAAAGCCAAGCCCACAAGTAGTACAGGCAGGCCTTGACCGACAACTGATGTTGAGCCAAAGAAGAAGAATATTCAGAATGCATAACGATCCTGGGACTAATCCCAAACCTATGTCGATACTGCAATGCAGAACTCATTCTGGTGCTGGAAATGATTCCAATATCATAAAGGTGTTTAATTTAGTCATGTCCCTGAAACTGATCCTAGTCCCTTAACGGACGTAAAATTGATCCCGATCCAATACCGCAATGCTCTGAAACCTTTTTGAGATAACGATCCACTTTAACAGTTTGAAAATACAATTATTCGCGGGGTACATATATTTAGGGCATATATTTTGTGAAGTAGGTTCAAAGCTTTTTTATAGTAAATATGTATAAATCTTATTCTAGACATGCCTGTTGAAAATATAATCATGATTTTGGATGACTAAATTGCACGATATGTAGTGTAATAAGCCTTTTTTATAATAAAAAAAATCAATTATTTCACTTCATATCGGGCCTATAAAATATCTTCCCTCTTCTCCCTTATCTTCACTTATCTTGTACTGAAACTGCTTCAAAAACCGTACCGGACCAGGTATTGAACCCAAACCCATACCAGAACTTACACTGAAACCGTAACTGTTGGAAACTAAAACCAAGGCGGATTAAATTTCTTGGCAAAACGATTTATTTCAATATTACGCGCCAAATATTTGTCGGTTTTCCGCAGTTGGTTTAGAAAAGAGCTCGATCCTGTCTTGCGGCTCTTTTTAACCCTTTTCTTTGGTCACGCTTCGTGTCTTGTTCGTTTTACGCCTACGCTTGTTTTAAATATCCCGTTTATGACAGGTAGTTGGATACTTTTGGTGCAGGCTCCAACAGTAACGGTTCTGGAACTGAACCTGACCCCATTCAGATCGTGTAACATTTACCTATGAGTACTGGAACTAATCTCAACTCCAGTTTGGTCCCTTTTATAATTTGGGTCCATAATAGTATCTGAACATGTCTTAGTCATGGAACTATCCAGTCTAGTCCAATTGTTTTCCTATTATTTTAGATTTTTGTTTTAACATGGCTACGGTACTATCGTCAACTCGGCCGACTTAACAACATGCCCATCCTGGGTTCAAGCCTCGTATCGACCGTCGCTATAAAAAATATTGACTATCCGGATGCGTGGTACTTAATAAGTATTGAAAGCCTGTATAGGCTGGCATGACCCGTTGCTCCTAAAAAAAGTTAATTGTTTCAGGTACTTTTTGTAGAAATGTCTCCGCGTCATTTGCATTCATCCGGATCCGGATTGCAGCCATCAAAAGTAGGACACCTATCTTCTGACTTTGAGGATTCCTGGACAGTTCCTTAGACCAATTATTAGAAAACTTTCCTCGCATTTCATGAAATTCTTTAGCTATACTTTAAACAATTATTAGACAAATGTATGGAAAAATCTTAAAAAACAGCATTCAACTATATTCGACTAACTATTCTGACTGTCCGCAACTGACTGTCCAAGACCGCAAAGCGGTTGTAGCGCCGGATAAGTAATTCTGACTGTAACTTGTATCTTTCTTTCCTATATTCTCGAAAAACTCAAAATCATGTCGTCGTTGCATTTTTTATTGCCAAAGCGGTTGCCATTGCATGAATATAACTAAGCAAAAAGCATCCAAGCATCCAAAGCATGATCAGCCTTTAATAGAATTTTTACAAAGAAGATAATTTGCCTAACGCCACCTTAGTTCCTAACGCCACATCAAAGCAAAATGTTGTGAGTGCAATATCAACCTTCCATCCTATTGAAATAACGACATAAATTAAATGTCCTTGTGCACTTCAAAGTTGAAGCTATTAAAGAAATAGCTTGAGGTACATACAGGCTATCAAATTGGAAGATAAGTTATTAATAAAAATGGGTAGTGTTTGTAATCAGTTTTGATATTGACAAAATATTGAAAATATTGACTTGATTATCAGTCCAACATATCTTAGCAATTAGACGTCTAATTAGATCAAGACTTTTCCCACCATATACCACGTGGAGATACTTTCATATAAGTATACCGTGGGATCCATAGTTTAAGACAAACACTGTCCGGGTTTATTAAAAGAGTAAAATATAATTGACGTCTTAGCTGATGAACTGATTTAAAAATGCATAGCTTTTCAATAAAGCATGTTTTTGATAGATTTTATAGCATGTGTTCATCTATAAAAATAATAAACTATCTTTGTACCTTATCTATTTATTTTGTATGATGTTACCTACCTCTTAGCGACGTGTTACCTCTTGGTTAGCATTTTTTATTTATACAGCTTATTTTTCAAGCAACGATTAAACGTACCTAAAGTGAAATAAATTCAGAACTGTAGGAGAAAAAACCGAGTAAACGCCACTTAACAAAAAATAAGCACTGCGCAATTCTTCATCATCACCAAGTGCAAAACTGTTTCATGTATTTGTAGATCAAAATTTTATTCCTTTTCATAATGTTCATACTATTCGTTCAATCGTAACAAACTTTAATAAATCATCTTAGTGAAATAAGTAAGAAAGTTAATTATGTGTTAATACATCCAAAATGTTATGGATTGAAACAAAAATGTTATTTGTAGTATTACATGAAATATCGAATAAAATGTTTAGAATTGCAAACACATATTTTGAAAGATATCAAATTAAAAAATTGTGTAATGCTATATACTTCCGGGTGTTGCGATGTACTATCGAACCCAAAAAACATAATCATTACTTAAATAAATGGTTTGAAGAAAAACTATTGTTCTCTTTAACTTGCAGAAGATTCGATTCAACCTTAATTTTTGAATAATCTGATAACTAATATTACTAATTTGGAATATATCGAGTTACGGCACATTTCACTATTCTTGGTTTAGAAACACACTTTTTCTTTAAGTTTTCTTTTCATAATTTAATAACATATGTAGATTTCCTGTTGAGCCTGTTTTAGGAGATTTCCTCTCACGCTGCCTTGGCCTTTATTCTTGCGTGTCATGATGCTGATTGAATACTCGTATGGACAATTTCTTAGATATCTTTCTTAGATTCTCTTTTGCAACGCGTTCCACGAGTTGCTACGATGTCATTTAAAATTTGTTTAAACTAACATTTAGTTGTATACCATGTGCGTATAATGCAAAACTCCACTTGTTGTATAAACCAATGAATTCTTAATATAAACTGTACCTTGTATAAACGATACCAACGAAAACTGACAAATTGTTGTTTACCATTTATATTTGTTGTCATGCCACTGACATTCGAACCACCACATCGCCGATTCTAACGTTATCAGAGAAAGCTAAGAAAAAAGCGCCGCGAAAATCGAAAAACGACCACGACCATGAAATGAAGTTAGAATATTGTTCGATATTAAAGCAAGAAAGAAATCCTGTAAACGATGAGTTAAAACTCGTTTTCAAGTTTGAGTTAATGAAATAACATTGCTTTTAGAACAAAACTGCACGTTATTTTGTTTTGTGTGCTTTACACATTTTAGTGCATAGTAAGTGGAACAATTATATAAAATATTGATGTTTCAGTTTCTGTCAATATACTGCATGATCATCACGAAAAACTGGTACAGAACCTTCAACACCTGCAAAGAAAAAAGAACTATATACAGCCATTTATTGGAACAAACTATTATGAGCTATTATATACACTCATGTACGCCTCGAAGTTCATGGGATGAAAGCCATACGCCGTCAGTATCATCGGACATTGCTGTCTGCTCATAAGAAATCTAAATTCTTTCTGTTCCTTCACTGGAAGCTTATACCAAGGCATAGAGATGATCTTGTTATACAATGCGTCAATCTGTTATAAGTAAGTTATAACTTGTCAGAAAAACTACGCATACCGTATTGTTTATGATAATTGTACCTTAAGCTCTACCAAATGTCCAATCACAAAGAACCCTGATAGTTGAACGAACATCACATACAGGTAGGAATATGTTGGATACCAATCAGTCTGCAATAAAATACAAACCACCATTTAATTACTAGGTTCTATTAGATTTTATATCTCAATCAAACAGCTATGTACATATGTTTTTATATGAAAATGTTATATGGCTCTTCTTACTAAATAGCTTAACATGTTTTTTTTAATTTATTTTTTTTATTGTTCCGTGCTGCTTCTGAAGGGCCAATCAACAAATTTTAATCTGAAAATATATCATCATTGCATAACCTAAGTTCGAGTTCCAATAACAGAACGTTTCTTTTTATCTATTCTTTTTTGACTATGACATTTTCTGTTCAAATAGCTACAATTAGTTAATTTAATAATTAGTCATGCAAATCTGTACACTAAACATCGCTTGAAATATACACGCCAAGCAAGGGTTCATGTAATTTAATTATTTTTAATGTCCAATTGCGTTAATCAATAAATAACTAAATAAATAAATAAATAAATAAATAAATAAATAAATAAATAAACAAATCAATAAACAAATAAATTCCAATGGGTATATACATCATTCTGGTCAGATCAATTATACAATTAAACCATACACTTCGCTTACTATTTTAGTATATCAATAACAATCGGTGTCATTCTTACACCCAACCGTATCCGCGTTATCCTCAAGCATTATTGTTGGGGATGTTTTGTAAGAAAGTGCCCAACGACCTTTCATAATCAGAAAGTATCCAAAAACAGCCAGAAACCCCGAGCCGAAAGGATCTTAACTGATCGTAAAAGACATAAAAGGAGCGGCAGGCAAGATACGGGGTCTTATAAACTAGCGGAAAAAACTGACTTTTTTGTGAAGCGGTTCACGCAATAAATGCTTGGCAAAGAATTTTATCCATTTCATTTGTTTAGTTTCAAACAATTATAATTTCATAAACTTTGTTTGTAGCTAAGAAGTATGTAAGTTATTGGACCATCACAGATCGTCAAACCATTTCACCAATCATGCCCTTAATGCTCTTAATTCTCTATAAATGTCTATTGAGTGAAAGACCAGTGAGTAACTACAATTAAAGACACATGGTTTTTTATATGAAACTAGTTAAATTGGCCCGGTTTCAGGACTAAGTAAAAGATCTTTGGGACTTACACATTATCAGGGATATACACAATTCAAACGTCTTGAACCATGCAGCGATTGATCATCATTTTTCAGGGAGGTACACAGCTTTGACAGATTGTGCTTCGTTTGAGAGCTTATAGACACTGCATAAGATGCGCATAAGATATCTTATGTAACCTTATTTTAAATATCTAAATTATTGTTTGATTTGATATTTTACCAGTTCTTGTGTAACTTTTAGTATAACTTTTGATTCTACTTATTTCTTTTATTCTGCAGGCTGTTATTGTACAGGCTGATCTGAATCTGATTTAAAGCAGCCCGCTGGCCTGTGTATTTGAGTTTCCATCATAAGATCATGCTTCCTAATACTTTTCTCTTTAAAGAGGCCCGTATTGCATCAATAATCAGATCCGTTTCCAAATTTAGATGTACCAATATCCAACCAAGTTTCATGATTCTAGCTGAATAGAAAGCCTTCTCTTTATCCATCCTTATCAGACGTTCAATTAATTGCCATTTATCGCCATTTAGACGAAAGCTGGTACTATGAGTTGAGACTGACCCTGACTGCTTCATTATCGATAAGGTAATATCGTTCCTTTCAATACTATATCGGGGTAAGAGTATATCCATACGTAGCCTGAACTTTTGACCATGATGTTCTAAGATTTACCACATATTCACAACATATAAATATTCAAATGAAGTGAAAAAAGAAAATATATGTTAAGGAAAAAAACAAAACAAAAGTTAAGGAAAAATTTTAATCCCGATCAACAATTAAATAGCGCATTACATAGTTCACCATAGCAACGGAGAAAAGGAGAACTGAGAGGATGTTAACTTTGGATGGTCTATAGCAACCACTCTCTCGTTGTCAAGCGTGTTTCTATGCAATTGCTTAATTTTTCCACGGTGCTACTGCTAAAACGTAACGCTCCTTGGCGCGTTGGAATGTTCATAAACCAGATAAATACTAAACAAACAAGGATAATCAAGCAATAATTCATGCTTACAGTGAAATGGAGCAATATGCCGAACTTGAGAAGTGATGTAAAAATTAATAGTTAAATTTAATATCAAAAAGACCTATCTGATGCCCCATTTAACACTTCAGAAGCTGTTCACAATACTTTTAAATTTTGCTGAAATAGTACTTTAATTTTACTGCAAACTCTGTATAAAATATCATAAAGTTAAGCAACTTCAAGAGTCGTTTGTAATTCATACTTTTTTGTAAAACTCACTTAACCATTTTAGTTAACCTACCATTATCAAAATATAGTATACCTACCAAAAGCACCAAAAGCATTGCGTCACATATTGACAAAGTTGCAGTTGCAACCTGTGCTAAACACATGAGTCCAAAAATATTTTCAATTGTGCTGAAAAAGCTTTAGAAAACATGAACAAACAATCACATATCCTGGAACATCGATCAATGTTTTCTTACCTTACCTGGTTGACTGCTGATGATCGTGCATGCACTGGACCCACTTGTGACGTAATTCTGCAGAGTGTTCTTCATTCTTAGAGGGATCATTGAGTATGTTTTCCAGCTCACTAAGATGCACTATCGAAATGTCTGCCCTAGCCATAGCGTACATTGCGTACATGAAAAACACAAAATCGGACAGTATTGCTCCCAGAACTCCAATTGCCAACAGATTAATTTGAAAACCCATCGTTACGGCGTACCCTAAAGAAGAGCTCACATTGAAAAACGGGAGTTCGTACAGAAACAAAGGCACCACTACACCCGTTGCAAAGTAATAAAATGCTGGATAAAGTCCGAATGCGACTGCAGCAAAAATATATGACGCGCTTATCATACGATACACTATCCAAAGAATGCGACCAGTACGTCTAAGCACAGCAGTTTCCTCCTCAGACCCATTTTGATAGCGTTTAAGCACTTCTTGTTCCAGTTCAGCGGTAAATAACTTAATTTCTTGGGCTTTAGAATGTCCAACAAAGAATTTGATGTAGAGCTAAAAGTAAATACATTGTATTCGTAGGCCATAATCTTGATTCCAACACTTCCTACCTGTAGAGCAGTTCCCAGCGTTATGAGGACCTTCATCATATGAATTGGATCATCGATGTACTTTCTGAGTGTCCAAACAGTACTGGCAAAATATACTGTTATATGAAACGAAACGTAATAAGAAGCTGGCTTAAACTTTCCCGGTGCTGTCCACATCTCAACCCCGGCCACTTTCGAGTACACAATCAGAGATTTCATCAATTTACGAAAATCTTCAACATTTGCCATTAATGTAGTAAAGTTTATCTAGGAAATGTAAACTATTTAACAATGTTTTCTTGATACACACAGTGTGATGCAAAATTTGATGTTCTACATGAACAAATATGTCTCTGCTTAACAACTGTCAAATCTACGGGCAACTGATGTGTAAGGCTCAATTGTAGAATTAAGAAGTGCCATTTACAGACTAGCATGGAAAACAATTTATTAATTAGCATGGGAATTATCTGCCATCAGTTTTGCTTTAAAAAACATTGACTTGAACATCAGTCCAACATATCTCAGCAATTATTCTAATTAGATCTAGAGTAAAATTGATGGGAACTTTTACCACCATAGTCCATATGGAGACATTTTCATGTAAGTATGCCGTGGGATACTTTGTGTAAGACAAGCACTGTTCAGATTAATTGGATATGTACCACCCAGAAACAAAATAAAGCATTTTAATAAGCGAAAAATGAAACGCCGGTGAAAATAGCAGTCATGCGTTTTGCTTCAACACTCTTCATACAATTTTCAATCATTTTAATGGTATGGGATTGCAAAGAACAAAATTTTAATAATAATAATAATAATAATAATAATAATAATAATAATAATAATAATAATAATAATAATAATAATAATAATAATAATAATAATAATAATAATAATAATAATAATAATAATAATAATAATAATAATAATAATAATAATAATAATAATAATAATAATAATAATAATAATAATAATAATAATAATAATAATAATAATATTCATATTATAATAATAATAATAATAATAATAATACTAAAAATAATAATAATAATAACAATAAAACAAATAATAATAATAATAATAATAATAATGATGACAATTATAACAATAATAATGATAAAAAGTTTTAATCACTGCGGTAATAACACTCCTCCTGAATTAAAAATTAATAATACAAAAAGTTTATTTTGACTTGGTGGAAAAAATCTTACTTATAAAAAATATCATCAAACATGCTAGGAATCCAGAGTATTTTCTTAAAGTGAAGCTCTATACTGTTGTTCTGTAAGCTGGAGCAACATCAGCTGTTATTACTCGATATTCCAATAATGTTTTAGATTCTGCATTCTATGATGTGTTGTTTGATTAAACAATTTGTTTAATCACGGCTGAATGAACCGTCGTTACAAATGGTGAAGTTTTTTTAGGTGCAAACCAGGATATGGAAAGCAATATAATAAGTTATCCACAGGTGTGCATCTTACCCTTCATGGTATTCATCTTTACCACATCAGGTGATCGTCTTATCCGAACATTTCAAAGTGCGCGAAACCACATGTTTTTTGTTAAGGGGAAAAATATATAAATTGATTAATACTTTCAAGATTCAACACATTTCCTGATAAAACATTAATCAAACATAAGGTATGAAAATATTCATGGTCGCTGTATTTGAATTTTCCTACATTTTTTAATTTTTTCTTAAGGTATCCGTCTCTGCCTACTTTCCATTATAGGCCAACGTTTCTCCGTTTAACGTTACGCCAAGTAGAAAAAGAAGCTGAGTACTAGTTATCAAAGATGTCTTCTCCTTCGTTGAAAATTCTAATATACACAGCTTATATGCTCTTTCGCAAATGGGTAGTCCATCATAGCGACGAAACCTAATTTCAAACGATTTCTGACCAGAATTGTAGGAAAAAATGCAAAAAAGCCGCTTTAAAATTCTAAGCATTCCGCAATGTTTAATCAACACCAAATACAAAACTTTTGGATGTTTATTAATAAAAATAACTTTATTTTTTTCAATTTTTGTATAACTCTTGGTCAAGTCTGATAAAATTTAGATGAATCATCAAATTTAAAAAAATATCAAACATTAACATTAGAATCAACAAGCGAGATGAGGAATATTGAACTTCTGGAACATAGTAAAAAAGTTTTTACTTTAAAATACATAACAGACCGATTACAAGACAAATACAATACATTGGTCCCAAATCGCTACCGTGTGGAACGGTCCTGCTGTAGGAACAAAAAGCTGAACAGACATAAAATAGCTCAGCAGATTTTCCAACCAGGTAAAAGATGTCTTATTAAACATTGAAAGTTTAACGAATCATCCAATCGGCACACACAAGTACAATTTACATACAGTCTTTTGCTTATAACCGGACGATGAGGTACTTGAATTGAATTACGATTCAACGACGATGACGATGAGGTACTCGAATTGAATCAACCACAGAAGATTCAATTTCTGTAAATAGAAGTAAAACAACGAAAATATGGCCGAAACTATGACAATGTGAAAAAAAAAACAACGAAGTAAAACATGAGTCCGAAATAGTAAAAACAGCTTTCACTTGTTCAATAGTCACGGTCATGGTTAAACATAAACAATGTTCAATAAATCTGTCAAAGTTTTCCCATGGCTTTCTGTGAATATGCTTTAAACGCATCATCTTGTTCTCGTTACTTACTTACTGATGGACCTTAATACCTACTCTCAACCAGTTAATAGTTTTGGTATTATGAGAGTTAACCATCCTTTATGTATGTGACACAACACTTGCACGAAGTTTATATTAGCCTTACGCATACGTACAAGATAAGGATAAAAATAATTCAAAATGATGATTTGAGCAATTAAGCTAGTTGTACTCTGGACAATATGGCGTTTGTATCATTCCTAATACAAAAACTTATTAACTCGAGAAACAATTGCATTGGACCATGTTGAAGTGCACAATTGATCGTAGAATCCTGGGAGGATTTATGTTTAGGAATGTTACGATATTAACAGGGGTGGATTAACACGAGTGAAGGTCCTAAGCGGTCACACGAATGTAGGTCTTTCAGAATTATTGAGCAAGAAATTGCAAGAGGAATTCAAGGGTAGAGAAGGATTGAAAAGGAAATTTCCTTGTGAGCGGAGAATGGGTCCTTTTTACGGGGCGTCTCGAAATCTTGGGGCCCCACGCGGCCACTTAAGTTTAGTAATGCTTAATCCGCTCATGGATATCATTTTTCCCTCTTTGAACCAGATTTGCCAGATTTGCTGTCTGCCAATAGTTCGGCATGCTTCGTTATTAAGAGAACCAGAGTAGTAAATTAATTAAAATGTGGTTTTTATGAAAGATTCCATGGTTGCAGAATTTATTCTAGCCTGCTTGGAATTTAAAAATCACGAAAAACGGTAATTATTCAATTTAAATGCTGCCGAAAATAGGTACACGGCAAACGTTGATTTTTGATAAATCAATGCTGTGGGCTCCTGCCGAAACTTGAAACAATAACACACTTTTGATTTTGCCGAATATTCCTTTTAAACTTGATCAGAGCACTAAAAAGCGTATGTCAACACATAACACCACATTTTTTGTATCAAATATCACCAATTTCACTATAAATTATCCAAAAACTAGAGAGAAAAATAGTAATTTGTAGGCCAGTCGGAGCCGTACTCTATAGCTGTCAGGCAGTCTCATTTCTCCAGTGCCTACTTTGTTTGTAACTCAAATAAAAACGGCTGTAAAAATTGCCAGCAAAATGCCCAAAATGTTCAACATAAAATTAATAATTTAAGTACTTTTCAACTCTAATCTTAGGAAAATGAGAGTGTAAACTTGTTTCAAACATTTTTGTTAACCTATTTGAATTAATTAAAACATTTTTCGATCCGTATTCTAACAATACATCTGAATAGGCCAATAAAAAATATCACAACAAAAAACTATAGTTTATCTATAGTTTTGATGAATTCACCTTCAATGATTTGGCCGAGCTTAACAACCCCATTGTCGTTGTTACAAATAACAGTTGCGTTTGACATTGGCATTAAAATATGTACACCCTGACTGCCTACAAGATGCTACACAGACACCACACCTTTGGCTTTTGTGCTTACGCATTTCCCTCTCGAATCATCTTATCGTGTACGAAATCAATGCAAAACGTCAAGCACGTTACGGAATCACCGTATGCAGCCATCCTGGTCACGAGACAGCAGCTTCAAGCTACAAGAATCCGCGCGCGGGAAGTCTGGCTTGAGTGAAAGCTCAAATATCAAAGCAAAAACATCACAATTGCTGTACAGATTCGCCAGCTCCTGTGCACCTATATGCTGTAATCTCCAGCGTGTCAACTACCATAGGGTTTAAGGGTGCTCTTCACTCAGCTCATTGCAGGTGAGTATTATGTTGTAGCTTTGGTCATCTTACACCATAGAGTTTTGGATTATTCCTTGGTCTTGGAGTTGACAGGCGTTTGGAAGCAGATAGTATCGATGGATTGTGCCGATAGAGCCGAACAGGGAAAGAAGCAGGGGTAAAGTTTGAATTCGCAGAGAGGGTGGTGCAGTGCTATACCGTACAATGAAGTGCAGTGAAAAAGAAGAAGATGAGCTCACCGATAGCGTGACGAATTATACTGTTTTGCCTCAATGACCGATTATTTTCGATCCCATGGATAAACTCGTAGTGTAGTCCGGGGATAGTACACATTGACCGATGAGTGTAAACTTTCTTGGCGTCCGCGTTCCTAAGAGCGCTTTTCGCCTGTGTGTGGGATTGTGTCTAGAACTATCCCTTTCCGTAAGGTAGAAGTGCCTTATCAACTTTGATGCTCGGTGCAAAAAAAAATCTGTGAAGCTATGGAAATGACCCACGGAGTCAAGTATCCCGTTTGTTGAGGTTTTGGGGTCGTAAGCTCAATGCGATGTGTACGATGTCATAATGACATAATGTGCTGATAATGATACATAATACGATGTCATAATGACATAATGTGCGGCGCTACACTGCGAGGAGAGCGAAAGTCGGCAAATTGTGCAATGACGCACCACGCTTATTATCCTTGCTTAATGGAGCGATTCATGGGGAAATTATTGTTTTCCTGTTCAAACAAAACCTACACCATGATAAGCCCATGCCCATTGATGATGCTACAATGCAACAGAAGCATCAGCTACAGCAGATGTATGAATACGGAATATTATGCAGGAAATGTTCCAACCAGCAGCTGTCGTCGGAGATGCATAGTCGGGAATCTAATAATGCGAATAGTATTTGCTCGATCAATCGTACTCGGAAGCGTCTTAAAGCGTGCGAGAATTTTCTTAGAGCCCGATGGTATGCACGAGTAAATCGGGTTTGCATCAGTAATCAATCAACAACAACATTCCGGTACCGGTAGAAGGTATAGCTAAAAACATTCCATTTAATTTGCGAGCCATCGTACTCGACGTCGTCATTATCATAATCGACAGCCTGTTCGGGATTGATTATGTGTGCAATCATTGTTCGTCAGGTGTAGAATTGTCCATGGTGCCTTTGCGGGCTGAGACCACAATCGCCTCAGTAGTTTGATTTAAATCTTTTGAGAATGAATTGCAATATTGATTAACCCAGTGAAAAAAAATGTTTATTGCAGGTGTGGGATTAGCAGTTTTTTAGGAGATATTGAACTCTGCCAAATTACTACTGTAGTAGCACAGTCAAATATAATAATTTGTTTGTATAAAGGATGTATATTTTCACGTTCGGTCAACTCTGTTTGTGGTTATTTAATTGGAAATGGTCACTTTCATTCTAACAGCGTAATAGCATTTTCACTGCGGTATAAAACAACACTTGATTCGTTATATATTGCACTGGCGTACACTTTACTAAACGAGTCACACTTCCTTTACTCCAAGTTTCTTTATCCACATCCTTTTTATCTGTCTCTTTATTCAGAAACAGAATTTAACAACCTACCTCACACCTACCATACCACAACACGGCATTCGATGTCCCTAATCAATGTATTCAAACGGAATGATTACACTCATGGGTCATCCCTATCTTTCCCTTCTGTGTCTCCCTTATTCACTGTTATTTTTGATATTGAGGGTGACGATATACATTCTCTTTGTCCCCTGTACAGTTTATTATAGTTTTTTTTTTCAAACAAAGAACCATGCTATAAAAAATGCACTCATCCGGCTGAGGAGTTTGTCCTTTTTCGGTGTTTAGTTTTTGTGCCTTTTCTAGCGTCCTTCTAGATTTTAACTACAGGTAATCTTAATTGGGTATGAAAATATATGGATAAGGAACTGCGTTGACAGACGTGAAGTGGAAACGAGGAATGGAGAAGACTGTGCGACTGTCAAGAAGACGACTTCATTATACGACTCTGCGGTCGACACTGCAATAATCCATTCAACACTCTCCAAAAGTGTGTGTGTTTAGGTTTGGGTTGGTTTATTCTTTGATTCCTTGTCGCATTTAACCCTCTTTTATTCAGTTGGAATCAAGCAATACACCACCTGTTGGAGCCTGTCTTACTACGGTACTGGAGTAAATAAAATGGGACGTTGTCTGAAACTCTAGATTTGCGTGTATGTACAAAACGATCATATTAATTTAGTCAACTAAGATCGTATAGTTCCTGCGTGGAATCAATAAATGCATTACCTAAGGCCCAAAGGGTGATTTTGATAATGAAATAATTATTTACATCGATACATCAATGTTTCCCTCCTATTCTAAACTGATATCACTAGTAATAAGTTATGAAGCTTGAAAAGAAACCCACCCCAGAATCTCCATGTGATGTGTTTGGTATATTTTATGAGTGAACGTTTAATTTATCGACTAACTGCAAAAGCAGTTTTTCTCACGCATCCAAACGAAACAAGGAACCGTGCGTGGAACGTCCCATTCAATCGAACACAAACTACCCAGAGCGTCCATCATACCTCGTTACTAATGTTGATGATGACCCATCCCTGACCACAAAGGATAGAGATATTTGAGGTATCTTGTGATAGTTTGATAAGGCTATAAATATTGAAACGAGTAGATGTTTCAGAGATGAACAAAAGCATAAATGTATAACGAAAAAGTGGGAGGAAAATTGTGATATTTTGGGAAGTTATAAATTTACGCGAAGAGGGTTGAACTTTCGCTTTGTTAATGTTTATTTATCCGTTTGAGTTAATTTGTACATGCTATAATTCATTCTATAATTCATCTAATATTCATTCAATTACCTTTTTATGTTCTGGTCTTCACGTGTTGTCTAATCATAAAGACACGGGTACATTGTCGTACTCGCTGGTGTAATTTCGATTTTTAATATTGCATCTGGTGGCAGCTGACTGAAGCATATTGCGAAACAATTTGGAGCCGCTTCAATAAATATCTTGTTTACTTGAACAGGAATGAAAAAGACTTGTGATTGATAGATAAATATGTTTTGTAAGTTTTTCAGTCGTTTTGTAGCAGATTTACTGCCAACAGTAGGTCACATCTAACTTAGCATTGCCAAAAGCCAGGTAAAAATTCGTTAAACACCAGAAGCGCAAACGCATAGCCTGCAGCCAGGTAAATAAACATTAAGCACCAGAAGCGTAAACGTTCTCGTGTTTTACCCCAGAACATAAATAAGGAAAACGCTCCACACATAAACAATTAAACTTCCGTAAAACCACAGGCATAAACAGGAAAACGTTCACTACATCCACAATGCACGGATAGTTGTTAAAACACAGGCACGCTAGGTATAATTTAAGAAAAACCTGTAAAAAAACCCAAACCCAGAAAACCAAACGAAAGCTCATATTTGACAAACATCTGGTTGCCAAATGTGTCACTACTTTCACACCATATTTGTTATAAATAAAGCACGAACTGATGGAGAAGTCAGTTCACCTTCCATAGACACGTAGATCACTCGTGTTCTGGTGCATCTCACCAATTTGCAGAAACCGCCGAAGGCTCTGCCCAATTTGATAATCACTTTTGGTTATCAGCTGTTCAGTCAGTTGACCGATCAGCATTACCATCATCGAAGTAAAGTGCACGTTTGCACTAGTTCCACCCAACTTCTCCTACGGTGTCCGATTCTGCCTCGGTCATCAACTCAACGCTCAAGGTGCATCCAGTCGGCGATTCTGCCGACGAAGCTAGTGCTACTTTTCGAACTTAGCGTAAGTGTGAACGGGTTGACGTAACCGATACGTGACGAATGTGTATACATTTTGGTGTCACGTTCCGTACGATCCCCTTCCTCGTTCCACACCCTTTCACTGCGCTCCGCGCATTGACTCACCGAAACGGTTTGAGAAGCGCGGCCGAACCTACCACATGGCGACCGTGACAATCTCCGAATCTACCACATGGCGACTGTGACAGTCTCCGAATCTACCACAGTTTTTATGACCAAAAATGACAAAACAAACTATTTTATTTTAAAATCCGTGCACGTCCATTCCCTAGATGTCAAAAAAAAGGCTTAATTGGTGGCTAGTGAAAATCAAAATTACACTGGTGATTATTAACAATCTACCCCAGTTTTAACCCAATGGGACCAAACTATAAAGCCTGGAGTAAAATAATCGTATTTCTTCCTCTATCTTATGTATCGCTCTTGCTTGCACTCATGCGCGAGCGATCGAATATATTCTTTCTATGTCATGTATTCGCAGCTCGTCCAGTGCAGTGAGAATGTTTGTGTTTATGTGCAGCGAAATTTGTTTCTGTATACCCACTTCAACACCGCCACACATTTACATACACTCGTTGCGCACTCTCAAAATTTTGGTGCGCTGGCTACGTACAACACAATACAAAAGATCGTTATAACTCATTGCGCTTTGCTGGTTTGTTTTTTTTTTTTAAGTTTTCAACTTCAACGCCGAAATGTTTGTTACCGGTTTTTAAGCACCACAGCTCTTGAGCATTTACCACACACGAGAAAGAGATAGCTCTATGGAGGAAAAAGTTTCTTAAGTGCGCTTAGATGTGGGGTAGGTAGAAGTACAAGGGACGGGCAGCTCGGAACGCTGCTTGACAAATTCGCTGTAGGGTGGCATGAGAAGGCCTAAGAAAATGAGCGAAAGGCAATGATTTCTTCCGTCGCTTTGCACAGGGGGCGATAAATAAAAATAAATTCAAACGCATATTTTATTACATTTTGTTTCAACCAACGTGCTTTAAATAATTTAAATTTCAAGATTACACAAACGTTTAGAATAATAGAACGTATAATAGCAATATGATGTGCAGCAGGTGAAGTACCATGCGTCTCCATAGTAGGTAAATATGTTAGGTAAGCCACCATGCAACTCCATCAAAATGATTTGCTAAGATCCTTTGACGCTCTGACTGTTCTCTCAGTAACTTTCTACACAACGTATTGCAGCGGGAAGAAAGAAAGAGCGCATATTCTAGAATATCAGAAAGATAGTAAACGATCATAAGCCAACGAAACTCTCTCTATCCGCTCTCTTATCTTGTACTGTGCTCTCCGCAGAAAGCCAGTGCTGAATGCCAGCGCTCACAGTGATAACCGGTATTGTTTGCTATACGTCATAGGAGCATGATTATGAGAAAATAAGTAATTCTGGCAGCTTTTCTCTCAAATCTGACAGACATTCTGCTGACATCTCCGGTAAACCGAAACAAACAAAATGAAAACTTATGCCATACATGTATATGTGCCGTCAACAGCTAAAAAAACTCCATACAAAACCACACGCAAAGTTAGACGCAGCATTTCAGCCTAAATTGTTTTAGGATGAACAAAATGTATACAAACGCCGATTCGGGCACGATCAGGTAAGCTCATGAAAGTTTTTATGCTGGAGGACTCATGCACTGCTTAGAAAGGATATTTTTTGAATTTTTATTTGATTTTGTTTTTTTTAATAGTTTTAATAAATTAGTTTTAAAATATTAAAACTACTAAAATAGTTTTTATAAATTCACATTAATACGTCTTCGGCCGTATTTTCATTTGAACTCTTTTCTAACAGAAGTTTTGTTTCGAATGTATCCGTTTTGAACTCTATTGCTGAAAGCAAATACGGTGGACTGTAACAGCTTCACAGACACACCCTGCAAGGCGTATACTGTTTCATTAATAGTTTGAAAATTTCATTTTTCTGGCTTCAAATATAGAAAAGGCCATTGCTTGAAACGCGCATGTTTTTGTTGTTGTTGATTCTCTGTCTTTGACTCCTTGGACTGCTTTTTTTTAAATATTTTTAGCTGAATTCTTTTAAATAATTGACTGATTTCAACGAATAATTGATGAATATTCTACGTCTGCAGGTGTAAGAAGATGACGCTTTGCATTTTGAAGATAATAACATGGCCTTTATGATTGCAAGAACTCCTGATTTTATATTTTTTATCGTTTTTATTTATTTTTTCATTCAATATTCATTGAAATTACAGTTTGCCATTGATGCATGTATAAGATAATTAATAACCTTTTCAATCCCATATTTTTTTAGCTAAATCCATTGTAAAAATTATTCAAGATAGGATCGAGGCACTTGCATCACACAAATTGGTCCAAACACTAGTTTGTTCTGTGAGCTCTGTCAGGTGTGCTTGCAGTTGTTTTTATTCTTTTGTCAGCATTTAGCTAAAAACACACACACTCATGCAAGCACACACGGTGCTAGTTTCCCTCGGGGAAGTACGAATGCTGCCAAAATCCACAACAATGTGTCTAGTGATACAAATTATGCTTGGTAATTCTTTGTAATCCCATGCTGAAAGTTGGTTAATACTGTTTTTTTTTTTTTAATCTAGCGCTACACTATTGGAACTGAAAAAAGAAGAGAACAATGAAGAGCGAGTAAGAGAAAAGACTGCTATCGAGAAATGGTTCCTGGATTTGAATGTGGTTTAAATTTTGTTTTCTCCGACTCGACCTTCAATTCTACGCCTTTGCATTTTCGATTCACATATTAGTATTTGTTGCTGTCATTGTCTGCATGCATGTGTGACTGAATGTATTTATCAGTTTGTAATGAGTAGCTTTTCTCATTGTTGGATTACCGCAACCCGTAATGGGAGCTTTGCTTTGCTTTGTTTGCTTTCCGGGCGGTGGGTGTATAATTGGCAAAAGCAAGTTTTGTTTCCGAAGGATTGAGACAATACATTTAATTTGAGGATAAGGTGCGGCTTCCTCTGACGGTCTCGATCCCGAAGATAAAGCACCTTCTGTTACGAGAATGATATTCAAAGTAATACGATTCCCAATTTTTTGTGCTAGGAAATTCAGATAGCTGGTGCATGACAATGGTAACGATCTTTGAGTACAAAACCGGATACATATGTACTGCGAATCTGTACAACAAGCGTCCAGTTGCACATTACGATTATATCAAAACCGGGTAGGATTTATGCTTAAATCACGGTCCGATCACTTCGGGAAGGTATTGTTGCTTGCACTTATTGTGCTGATAGATAGCACCGCGCACAATGCACACCATGAATATGGCAATTGTTGAATGGTTCAAAACAATATCCAGCCGAACAATACAAACTCTATTTTTTAGTTTTAGAAGTGACGCAAGGTGAGAGTGTTAAGATACGATTAAGGTACCTTCACAATCAGGCATAATTTTTCTTCCAAAGACAAAATGAAGCTTCAATCGTACTACATCTCAGGCACAGGTTTGCGAAGGTCCTTATCATGTTGCTCCTTTTGCTACTTCTCCCAATAAAAAAGAACAGAACCACTGTCCTGGGACGGAAGCAGCAAAGCAATGTGAACTACATAATATTTATTCGTGCCGATGGCAGTTTTGAGATATTCTGAATACAGAGTGATGGAAAAAAAGAAAGTATGTGTGTTTTGTTCCAGAGCTTGCTTTGAGGAAGGGTGAGTCAACTGGTTCCATCCGCTACCCAGAAAGTATACGAAAGGACTTCGAGTGCGATAGGAAAGGCAGCGTGTTACCCTATCCTTAAAATTTGCACTCCAGAAATTTTCCGTTCGGCTTTCGTGTCTACGCTGCCTGAACAAACAACGACTCTCCCATCAACGACACCATCTTCCCGGAGGCAAAACGACAGGTTGAGTATGATGAAATTATTGCGCTTCCGTTTGTCCTCAGCAATTTCGCAATTCTAACATGCCGGAAGGGTAGGTGAGAACAGTGGGAGGACAGCTTAGCATGCTGCACGTGTATCATTCTTAAACACGAAAAAATGTACCGCACCAACACACCTACACGTACACTCATTTACACACAGTCCTGCCGATCAGTTATAACCTATTTATAACGGGGACGTTATCCAGAAGGTGCTCGGAAGATAGTTTGGTGAGTTTCTGTAAGTCAACCCACACTCCCGAGAAATCATTTAGCATTAAAGGGCACATCACATGCTCTCAAGTTTCCAGTGCCACCGTTACCCATGTGCCCATGAAATTCATATGTGGTTCTGATTTCTGACAACTAAAATGGAGTTAATCATCCTCCCGTTGAATCCTTTAAAACCGTTTTACAAGAGCGTGTCCTTCATCTTTAAGCGAGCTTGCAAGCGGATTGATTCACTTAGAACGACACTTACGTATCGTACGCTTCACGAACGTAGACGGTTCGGGACGGCTTTGCCCTGACGAAACCTTCTAGAGGATTGGTAGAAGAATCTGTCTCCGTCCGTTATCAACAGCACTTACTATTTGGGGGCAGCAAACCTGCCAGCACACGGAGGCGTGAGTTTGTCACGGCTGGTACGTGTCGCAATGCTCAAAGTCGCGATCCCGTTTGCTTGTGTCAGTGGTGTCATATCTTCTTCTTTACGGACTGTTGTGCCGGGGCCGGAAAAGCTGTGGCCACACGGAATGTCATCTGATACCATGCATATGGTAAAATATACAATTCGAGCATGTGCCGGGCATGACGTGCTTTCTGGTCGGTCGGGTTTTTGCAGTTGGCTATGCATCACAGCCCGAGAAGAAGCAATTCATCTACAGGAAAGATAATTATGGGCAGATCGGAAGGCAGCTGCTGCTGGTCGAAAGCGAGCATAGTAGGGTAAGAATAATCGCTACCTATTCTTTTCGTCAAGCAATAGATTGGGAGTGAAGATGATACATTTTAGATCTGAGGCATGCCGGCACAATTACAAGCAAAAACAAAATGGCATCAGGCACGCATGGAAGGAGCAGCAGGAGCAAGTCGGTTCTGGTTGAAAAGTGATCCGGTTAGTTCGTGCTGGAGTGGCTGATGCTGGATATACCATTTTCGAATTGACTGTTTTCTTCTTTTTAACAATAAACAGTAAGAAAATAAACCTTTTTCGATAAGCAGTAAAAAGCAACATGGTCGAATAAACTTCTTCCAATCTAAGAGCTTCCCATTGCATAATTTGGTTTGATTGCAATAATGCTGCAATGATCATGTCTGGTGGTAAGAGCTGGGAATTCACCGACCCAATAAGGCAATTGGGTTAGCAGCGGTTCCTAACTGTGTTTTTGTTTTCCATTATAGCTTACCAAATAGCTCAGATGATCAAATGATTTGAGGCATATATCTTCTGCGAACGATACCCAAATGGTATATAGCTGGTGTAGGAGCTTGGAATGTTATTTGAAATTATGCCGCTATGAGCTGTCTGCTATCTATCGTAGTAAAAAAAATTGAATCATCTGAGCTGTTATTAGTGCATTCGTTGACCACGCCTGGAGAGATGCTATTTTAGCTTTATTGCAGTAGTTTGAAAAAGAGTTGAAACAAATATGCATGCAATGACAGTACATCGATGAGGTAACGCTTGATGTGTTGTTCCCCTCTGCTATGCGGAAAATATACAATAACCTAGATATCGCAGAAAGCCCGAGAATCTCTCCAGTAAACTCCGTAAATCCACTAACTAATAATGTGTTCACAAGCATCACTAAAACGCAAAAACAAAACACGCTCACAGACAAGATAACCGCTAGCTGCTGGTAGCGGTTGAATGTTGAAATCGTACATATTTCGTTAATAATTTATAATTTCTGCATTCATTTTAATGTGCCGTTGCTGATCGCTTCTACCAACCGGAAGTATGCCCAACGACAAAATGGCAGATGTGGTTTGTGAAAATGGACAGTGCACCGGAATCAGAGGCAAGGAGAAAGGATTGGTTTCACAGCCTGGAGTATACATCTAATATTATGTTCTGCTTTCTTTGTGCCTATCGTGTTGTGTTTACTGCATGTCTGTATCTCTGTTTGAACGGTAGATTTGCGTCTGTATACATTTAAAAGAGTCGTTTGCATTTATTTATGCACACATAGTGCACTTACACATGCTTTATGTGCTCCGGCATTTATTTACTGCCCTTTTCATGTCAAAGTGAGTGTATGTTAAAAATGTGTATATGACAACAATCGAATAAATCAACATAAACAATTTCTAAGTAAAAAAATTAGGTCTATTCATTCCGTGAAATTTAAAATAAATTGAATTTAATTTTTTAAAAAACCTGTCACTAACTATACTTAAATATCAAAAACTATGCTTTGAAAGCATTATTCATGCATCTTTTTCCAGCCTGTGTGCCTTAGAATAATGATTATTTTTATCATCACTAAGTTTCCTGCTTCAAATATCATGCATTTGGAGATAAAGGCGAAATTATGAACATTTTTGTCAGGATAATTTAGTCAACCGTGAGGTCAACGTGAGGTCAACCAAAAGAAGCCACTCAGTCAGATAAAATGGGTAGAGTGTGTAGATATAGACCTTGGCCACTACGATATCGACCGTCGATGACAGCTAATAACGGCGGCCGTATCCGTACAGGCGGCTAAAGAACACGAACCGTGAAATAGGAGAGGAGGTGAGAGAAAGATCATCGTGAGAATGGAGAGAGGACACGGTTGACGATCGAAGGAGCTAACGGGCGATGGTGGTGAAAAGATGAAGGAGATTCTGGTGTCGGTGCTTGGCTAGATCGGAAGTGTAGTTAATTTAAATAAAAGTTCTGGTGTTGGGGAGCATAAAATTTAGCATTTTATTTGTATTAAATAGTTCTAACCGTTTCAAGTGAAATAAAATATGAAAAAACGAATTTCATGCATTGTGCGATCACATTCGTGGTCCTTGCGGATAGAATAATCTATTCATCTTATGTCCGCTTGAGTGCAGGAGCTACCGCTCTTTCGCAACTCAGATAACAACATGCAAGCGACTAAAGCGACTAAAGCGACGACTAAAACGACGACTAAAGCGACTGGGAGATAAGACAGGCAAAAAAGCATATACGACGCAGTCTAACTGTTCCTGCATTAGCTTAAGCTTAGGTTAAGTAAAATTACATTCCAGCAGGACCTGCTACTTTCTGGTAATGTGCGGAAAGAACTATTTTGGTGGGTAACAGTAGCGATCATGATTAATTCGGTGGAGAACGATTATCTCATATGCGCTGTGTAGAAGGTTTGCTAGACAACAGTTTAAAAATATCCAGCACAGTATTTGAAAAGTATTTAAAGGTGGTTTTCAAACATCTTGAACTTTTCTATTAAAATTCTACAAACTGTCTATTAAAAGTTGTTTTACGAAAATCACTTAATTCATTCGTTGAAATAGAAAAATCAAATGAGACATACACTAATGCTAGGCAGTCTAGTTTGATTATCAAACAAAGCATTCGGAAACATTCCGATCGTTCAAAGGAGGTCCAAAACATGCAAAATCTAATTTCCTAAAAAACACTTAACGTACCTAAAAACTCCTAAAAAACAATAGTGCTGATTTGTAACAACATCAGAACAGCTAGGTATTATAAACCAAAACAGAAACATTATCTACATAATAACTAAAAATTGAAATAAAGTGTTAATAATTAGCGTCGTTGTTAAATTAGCGTTGTTGTTGTTTTGTTTTTTTTTGCCTGACCAAAACCATCTTTACAGCCACACTGCACATAGCCTCTGGTGTCCGAGTTTTTGAGAAAATTATGAAGCAAATGATATTGGTTTGATAAATGTCGAAACAAAGGGTTTTATTTGACGCCTCTTCCGGTTGCCGCCATCACAGCCTGATGACTCTCTGGTCCTGTATTTTGTCCGTGGCGTCTTTCTTGCTAGGGGAACGATTCCAGTGAAAGGAAGCATAGTGTCGCCCATGTTATTCTGTTTCTTGTATTCTTTCCTGCTCTCTCAGGCCATTTTGTGGAGATTGCCCTGTGTTAACCAGAGCGGGGTAGTGAATGATGGAATGGAGAATGTTTGTGGTGACTCAACGTGTAACCGCTCCTTAAGACGCGTCACGCAACTAAGTACACATAACGCATCGCGTGTATCACCTACACTTAATAACACTAATAATAAGAAATGATTATACTACTATCATTATGTTACATCAGAATTATATTTTATGCTAGAAATAAATTGATTATTCGAGTGACCACTAAACGTGCAACAAGCCTTCAACAAGTTGCTAGAAATAACCCCATATGTTCAACCCATCATAACCTGTGGTGTTTATAGCAGCGTCTACAGGCTTAAAAGAATAACAATTGGGATAACCTATTGTGCTGGAGTCGGATTTTGCGTACGAAGGAGAATTTGTACGGTTATAAGCTTGTGTATAGGTTGCATTCGGTGAAAGTTCAGCGAGAACATCCTACCTATCATATTGTTTGCAGCAGTCTGTAGCAGTGTGAGGATAATTAATAACGTACACGTATGTTGGTAAAACTAGGGAAACAGCTATTGGTGAATTTCAACGGCTAATAAAATCTACTATTTGGATAAAGCAAATGTTATTAATAAGAATGTTTGATTGAAATGTTTGAATAATTCCAGGGTAGGTATGGTGTCTTAAAAGTCGATAACCAATAAAATAGCACTAAGATTAGTGTTCATGTTTGTTTTCATCATTAAGACGATAAAAAACTTGAAGCGAAGAATTTAGTTATATATAATATTGTAATATGCGACCCCTCTGCTCCCAAACTATCTGGAAGGGTAGGCTTATTTGCTTTTATAATATGATCATGCAAATTTTAGAATATAGTTGTAAAAAAATAATAACGAACATGTTTGAATTGTGCTTATAAGTTTTGAACCTTAATACAATTGACAAATATATATAGAAAACCATTTAAAAATTTTCCATCCCAAAAATTTAGCTCAAAAATTAAGAACCGCGATATATATTTTACGAATCGACAAATTTCTATGACATATTTCTAATAACATAGCTTTTTTATTTTTTTCTGTTTTTTTCACTTGCTTTGTAACCAGTGTAAAAATACTCCAATTCATTACAGTTGATTGAACAAGTTTCAGAGCAAACAACAATTATGTGCTTGAGTAGACAATTCTAATGAATTATAAAAGCATGTCTAAAGCAGTCTATTTTAGTAGTCTACTGACTCTCTTTGCAGTGACAAATACCAAGCATGGCGTATTTTTACCTCTAAGTGTATTAGTTTTAGGATTGGTCCGATGTGTGTATTTTCTCGTGAGTTTAGACTGCTCTTCACTTGTTCCCGTTACTCACAGTGTCGGATATACATAGGAACAAGTTGCATCGGATATAGAATCACAGTTAATCTCTCCGTAGCTAATTCAAACTTAATCTCATCCGTTGGCTGTTCGATCCTAACAGCAAGTGTTGTCCGAGAGCAAGGGAAAGTGTGTGGGTTGAGTAAAAGTGCATAGCATAACATCATCCCGGGAGTGGAAAAGGGACTTTGCCAGAGAGCGAGTACATTGAAGTGTGTTAGATTGTTGATTTTTCTTGTTAATAGGTCGTAATGGGTTAAACTCCTTTCCGTTTGTACCGCCCAGCAAGCTACGTTGGAGAAATGAGTCGCAAGAACGCAAAGGACGTTGCCGTTTTTCGTTTCGGTAGGAAATTTGTACATATTACCGAACATTTGGTACCCATGGCACGAAGCATATCACGAAAACTTTCGTCCTTACAAACAACAAACAGCCATTAACTTGGTCTCGCCACGTTGCACAGCGCACACGATAACACGTCACCATTCGGGATTGGATCATGGAACTCTACCGGTCGATGGTATAAGAGGGTACGGCCAGCGAGCTGATGTTGAAGTATGCTCGGTACGGTAGGTGAGGAATGCTTGCAGTTGCTTTGCCGTTTGTACGCTCACTGACTGGACGCAGTGAAAGTTTTTCCCATAGCCGAAAAAGTTCCAAATAACTTTCTCTGATTCATTAGAAAATTTGTTTAACTGCACTGTAATTTTATACTTGCAATGTGGAGGATTAATTGAAATAAGTTTCGAGCTAGGTTTCTGTAGCTGCTTTCAGATTGTGTTTTCTCAGCAAATCTGCATTTCTAAAACAATTTGGGCGTTGAGGCAAGTTTTATTGAATTGTTTGCCGAACAGATGTTGTTGAGTTGACTCTGGAATCTGGTGTTATTGTTACATTAGAGGCCCTGGTAGAACACTGAGCCGTCAAGTGAGTGAAGAGAGTTTGATTGAAGTCATGTTTATCATTTTATTCATCGTAAAAGGTATGCTATGCAAAGTATCCCTTTTCATATCATGTTACTTTTTAATGCTATTAAATACAAGACATGCATGTTGTAATGTGTGAAATGTAATGTAATAAATTTCGCTCTTCAGCTATGAACACGATGATCGTTCAGTACCGTTTTGTAGATACAGCGATTATGGACCCAAGTAAACACTGTTGAATATTTTTTGAACATTGAGCAACTATTAGTAAACATTTGACATTTTACTGCAATGTTGATGTGTTTCTTAACATCGTTCAATTGTAACTACTGGCATCTACTACTACGACTTAATAACATACTCGTCGTGTGTTCAAGTTTCATATTAACTGTCTCCCCGTGGCAAGGACTAACTTTCCGACAGTGTGGAACTACATAAGTCTCGAAAGACTTGTGAAGGCCGGCATGACCATGTTATTTTTTAATTTTTATGGTTTTATGTAAAAATTAATAAGTTATGGTGGCTAATTTTATTATTACATGTTTTTTATTGAAGTCGCTTACTTTTGGCTATGAAAATGTATTGGGCATCACATCGCCGTGTTTTGCGAGCATTATTCTCACCATCTCTCTCAAATTCACACTAGATTGCGCTCTCCCCGTTTTCTATGCGTTGCTAGGATTTTTATCGTCGATTGCTGTTTATGTTAATGTACTTGAAATGATCCAAGTAACTTTATTCAGAACAGATGTTACGTCCGGGTAAAGTGTCTGGTCATACGTGCTGTAGGATAAATTAAATTAACGAAGTATCAAACGAAACTAGATGAGCGTTATTATAAAAATAAATAAAAACTAATTAATACGCGTTTTTAATACACTTAAATCAAAATTTGCCTAAATTACGTGTTTTTAAATTGTTTTTATTTAATTTTTTATCACCAAACCTTCACCAAACAATTCTGTCACCGTTTTAGATGTTGGTGATGTTTATTTTTTCTATAGTTTTTTAACCAGTGTCTCTGTCAGGAATCATCTGTCAATCGTTATTTTATTCCATAAATAGATGGTAATTTTAATAGTGAGCTAATAATTAAGATTGAAATGTATATACTGATAATTTATTTCAAGGGTAAACGATAGTTTTTTTTTTGACACGGAAACGTCTTATAAGATTTCATGCACAATAGGAGTTTGGTTGAAGAATGGTGGCAGAGCTGACAGCAGACACCTAGTATGGAATTATAACAATAAAAAGTGTGTCTGAATCGGGAGTGACCAATACTGAAACTGATAGTATTGTTTAATCCAAGTGCGTTGAGTGATACAGGATCGATCAACCGAACCTTAGCAATGGTGAAGTTTCTATGGTATCTGGGAAAGGTGTTATGCTTGTGACCCAAGTTCGAGTTCCTTACATTGTTCCATAACCCAATAGCCCAATTTCATTAAAGCAAAACAATACTGTCAATTGGCTATGAAAATCGACCAAAAGGAGCACATCGTGTTTTTTTCATCTGAACTAGAATTATAAATAATGCATATTACAATGCGACTCAATGAACGAACAACCTTTCCTTGTAAATAGAGTTATTTAATTTAAAGAATTCAGGATATCGAGATATATTTGTTGATATTTTGAAATCAAATAATCCACCTACGAATAAAATACCGATATATAATTATGGTAACACTATGGGCGCACAAAGATTACCATAGTTAGAAGCAAGATGACGTAGATGTGAAGTATTTGACAGAGTAATACAAACGCGTCTCACGGACTGCTCTAACTCGTTATGCCCGGAGGAATGACGTAGCCCGTCATGCACTCGATCTTTCTCTTTGCGTTCAACCTTCACCCAGTACGGTTCGATAATAAAGAGTGTTTAAAATAAATAAATTACAACGACTCAGAAAGAAGAGTGAGAAAGAGTGGGAAAGAGAAAGAGAGTGAGCACAACCCTCTATATGTATGTATATATATATATATATATATATATATATATATATATATATATATATATATATATATATATATATATATATATATATATATATATATATATATATATATATACATATAGAGGGTTGTGTTCACTCTCTTTCTCTTTCCCTCTATATGTATGTATATATGTATATATATATATATATATATATATATATATATATATATATATATATATATATATATATATATATATATATATATATATATATATATATATATATGTATATATATATATATATATATATATATATATATATATATATATATATATATATATATATATATATACCCATTTATGTATATAAATTTATACAAGCCCTCTTATCATGTTATGAGCAGCAGTTTTGTCTAGCTTCCCGTGGCAAGTTTAACCCGACAACCCGCATAATCTTTACGTGCATAATTTAGCAACTCAGGGTGCTGTGCATTGTGTAATAATTCATTTCAAACAAGCAGCTGTACTTATTCTGGGCACGGCACTCGAGATGCATTGCACAAAAACGTTCCTACAGGTTGGCTACGTGGGACACAAACACCGAGCAGGGGAAGCAATTGGGTGTTTCAAACGCGCATGCAAAATTTTTATTGAATACACTCATAATCCATGAAAAATTTAAGCATGTTTCGTTGGACGCAAGCACAGCAAACCACCCGCCAATCAGCGAGTGTGGTACCATTTGGTGCCGGATGTAGCTTAAAATCGGCTACCAAAACGGTCTGTAATTTCTGGGAGCGATGAGTAGTGCGAACTTTTCCACTCTGTTCGTGTGATGGTGTGGTGTGAGTCAAATTTTCTCCAGCAATACCGAGTACATCTGGACAGGAACTGCGAAATGGTGTTGGCGTCCAATTTGTTACTCTGGTTTCATGGCTGCTCGATGACTTGGCAGTTTTGTACATGCGAAGAGAAATAGTGCTCATTCTGCTTACCCACCAAAAAGCATATTTTCCCGTAGGAGAAGATGGGTGAAACAAGACGACCATTAATTTAAAAAATTGCTGTGCAAGAAATGGTGGCCGGACCGACAACGCCTTGAAAGAGATAAAAGATAATTTCTGTCTGTTTGTCGTTGAGCTATAATTTTCAATAGCCGGGTTAGCAGTTACAACGTGGATTGCAAGAGTAAGCCATCGGTAGCAGGTGGTAAAAGTGAAAAAGGAAGCAGGAAAAGAAAAAAACACAAACCCATTAAAATTCATCCTCAAAACCGCTTTGCAACGAGGTCTAATTGATATTTGTACTGTAATTGCTCATCTTTATTAATATTTTTTTCCCTCTCACTATAAACCATAAATATAAAAATGTGCCAGAGCTATAGTACGTCACTTGTATCACAGGATAAAGGTATATGTGTTAGTGATGGGTCATACGATTCATTTCACGACCCGACCTGGAATCAGGTGCAAGCCAGAATCTTATCAAACCCATGAGAGCAACTAGTTCGGGTCGACCCGAATAATTGGTAGGTTCAAGAAAGCATAAGCGACTCCGACCTGTGATAACAGCTAGTTCGGGTGGGGTAGGAATTTGGGTCGACCGAATGATCAGTAGTTGCGAGGTTGTATTCGCTAACGCTTTCTTGCACCTACCGAAATCTTTGCACCTGCTGAATCTACTTGTACTTTTGGGACGACCCGAACGACTCCGGATCGCTTACAGATGGCTCCGAATCGATAGGTTCGGGTCGGCCCGCCCATCGCTCAAAGGTATCCTTGAAACACAAACCTTTCTACTCTGCTCCGGCTACAGAGTCCTTGCAATGCTTGCCAAATGACGTGCGCCCTTGGTAGTCATAGATGACTTTAGCAATTCATAATTTATTCATAAACTTCGTTGAATTAGTCTCCCACGGACAGTAGATTCTGGCAACGTAACACTCGTCCATTCCAAACAAATGCTCTCTTTGTTTGTGAACTTTTCAGTCTCCGCTTTTGCTGCACTGTTCCTTTTTCTCATTTATCACTGTGGCAGCAGCAAAGGTGGCAGATACACGCTGAGACGAAAACTATTACCTTCTGGCTGAAGCACTGTGGAGTGGATGCAATGAAATTATTTTTCATTTTCGTATACTTACATTTATTTAGTTTTTCTTTTTCGATCGTTTCCCCCACAATGATTTTAACCGTGGATGTACCCTCTCACGAGGATGAAATAATTTTGTCAAGAGCGTGCCCTGCAGAGATTCTCTATCAGGGGGCTTTAGGCAGCATCGAGTATAAAAAGCAACGTAGTGATCTCTCCTGATGTACGCTGTATTCCATCCACGTGGGATATAAATTGTATGCTTTAAGTCCAAAAAACAATCTATTTCAACACCTTCAATAACACCCATTCTGCTAAATTTACTCGCGCTTTTATTTTCCTGTTTCTGTTTTTTCCATAGTTTCCCCCTACATATTGCGGTTGGAGTCGTGGGTGAGCGGAAATAATATTTTCTTCTGCTGAAGAAACACTGTTATAGGTAGGGAGAAACTATAACCTTTTCGGTAGAAGAACGAAACCAAATTCAATTTTACAGATCAATTCTCATGCGTTTTAGTTGTTAGTATGTTGCTACGATGCTGAAAAGAACTTTTAGTTCGTTGGTTGATATGAGGGTTGATCGAGGGTTGGTATGCGTGCTTTGTTTCCAATCGAAACGCATAATTTACTGACGATATATTTAAACCCCAGTGGAAATGTATCGGGATGACAATCGTTGTTTTTTTTTTCAATGCCATTATGCCATTAACCCATGTTTTTGCTTTAAAGGAGATACTAATACAGTAAGAAAAGCCAAAACAATAGACTAGAGAGAGGCAAAAATTCTAACGAATGCCTTATTTAGAAAACTATTCTAGATAAGATATTCATAAGTCATATTCATACTAAGGTTTAAATGTCAGTAATGCATGACCTGTGATATACAGTGAAAAAATAGTGTTGTCGCTATAATTATAATAACTTTGTTAGTTTTTAAAGTAATACGACTTTGATTTTAAGTGCTTTGATTTATTTTGACTTATGAATTTTATTGTAATGTACGTATAGAACAGCTCATTTACTATACAAGCTCAAGGAAACTGATATAAAAGCGTTGAATTGCCGAAATGTAGCTTATTATATAAAACAAAAATAGTTTTCAGGCCATCTCAAAAATCATTCTATCAACATATTTTTATCCCGATGCCTGTATGGACTGCTTCCTTTGTGCAATGGAGTGAAATGGATTTTTATCTTACGTTAGAACCAATAGTGAATGGTTGAGTAATAATATATAGGTGACCCCCGAGATACGAATATATTTCGGAGCAAATACATATCCCAAAGCAAGGCGTAGGTCGAAAAATTCGTGTGTCGAATTTGGAATATATTTAAGGAAAACGTTCAATATAACGTAAATCATCTAAATAACCTTGTGTTAGGGACAGTTCCGTAGTCCAGTCCTTAACTTGTGTGACTTAATAATATGTCCATGGTGGGTTTATGCATAGAATGAACCGTCCTCCCATGGCAAGGACTGACTATCCGGCTGCGTGGTAATGAATAAGTCTCAAAAGCCTTGTAAAGACCTGCATGTCCGCGTTGGACATTACACCAAGCACAAGAAGAATAACTTGGTGTTCATTCTAACGGTCTCGGATTTGATGATTTATGCTGTAAAGATATAACTTTATCTAGCATTCGACATGTAACGGTTGTTGTTTCTCGTAGTACAACATTATAAGCGAGTTTATTTCACGTAATCTTCTTATACTGATAAACTAATCTATCGAGCTGAAAGCTCCAAACTTAAGGAATGAACTTCTTGTTTCATGAAACACGATCAAACTGACAGGGCTCTCTATGCCTAAACACCTGTGTAACTTCATCGTTTCCATGAAAAATAAATTACAATCTGCATTCAGACCCTTGAGATCTTCATTTATGAAAATTAACACTCTTTAAATGATATTCTAAGCAACAGAGAACTGCTCTTAACTGTAATAAATTTCTTCTAAAAGATTTCAATTACACATATTATACATATAGATATAGATATATCTATATACACATATAGATTTCAGCTTACAGACAAGGCGACCAAGTACGTCGCTACTGTACCCTGTTTTCATTATCTGTGCAAGAGTATGAAAAGGGCTAGCTTGAGTATCTTTCCTCCGTTTGTTCTTGCACGAAACACTTCCATCATACTCGCAATGAAATGTGCACGTGATTTCAGCTGGATAGATAAAAGCTTCCCCACGAGCCATTCCCTCCCTTGCTTACTAGTGGCGTTAAATGGACAGGCACATGTTGTGGCTACAATAGTGACTCAATGCTGTGTAAATATTGCGAAATAATTATGTAAACCAATATTTACGAATGATTCGCACTTGCGTAAACGATAACCATTTCTTGTTTGGTCACATTTACAAACAGCACGCTTTATCAATGCGGTACTTTCCCATATCACAGTACAAACCGTTACACATCAAACATACCTTACTCGAACCGCAATGCAGCAAAATCGCAAATCATGGTGCGTTCTTTAGCCCCATTAATTGTTTATCAAACGCTGAATACAGGGGAATGGTTTTATTTGTGAACACCAATCATGGCAACATTTTCCATGGCAAACATTAACTAAATCGCGTCAACCAGAAAGTGAGAGCAAACCTGTGTACGCATAAATCTCGCGATGCAGTATATCGGGTATAAATATGGTTCCCTTTCGCGGTGCCGATGGTTGATATACATCGTGTGACGCGATGGAGTGTAAAATGAGTCGTGATGAAGTTAACGTGCCAAACAGTGCACGTGGTCTATCGCAGTGCATCGCTAGGATCGCAGAGCTTTCCGGAGCCTTTGCCATCGCTGACTCTGGTAAGCGTTAACTATAATCGTCTGACGGGTTTGATTCAATTCCTCTAGTATGTGGTAATACAGGCATGGTATAACAGATGTAATCCCTTCGCCAGAAGGTGTGTACGTGTGATAAAGCACCAACTTGTCAGAACATTCTGTATTCTTCGGTGTCCTTGAGAGCTTTTTCTACACTTACCTGGCTCTCAACGCGATTTTCAACTTGCATTTCAATGTAGGGAGCTAATCCTCAGACCCAAGCATACACCCTTTGTCCTAAGACAGAAACAGTACTTTTGTGCACAAATTGTACATTCAACATAAACCTGTTTGATCTGAAAGAAATATAGACTGAAATTTGTGGCTAGCTAAACGCTTCATTAAAGCCACCAAAATGTGGTTCATTATATAACATAAAATTCGTTCAGAAGAAAGGCGTTAAGAAGAAAATGCTATCAAAATTTAAGATCGTTTGGTTAAATTTGCTTTTCAAAGAGAATTCAAATTGCCGAACAGTTGATAAAAATTGCCACAAAATGCTTAACCATAAATAGAGTATTCGCGAGGTGAAGGTTAGGTGAACACTTTTCTACGGAACATAACTGTTGCGAAAGCCACTTAAGAAAAGGAGAAAATGTGGATATTTCTGCTGGGGAAAAGTCACAAAATTAGTTTATTCCTTCCCTGACTAAGAGGCAGAAGACGCATCTTTCGGGTCTATTTATACCGTATCTCCCCACCGCCATCGTAAACCCCGGTTACAAATGGAGGGCACCTTAGCCTTATGCAATATCCTGGTTAGCCATCAGGAAAACCCTACAACAGTCACGAGCGTAGAAGGTTTTGTCATGTGTAAACAAACGCTGTTCACAACAATAGCTAAAAAAATATCGCTAAGCTTCATACATCCAAACGCTTTGTGATTCGTTTTCAAACTAGAACCGAAAAAATTAAATAGAAAGTCTTTGTAAAAATAAGATTATTACTTACTTATCCGGCGCTATCATCGCTTTGCGGTCTTGACCTGCCTCAGGAGTGTCCAAAACCGCTCACGGTCTCGCGCCTTCATCTGTCAGTGTGTCCCACCCCGGACTTAAAGGCGGCCGCCTCCACGCCATCCTGCCTCCTCAGTTTGGGCCTACCACGCCTTTTCTGTCCTTGTGGATGGAGTAAAAAGACTTTTCGAGCTAGATGATCTGTTTCCATGCGTACAACATGACCAGCCAACCGGAACCTGGCGAGCTTGTTACACTGCATGACGGTGAGGTCGCCGTACAACTTGTATTGCTCGTCGTTATAACTGCTCCTCGATTATTCATCCACACATACGCATCTTTCTCGCGAACGCAGTTAAGAGGATTTCGTCAGATTTGGACAATGTTGATGTCTCAGAGGCGTATGTGAGCACTAGCACTATATCAGCTTCGTCCGTTGCGACAGGTTTGAGATGAACTATCTTCTCAGGAGATCGAAAGACCAGTTGGCAGCCAGCATCCTTGCGCACAACTCAGCTACCATGCTATTGTCGTTGCTGACCTTTGACCCGAGATATCCTAGACGACTTCAAAAATGCGTTTACCTAACTATACGTCATACTTATGAAGGTTTGGATTATAGTTTAGTAGGGCCGCTAAAAGGGATTAATTAAGCACTATTATTTTCATGATACAACCGGTCTTGTGGTTCAGTCGTCAACTCGTATGACTTAGCAACATGCCAATCATGGGTTCAAGCCCCGAATGGACCGTGCTGCCATACGTAGGACTGACTATTCTGCTGTGGTGCGAAATCAATTATTCACCCAAGCCCATAACTGAATAATGAATAATGAAAGCCAAGCCCATAACTGGTACAGGCAGGTCTTGACCGACAACGGTTGTTGAGCCAACGAGGAAGGAGGAAATTATTTTCATAATAAGAATGACGGAGTTGGTTGGCAGAAGAAAAACTACCACATGCAGATTATGTTTCAGACCAATCCATTTATCACTTTATCGCTAGTGTAACTTTTTTATTCAGTTTTTCTTACATTAATGTTCCTTAACGGATTGAATCAGAAAGATGTTTTCCTTACCCAACTCTTGTCAACTGGCATCGCACTTCTGTTAATGCAAATATTATGGCAATCATCAGAAGCCGGAAGTAAAAATGCCATCAAACCAAAAGAAACTTGATCGCACAGTTATAAAACTAACCGAAATTAAACACCGAAGGAGCATTAGAAAATAGTTAATAAGCTAAATTAATGCAGCAACTGTGCAAATAAGGTAAGACGCGCGGTTTCGGCTCATTATGAAATCCGGCCCAGCGGACAAACTTTTACCCTTAAGCTATCAACCGATACCGGTAGTCTTCTTTTATTCGCCACCATCGTGCTACCCTTGCTCAAAGTCATGGTAGCTTGCATGGGAAAACACTCTCACGCTTTAACAATGAACTAGGAAGAACTGGTTCCAGATAAATAAAAAAAAATTGAAAAAAAAACTAGTTCAACAAATGATAAAAATATAACTTCACCTGAAACGCATCGCACTCCCAAAAGTGCCCAACAACAAAATCGCGCAGTAGGAGCCAATCGAGTGCAATGGAAAGTTCAGTGAGCGTGTATGTGTTCTTTTTTTGTTTGCCCTTTGCTGCCGCTACCAATTGAATGGAAAGGAATTTTATATCATCGTTTTGTAGGCACTATGGTTGCAAGATCTTCGACGCAAGTTTTCTTTGTTAAGTGCGAGGGGAGCTTAGTGCGGAAAAGGATTGAAAATCTTGGACGTAAAAGTTGCAGCCAGAATTTTTGCTATTCACGCACAAAGTTAGCCGGCGCCGATAGAGAGAAAGCGGTAAAGTGATCAATTCTTCGTGGTCGTTTTATTCGTTGTTCATTTGCACTATTTTGGGGGACGCAAAAAGGCAGAAACCAAAGGACGGGTACAGTTGGCAAACACGGACCACGACTAGCCATCCGCCTCCATCGGTAGAAAGTTCTGTAACAATTGTTGTCAAATAAAACCAACAATCAGCCGGTGTGAAAGAAATTAGCGTGCGTCTTCTTTTAAACCTATTTTCTCTTCATTCATTAAACGTGGTTATGAATTATTTTGATAATTATAGTTTGCGACGGTGGCTTTGCTTAGGCTTAGGGTGATAAACCTAAAGTTAAATTAAAATGATGTGCATGATAGTTTCTGATGTTTGAAAGTGGAAAAAACAGAACCAGTTTTACCGCTTAAAGAGAGATTTGTGTATCTTCCAGCTGAACGCTTAATGATGTACGAGAGTGATATAATGGTACTCCACCTATCGTCGGTAGATGCATCCAGGCACCTCGCCAGACAAGCTGATGAAGAGGCTGTAAGATGGCTGTATTGGGGCAAATATTTTGTTGGATGCTCGCTGAAAATGGTACACAGTCAGGAGATTAGTATTCCGTACACGTTTCACGGCTTGGATAACGTAAAAAAGCCTAAGCTGCGGTTGCATGGCGACGGCCCTTTAGACCCGGTGTAACGATGTGCTGAGCTTATGGGGAACCACGCCGTCTAGTCTGCTATTGTTGATTTTATTTCATTTTTATTTCGATCGTTGGTGGTACGCGTTATGAGGATATTGTCGTGAAAATTTGAGATCAGTTAATCGTTCACTCATGTGAAAATACTTATGTGAACTGTTTAACTGCTTTTAATATTCCACAAATTTCATTAAAAAAGAGAAAAAATTAAAATATTTTAATTTAATTAATGGCTATCTTCATCTACTGAAGGCAAACGTATATGCACTCAAACAGTAGAGTTGTAGTCAATGTTCAAACAATAAAAGCATTTGAATTGAAATTAACTAATGCATATGAAAATTATTCCTATTTGTAAAATAAAGTTTGGTAATAAAACTGAAAATGTGTTTGGATAATTAAGTAATTAAGTTAATTGTTAAATTGTCCTAATAGCAAAATTTCACTTGCATTATTTTTTTTTCATTCAAAATCCCACATGTACGAATAAAATACATCCAGAAATGTTAAAGTTGTTTAGAGAAACAAAAGTAAGTATGATAAATTGAATGCACGGATGTAAGAAACACATGAAATATACAGCTTTAAAAATTGAATATAACACACATCAATTAGTTTAACGTGTAACGTTGAATTGTATATGTTTTATTAACCTTTAACGAAACTGGTTCACATTCAAAGCTTCACATTACAGGCTCTTACTTAAACACTTTCCATTAAAGTTTTGCCATTCTGGGATTTACCACCAAAGAAGGATGATTGCTTGAACTGGAATACGGTTGGCTAGCACGACCATCCATGCGGACATCGTTGAGAAAGTTAAACCTGCCGAACGGACGAACTAAACGGTACCATGCCAGCGTCCCTCCCCCCCCCCCCCCACCCTTCCAGAAATCCTTTTTCCTTTGAGCTCTGAAGTTTCTTTCAAAATTCTCTTAAGCAAGAGCCTGACAATCTCCGGCTTCAAGCAATCATAAAAAAACTTTTCGATCCTCTTGTAGACACTGGTTGGTGGTGGATTGTCTGCAGGCCCTCGCTGAAGTAGGACATTTGCTATAGTAAAATGTGTACTAAATTGTTACTTATTGGTTTCTTGGCTGGTTCTGCTATCGCTCCCTATAGTCAAAAGTGTCCAATGATGAACCACAGAATATTGTAAGCAGATTGAAGCGCATTATGAACAATTGCTTAAGCCAAGATACTTCTGGGTTAAATTTTTTGACTATTTACTTCCTTCAGGACAAAAACAAACACCACAAAATGAATGCTTCCCGTGTATAGAGTGAATTGTTATGTGACATTTTGACAGGTTGAGCCGCTTTGTGAGGCATTTGTAATCAATTTGTTTTTACTGAATGTTGCGTGAAACCGCACGAGCGCATCTTTGAATTCAGCATTGAGTAAAATTACAAAATAAATTCAGGTAAAAGTAAATAAAGCAACATTGAATGTCAAATGATAGAAAAAGGACTGTAAGCATCATTCAGTGAATTAATATATTCATTAGGAATTCTTACAAACTTAATTCGATACTCACCCATTGAAATCGTTTAATTTGCATTACTATTGTATCCAGAAAATTATTTTGATTTTTTATTTCACATTCACACCAAAATAACCGGCTCCTGTTATTTAGAGTAACCATTTTTCGTTCATTTTCAGAAAAGTTATAAAAAAGAATGCAATACACCTGTGGCCAGATTTGTTTGATTTTTTTTTATTGAAGTCTTATCTTTACAACATCCTTGATACACATCATGTATGTATGTAAAGGTTTACGACTTTTTCATTTCATTTTGTGTTTCGTCGTCAATTTTTGTCACACATCCTATCGTCCCTCTTTTATAACACAATATATGATAAAATATTAAAATCAAAACATGACTCACAAACTAATGTTTAGTTTAATGTGTGACGTTTTTCTTTCATTGAAGAATCGCGCATCATTGGAAATGTTCCGTTTTGTTAGATGGCTTTGGAATTCGTATGTAATTTTTGTTTTGTATATTAATCATTATAAAATCTAAGTGAAGTTTAAGCGCAGAGATGGTATGGAAACAATCGATTTAAAAAAGAACCTATCGCTGTTCGACAACTACTGTTGGGACCTTTTCGCAAGGTACTCAACGACCTGTCGTAAGCGCATGTTTTGAAATAAGATATCGGTTCGGGTTTCAAGCGATCGCGTTCGGTTCAGCAAGGAAAGGATAAAAAGAGCGACAGGACACGGAGAAGGTCTCTAAACCAAAAGCTGGAATCGAAGACTCATTTTTTGGCAAACGTAAAACAATAAATCGTTTCAGCAAAGAATTTACACCGCGTTAGTTTTCATTTCGCAATAACTACCCTTAAGACATGTTTGCGATACGAGTATGTATATTTTTGATTTATTTTTGTGTTTTTTTTTCTGGCGAAATACTTTTATTGTTTATTTCTGGTATTTTATGTTACAATTTCCTTCATTTTGCTTACATATATACACATATACAATTAGACGAATCAACTGTATTTGCTACGTAAATCGGTTCGTATCGCAGCTATTATTGAAATGGTTCCTTTTTTTATATGCTACGAGCCGTTCACGTTTCATGATTTCTTTTATTACAACCTCGTTCACCGATCTTGTCGACAGATGAGTATCAAACATGGATTTGGACTTGATTCAGCAAACCAAATAACAATGCTTTCAAATCGTGGGTAGCAGTATCTAGAAACCGTAAGTAATAATCTTTTCTTTTGTTAGCAACACCAATTGCTGTAGTTTGATTGAACATATAGTCTGTTCGGATACACACGACGATATTAATAACCATAACAAAAAATATAACATAGAACACACGACTGATCCTTGATGTGAAATGCTGAGATCCTTTATCTTCGATAATTTTATAAAATATGTAAATGCATGCTCATAAAGTACATAGATGAAGGAAATTTACATCGAAAGAAATTGCTTTGACCGGGTACTAAACATTATCAACCATCTTTTCAGTGTGCTATTTGTTCAGCGAAACTGCACTGTAAAATTGGGATGCATTTCTGGCATCGGGACGCGTAGTATTGTTGAGCGAAATGAAAATGCAAACTGCCCTTTCCTAACGTTCATTCGTTGCAACGATTAAAGTTGTGTCAATAGACGCTTCGCAAATTGGCAAACAAAAGCTCCCTGGTACAGCTCATCTGCAGCGCCGAAACGAAAGTTCTTTTGATCCACTTCTAAAATGTTCTGCTTCTCCTCCTGCCCCATGTCCATCACTATCATCCTTATCCTGCGTCTGATTTACCGCATCATCGTTTTTAGTGACAGAAACATTCATCGTAATTGATTGAATACACAAGTTACTCTTTGCTTTGCACAGGCGAGTGGCTTCAGTTGTCTTGTCGTAGCAAAATGAAACTTTTTTATTGATCCTTGCGAAAACAGATGATTTTCAAAAGATTCCATTGTTGTAAAGTTTCCCAACAAACAGTGGAGGATGTTTGAAGAGACATTGGCTTAGAAAATTGAAACCAAACAGCGCTGGTGTTATTAAACGCTCAGATCGACTTCACCAAACGGTCTACACGATGTTTACCTTTCTATTGAAGGAGTAATCATCAAAAAAGGAAGAAAATAAAATCGTACCGAATTTTTTGTTATGCGGATGGTTTTGTCGATGTATTTGCTTTCATTTGTGATTCATTGAAATTTTCATTTCGATCAAACGAGCAGATTGTCCGGCAATTTGAGTGGACGGTGAGTATGTGTTTGCTTTGTAACCTGTCCGGTTAAGCCTTTGTCTCCAGATTTTTGTTTTTTTCGTCGGAGTTTTTGATTGAGTTTCGAGTTTTGTTCGTAATTTTTGTCCGCTTGCAATCCACGTAGGACGAAGTTGTTGTGCGTTTGTTGGTTTGTTTGATGATTTGTTTCTGCTTTGATTTTCGTGGTATTATGTTTTGTTATTTTCCGGGAGGAGGGAGGTTGACATCACAGCGACGAATTAAGAATAATGAAGTGTGCGGCATTTTGCCATTTCAAGGTTTCTTGAGACTTTCTTCTATTGAGCAGAGTTTTTGTCTCTCACTATCGCATTGTGTTGTTCTATTGCAGTAACAAAAAAATCAACAGCAAAACAATAGAAACAACGTTAAAGATTTGATGGATGAGCTACAACGTACTGTTACTGCGTGGATTTTCTTTCACCAGATCAACATTGATCGATCATTTTCTGGATGCGTTTTACCAACATGGCAATGTGGCTTCGTCCACCTTCCCAAGGAACACGTGTACACATTTTGCAAATAGACGACAAAAATATGCTAGTTTTAGTTTTTTTTTAAATCACCCTCTCGGCTTTATTATCTAGTAACCCATTTGTAGTTCACATCCATGTAGTTTCTGCTCAGGGAACTCGTTTTCTTCCGCCAGTTTGCCCTTTCAAAATGAACTACTTACTGTTTTTTTTACAGTGTCCCCAATGGCACGAAACTAATGCGTGTCGAGATGAGACATGACATAGATAGACATATACATAGATTGCAGATTAGATTTTTACATGCATTATTACAGTATATCAGCTCAGCATCGCTTGAATATATACAGGAATTCTTCATTTTCCGTGCGTAATTATAGCGAGCATTTAATGCTCTCAATCTTCGAGAGATCTAACCCTGCGTGTTGCATCGTTTGGATGTTTGTAGCCAGACGGTACCATTTATTGGAGGTTAATAAATTTCGAATTCAATTTGCTATGAAACTATGCACATTAATCACTTTTGAAAATTCTCGTTTTCCTGCGAACTGATGCATTGTAAAAGTACAACGCAACATTCTCACTTTGGATCGTACGATCATGTTTTCATCATTAACGGGTATTTGTATTTGTGTGTGTGGATTTTAAAGAATATTTTACAAAAAATATCTACCCGATCACCCGCATACTGGTGAGAAAATCACCGAAATCGTAGTTCATATTTGATGAATTTGCTTATCTTGTTTCTTGTCGAGCTCAGGAACAAGATCCCTACAGCACCTGTCACAGCTACAACTACTCTAAGCAAATATCGTCATTTTCGATCTACGCTTTGCTTGGTTCGTAAATATTGACTAATTTATCGAAACGGGGACCTCATGTGGTTGAAAAGCTATACTCATCATCATCACCTGTGGTGGAACGGTAGGAACAGGGAGGTCAGTTTTGGTGTTTATCATCGTGTACAGGTGTGGAAGATTATAATGGCTTTGGGTTATTTTTTTATTTACCTGACTTGACGAACCAGAGGTACTCCCACTACCTTCGAAGGTGTAGTTACGCAGATCGTCGAATGGCCCGGAGGCTGGGAAGATGTCGGCGCGTCGCTTCGGGTCGTCCAGGAACACGTCCTGGTCGGACACGACGGCAATATCTGGACCTGTTGGTGCGTTCGTGGAACGGACAGAACATAATAAAATATTGTTAGCAAGCATTGTTGCCCTACGATTTTAAATGATCTTTCCATTAGATTACAAACAAAGACTGATGTACACAACTCGTAACATTGAAGCAACAAATAAAGATAGGGCGATGCTGAAGAGGGGAATACATACTGGCAATACAACCCCCAAAACGGCACATGCAAACGAAACACGCTACTTACGTACTGGCGGTGCCTTATGTTGAACGAGCTCTGGCAGCGGTCCGATTGGAATCTTGAGTGTCTTCATGTCAAACGCTGTCATGTCGTTCTCGCCACCACCTTCGTCGCAGTAGTTGATGATGTTCTCGCGGATGTCGTCCTTGGTGGCCGGCTTCTTGTTGAAGTTAGCCGAACGACGCCGGGAGCAGGAAAAATAAACAAATATTAAAACTGTTGCGTGTGGAAAGGAAGAAACAAAAACAAAACTTGTCTTTAGAAAAGATTTGCAAAATTATGTTTAAAGCACACCCAAACTCGACTCCACTTACTAATGATCAGTAATAGGCAGGCTATAACGGCGGCCAAGGCACTGGTGCTGAACTTAAGCGCTTGTCGTTCCTTCAGAAACTCACAACTCTCGCCCCAGTACGAGTCTGGACAGATGCACTTGTACTTTAGGCGCGGCTCCTGGTTGATGCAAGTGCCCCCATTCAGACACGGATAGTCCAGACACTCGTTCCGGTCGATGCAGGTCTTGCCTTCCGGTGAGATGATCATACCATCGCCACAGTTGTAACGAAAGAGATTCAATCCAAACACAAGCTGTTAACTGTGTGACCAAAAAGACACACGATCTCTCACAGTGGACATCGAGGTACTTACGCGCACTCGTACTTGTTCCACAGGTCGACACACTCGAACGGAACAGGACAGTACGCGTTCTGGCAAGGATTGTTGGAGGAACAGTAGCGGTCGATGTTCTTGGCCATCGTGGCCTGACCCCACTGGGTACCGTTGGTGGCTGGCGGAAGTGGCAAGCTTTTACCGTCCAATCTGCAGAGGAACGGGAAGCGATTATCAAAAACGAAAACCCTGAAAAGCTTTGCGGTCATACCCGCTAGACTTACCTAATATCGTCGATGCAACTCTTCTGATAGTCCGATATGCCATCGTACGTCTTCACGCCAGTGAACTCAGGCTTGCCGCCCGCATACACACCCTCCTGCTTGTCCACTGACAGCCACTGATGTCCGTCGAACGAGAAGCTTTGGTTGAAGTTGGCACCCTCACCCCCGTCCAGCTCCAGGATGGCCGCTGAGCCGTACCTTTGCACCTTCACCACGTGCCACTGTCCGTCATCCACTTCGACTGCCGTCAACGCTACCTCCTGCTCCTCCACCTGACCCGTGTTTAAGCTGTACCGGAAGTACACCTTGGCACCCTTCAGCTCAATGATGCCGTACTCGCGCATATGCTGATCGCTGATGCGGAACAGCTCGCCGTACGTTTCGCGCGTGCGGAACCGCAGTTGAATCTGCGTCACGAACTTATCCGGCTCGAAGCTGAGCGCGTACTTCACGTAACTGTGCTTTTTGAACGTGGTCGGCGTGGTCGGCAAGCTGCAGTACGTGCCCGTCCAACCGGGATTGCATTCACACTTGGCCTTGTCATAGCTACCGACACACTTGCCGTGCTCGAGACACCGAGCGACCTGCGGATTCAGATCACACACCTCCTGCGTGTACAAACAACCGGGCGCACTACCCTTAGACAGTCCCGGGTGGGACAGGTCGTACAGAATTCCGTTGTGCTTAAACTCGCGAATGCACCCCTGGAAACCGACCCCGACCGGCATGTACTGCCAGCGGCTGTACGTGTAGTCGAACTTGTCCCTAAACACACCGCCAATCTGGAGCGGCGTGTTGAGATTCAGATATTCGTTGAACTGCGGCACCTTGCCCAGCGCCTGGCAGGTGTGGTCGACAAACTCGACCAGGTTGCCGTCCTCGGTTTCGGTAATTTCGGCCGTCTTGCAGAAATCGACCACCATCTTCACCTGCTCAGTGTCCCAGAACAGATCGATCCGGTGCCATTCGCCATCATTGAGTGGAAGTTTGGTCGCGATGCGTAACTCTAGCGTACCCGAGCCGTAGTCGATGAGAAAGCGGGGATAGCCCTGCACCAGCTCCAGTGCAATAAAGTCGGACAGCTGCTTGGACGTGTCGTCCTCCTTCGGTGGTGTGATAGGTCCGTTGTAGAAAATTAAACCATCCGGCTTCGTTGTGATGATCTCGACGCTAATATGCGACTTGTCGCAAATGTCGAGCGGTGGGTACCAGGCCCAGCCACTGCCGCGGAAGCTACGTACGACCTGCTGACAGCGGGGCCCCGTGTAACCTGGTGGACACGAGCACTTGATACCCGACTTGGAATCGGTGCAGCGACCACCGTTCAGACAGGGATGGGATTTGCAGGTCTGCTGCTGCTTGTACACTCGCGAGCTGCATATACATTCCGCCGTGGAGTTGATCTGCACCCCAACCAAGGCGGTTTTGTTCGCATTCACTAGGCAGGGGTTCGATTGGACCTCGATGATGCTGGTACACGACCCGGCACAGTCCGCATTCTCCAGCAGACATTCGTCCACGTTCACCATCGTGATGTTGATACCCACCTCCTGCTCGATTTCCTCCTTGTGCAGTAGTATCACGCCGTTCAACTGCACCGCCTTGTAGAAGTACGCGCCATGTACGGCGAACCGCACATCGGTCAGTGGAACCGACCGATCCTTCATCTGCACACTGAAAATGTCTACATTCTTCACATCCACGTTCAGCAGCTCCGCCAGCTTGTCCCGGAACCGCTCCAGCTTGCTGCGGAAGATGTTCTGGGTGCGATAGTTCCAGATGCGTATAAAGTCCTCATCCGTAATGCCGATCAGCCGGATCGAGCCGGAGTTGACGATCGCCTCGTACGAAATGTGCTTCACCACTATTGACATGTTCGCGTACGATTCCTGTGCGTGCTTGCGGTCGTAGATCTTGAAGCGCAGCTTGTAGCGTCCCTCGCGAGCACCGCGCCGCATCGTCACCATGCCGGATTTGTCGTCTAGCTTGAAGCGTGGATTCTCGGCCTCATCCCAATAGAACAGCTTGTCCGAGGTGTCCCAATCGTCGAGATCGTTTACGAACACACGTCCGATCGGTGTGTCCGGCGCTTGGCCTCGGTAGTTGTACACGATCACCTCCTTGGAGCCGGGCTGCATGATGTTATCGTTCAGATCACCGATTGTGATCGTCAGCGTGCTGGTGCCGGTTAGCGGTGGCGTGCCCGAGTCCTTGATAACGATCGGAATGGTGTACTGCTTGCGGTACTCGCGATCAAACGAGCCGAGCGATGAAATGATCGCCATACCGTCACCCTTGTTACTCTGCTCCACCTTGAAGGACGTCCGGATCACATCGTCTGCGTTCGGGTCCATGCTGAACTGGAACGGTGCCCCATTGCCCTCTAGCCGGTCATCCTTATCGACAGCGGAGATTTCGATAATTTTCGACGGCGGTGAGTTTTCAAGCAGAATGGGCCGATAATCTTCCGCGAATACCGGCGTATTATCGTTGATGTCCTTCACCAGCACAGTCAAGATGGCAGAGGCCGTGCGCGGTGGTACACCGTCATCGGTGGCAAGAATTTCGAGCGAGTGTTTCGCCATCGCTTCCCGATCCAGTTCACGCTGAATCGTCACCATACCTTCCTGGTCGATGGCAAACTGGCGCTTTCGGTCCGTAGCACGGTTAATGCTGTAGGTAATTTTGCTCTTACCGCCCTTGTCGATGTCGACCGCCTTGAAGGTGCCCAAGTTTTTCCCCACGTCCGCGTTCTCATACACAGCCGCCTCGATGTGCGGCTTCTTGAAGCGAGGCGTATTATCGTTAATATCCTTCAACTTCACAATCACCCACGAATGGTCAACGTGGTATTTGTCGCTCTCGTCAATCTCATCGTTATCGATCACCTGTATCCGAAAGCGAAAGCCATTTATCTGCATCGGATCCTCGTAGTCTAGCGGCTGGACCACCTTCAAGCTTCCCGTACCGTCCGCGTTCTTGACCATCGCAAACTTATCCACCCCGTAACCGATGCTTTCAATGATTTTATACTGGAAATTGTTTATCTCATCATCGTCATTCACCGTCACGGTCAGTATCGGTTCCTCGGGCAGCACACTACCGTCGGTTTCCTCCACCTCGACAAACCACTCGTCCTTGGTGAACCGAGGCGGCATATCATTCAGATCCTTCACCTTGATGGAAGCTGTCCCCGTACCCTTCAAACCTCCGCCATCGGTGGCCACTATCTGCAGCGAGTAGTCGGGTGTCTTCTCCCGATCGAGACAGCATACCGCCGTCGTGATGAGTCCCGTAGCCGGATTGATGTCGAAGATCGGCAAACCAGTATCCTCTTGGATCACGTTCTTTTCGATCGAGTAAATGATCTTTGCGTTAGTGCCTTCGTTGATATCGTCATAATCCTCGGCCTTTATTGTCATCACGTGCATGCCGATAGTGCCATTTTCGGTCACGTTGCCATACGCAATCCCGTTCTGGAACTGAGGCGCATTGTCGTTGACGTCTTTTAGGTTGATTTGAACCTCCGTAAAGCCCACCAAACCCTCGCCCCCTTCGTCCTGCGCAAAGACGGTAAACTTCCAAGACGCTCGTCCGTGTGGTGGATCTCGGTTGAGGGGCTGAACATTTGGAGGAAATGTTGGGGAAGGAGAACAATAGGCAAAAGAGGAAAAACAAGTTATTAGTTTTTATCATCACGGATCTCAAAGACTGGAATGTATTATTCTTTTAAATAATTTCGAAATGAAATTTTGTTTGACTTAATAAAGCCTAACAAGGCTCGTGACATTGCTGGTCCATTGTGTCGGTTTTGTTCGTTGCGACAAGAGAAACTTTACAAAATTGCTTGCTTAAATTGAAATACTGTATTTACTTGAGGTTAAACTAGTGTCCGGTATACCGAGCTCAATAGAGTGTACTTTTGGTCCCACACGAATAATTTCGAGACCCGGCACATGGCACAAGTTGGAAGTTATTCGGAACTGTAGCAGACCACAATCTAGTTTTGCTATGGAAAAGTTTCTCCATCACTCCAAGGCTTCATTGCACAGTAGAGGCACATTAACTCTTGCAGACGTTAAGTTTCTATAGCGGAATTTTCCAATAGTAAAAAACTGCTGCAAAGACATTCAACGGTCAAACAATTCCAAAACAAAACGGTTTTCACATCCCTTTCCGCAGTTCTCATTTGTTATTCGTATTCTTTCGATTAACCGTTACGGTTAATTGCAGTGCTTTCGTTTTGTCTGTCGTCACTAGCAGACAACGGTGGTTAAATCTTGCGTACGCTTCCAAGTGCAGAATGTTGACCTACCTTAAGCACAAATATTTCCCCCGTGGCCTTGTTGATGTCAAAGTTGCTGTCGGAAGGATTTTCGATGTCAATACCGGGCCCGGTCAGGAAGTAGATGATGTTGTTGAGTCGGTCCACATCGGCATCCGAGGCGGTAACCTGTTCAGGGCAAGGGGAAAGTCATCAATTGATAAGCAATAAGCGGCAAGTGGATGAAAAACACGTGTAGGTTTCTACGGCCTACTCCGTCTCGTGAACTGTATTAAGAAAGGGGAGCAGTACTCCCGAGTAAAAGCCTTGAAAAAGGCTGGCATCCCGATGCAAACTTCCGCCTATTTAACAACGGAATTTACCACAGAGGTCTTGCCACTCTTAATGAGAATCGAATTTCCGAAGAAGAGCAATGCTCCCTAAAACTTGAAGGAAGAACTAAGTTAATAACACAGGATTTCTAACTCTATTTATTTATGATTTGTGGAGTACTCTTATCAGGAGCCCACGTGCTCCGTTAGCAATACAAACATTTTCTTGTTTAATTTTTGTTGGCAATATTTCAACTGGATTCTGTTTGAACTGGTTTAAATGGGATTTCTGTCTACAGGGAAAATATATGTAATGCATAGCCGGTCTCGTAGTACAGTCGTCAACTCGTACGACTTAACAACATGCCCGTCATGAGTTCAATCCCTAAATAGACCGCGCCGCCATACGTAGGACTGACTATCCTGCTATGGGGGGGAAATCAATTAGTCACTGAAAGCCAAGCCCACAAATGGGTACAGGCAGGCCTTGACCGACATCGGTTGTTGAGCCAAAGAAGAAGAAGATATGTAATGCGTGTTGCCTATGCATAGGCATTGTTATTTCATTGCCTAACTTACGTTCTGCCTAACTGTTACGTGTTCTGCCTATCTCAAAATCCAACAACACGTTTAAAGGAGAAACACGAAAATTCAGAAAAGTAAACAAAAGGGAACGCTCGTTTCTACGAACTACCGAAATCGATCAAAGAAGGATGATTGACTCAATGAAATGCAGGAATTGCAAAGCCACTAGGCGATAGGCTATCTTAGGTTTGTTGCTCGTCCTGTCAAACCCAGTCAGTACACAAGCAAACGTAAACGGAAAATATGAATGCTTTGTACCCGGATGATTGGCATAACTATTTGCTCGTTTGGATCAGTGAGATCGGGCAGAAAACATCAACGTACACCTGGCAGGTTTGGGTAGGTCGGTTGGGCTTAACACGACTCTGAACAGCCATCGTCTGTCAGTTAGAAAATTATTTTTTTCATTTTTTGCTGCAAATTCCACTGCTCGATGCTGTTGAATACTAAGAAGTAATTCATTTGGTTGGAGGAGAAATTGTTCGATATGTTTTTCACACATGCACTAATGGACTCATGCCCCGCCAAGAAGGTGTTCGACAGCGATCCCCAGTTAGGCATAAGGTCTGCATGGATGGGAGGCTGCAGCCAGCCACGTGGTGTATATGCTTGTAAAACAAACATCATGTTTACTGATGCAATTACACCATTCCACTGACGGGGACACAAGAGGATGCACGGAAGATAGTAATCAATCGATTTGATGCATCGCGGTAAGAAGAGGCCCGTCGAGCACTTAAAAGCAAAGTTCCATTACATCGTCTGAGCAGTGCGTTGTGAATTTTATCATTGCGTTAGCGCATCGGCACTGCAAAGAACTTTTCCATTGGACCACTCCCAAAAAGTTCCCCACTGCTGTAGCGCACCGTAAGCACTGCACAAGCGGTTCAATAGCAACGAAAGCAAAAGAAATTTCCCCTTCCGAACACGACAAGAATCGTTCTAATCGTTCTTTTATATGTTCAACCTGTTTTTTTGTTTAATTTCTGTCCATTTCGCCCCATTCTCATGAGACAGGGAAAGTACTATGTCGTGCCGCACATTGAAATAGCCCCGTTTTTGCTGTATTTTTGTGTTGCTGCTACGAAAGAAACGAGAGGGCCGTGCATGAAGGTGGCATACAATAGCGGAGAAAATTGGCGTCAAGTAAAAAGAATAGAGTTTTTGTCTCCATCAGCAAAGAGCTGCACTCCTGTGTCCTCATGGCAAGTGCAAAGGAAACAAGAAAAAGTAACCGAAAAGCAGCCAGCACGACACAACCAGTTCGCCGGTGGTTATGTAAATTTTAATGAATTTTCATTTTCCTCGATAGCTGCATCACTTTTTGTCTTCTCCTGGTTTCGTTTTCCACGTGGCGACACTTTCCTTCCCCAATGTATTGTATATTTTTCTTGGCCTGTGGGCCGGATTTTCCATTCCAAAAGTTTGTACGGTTCTCAGCGTTTTGTCCTGTGTCGTTGCGTTGTCGTTGTCGGTGCAGCTTAGGGTGGACGAGCCCAAATGGTCAAATTTATGCATACAGCTACACCATGTTCATTCGATTCTATTTCTGGTGCAAACATTGTGTATGTTTGTGTGTATCATTCAGAGCCGAATCGTCGGTACTGGGGACGTATCTGTGTCAAGGATACGATGGTGTGGGTCACATTAAATGAGCTTTTGGGAAGGCGTGCAAATAAGCGCAACATACCGACGCCAACCGGAAGGAATATGTTACGGGAGTGTATTTATAGTCATTAAAAAGTTTACTTCTCAGATTTCACATTCATTATAGCCAGTGTTGGCGGCCATCCAGCCCGGCAAAGCACTGAGTGACGTTTACCCAACGCAAAGGCAGATGGGGTAAATTCACAATCAGAAGCCAGCTGACGATGCGTTAATTTTTGGTGATAACTCATAATTATGCAAAACGTTTTTCACAGGAGTTACCCGACGCGGCGACCGAATGTAGCTCGCTCACCGGATGTGCAAAGCGCCTGTGGCATTAAATAGCGATCTAATTTTGCGAAATTGCTTTGCTGCTTGTCTGGAGATTTTTTTTTTTGCTTTCCTCTGCCGAAGCAATTGAAGCACTATAAATGTGTGACAGCTGTGAACCATCAATCATCACCAGACACGCGAGAATATGTGAAGAATTGAGCTAACGGTAGCGTAGTGTAAAATCCCCCCAAAAAAACACACACTCACACAAATACAGCAGACACACAAGTGCATTCAGGATAAAGTGAGTAAGTTAAACAACAAGTAGGAACAATATCTGCACAAAAACACATATGACGCAAGTGGCAGCCGATGTCCCTGGGAACATGACAAAGTGTGGTACTACCTCCGACTCTAGCATGTTGTATGAGAAGGTACTTGACGACACTCGAAGGAGGAACAGCATATTCGCATACGTTGGAATGTCAGACAATAGTTCCACTGGTATGAAAATATCAACGGACCTCTAGCTACAAATAACGATCGTTTGAGACATTCGACAGCGATAAGAGAAAAACAAAGAGAAAAACGGAATAACAGAGGCAAAGAGATGAAAAGTGAACACAGTAAAGTATTTTTAGGATAGAATTTTCGTAACGACATCTCTACCCCGTCACAAACTTGTTAATATTTATCCTTCGCCTCGTTAGGATGAGCTTGAGAGCGAAGTGGTCCTGTTGACGAGTAGTGAAGCAACCGGTGGCAGTACGAGCTATTCGATTACTGACTTTTACCGTCATCAAATTGTGCTTACAATGGGCACGTTGTTACGGACAACAGGATAGATCAGCTAAAGCTAAAGTCCCATAATGGTTTTCGTGGAGCTCACGTTCACATTATTATGGTCGTTATCGTTTTCCCGTCACGTTACAAATGCTGGGAGCAAACAAAGTCTAGCGTGCGATACGAAGGTTTGAAACGAGAGAAAACCGGAGGATCATGTGTGGCCACCAGAGGCACGTCAAGATACTCGGTAACTAAGATTATGCTTTTGCCTCACTGAAAATTTACTTCTGTTCACGCAAGTAAAAAAGACTGAAGACGGCTCGGTTCGTATGCAAAAGGGGTTTCTTTAATATGTGACGTTTATCGGTACGGGTGGCAACCGCTGCTTTTTTTGCTGCTTTTATTATATTAATCCTGTTCGATGTAACGTGTAATGAGTATTTGCAGCGCAAAAAGAGACGGTAAAAATTTTGAATAATAAATACGAGAATTATTTGCAAACGAATGATTTGGTTCGAAAATATGAAAAAAAAAAAACAATTTTTCCATTCAATTTAAGCTTTCATTTAATTTTGTACCTAGCAAGCACTAGCAAGGCTAACACTGGTATACACCGGGAAAGTGACGATGAATGTCTGTATGAAAGCTGAAAGCTACCCCATTAGTTATGACGACCGATGCCCAATACTAAAAACATGTTTATTTTCATGAGCCTCCTCATCAGCATCACCGTTTCCTTCACTATCTCCTCACTAGCTGAAAAGCTAAGTTTTAACCGTTCAGCAAAGTTTCTGCTAAATTTAAAAAAAATGTTTTTCAAAGACTTATTATCTCAACGAACGTGTGCGTCTCTGCACTGACCTTGTGCAATACCTTCGTAAGACCCAGATAAGCCAGCACATCCCTGTGCCCATCGGAAGCGTTTGCGTTTCGATTTGTTCCGGCGGATGTGTGTGGCTGGTGTCATAAAGCATGCCCCATTTTACGACCAAACACCACCGACCAAGAGCAGCAAAGTAACGGTTAGAGCCATAATTGAGCGTTCGAAACCAATAAACATGATGTGTGTCTTCCATCGAACGGAGGTCATTTATTTCACTTCACCCCAGGGAAGTGCTGCCAAAAGGCTGCTACCATCACACATGCACGTCCTTGATGCCGGGAGTGTTTTTTTCTAAGCCTTTACGAAGCTAATGAAAACTACAATCTATCTTCTCAGTGCCCCATGGTTCTCGTGGGGACGGATATAGTTGAAACTACCTATCGATGAGCACCGGGCTCTATCCGCATTGGGACACTATGCCACGTACACATCGTCGTTACGATTTTGGGGAAGACAAATGCTGTGTTTCTGCTAAGAGAACACATTTCCGTCTCTTAGTTAGAGAAAAATTAAGACAAGATCTATTGGTATTTAGTGTTGCAGACTTTCGATTCGAGCACACGTGAGGTCATCCTTATAGTGGCGGTCTCCAAGAATTTGTGAGAACTTGTGAGCACAGGTCTTTACTTTTTCCGTTTGCGCTATCAAAAGCCATCCTGGTTGAACAACTTCTCTGATACGAGGATGTTAGTTGAAGTATTTGGTAGTATATAACATCGGGACGTATCTGCTATCTAAGAAATCCTCCAACATGCTCGAAAAACTCGACATTTGGTTTGCGCCAATTGAATAGAATACTTCCCCCTATTCTTGTTTGTGGAAATCTAGCCGTTGAAGATATACTTTGTAGAATACCTTGGTTTGAGAAACTCCTTAATTCATTCTTCCTATAGTTATCCGCAAATGTCAACCGTTGTTAGCTGAAGCTGCCTTTCGATTCTGGTGCAAGACATTAGCAGAGTAGTCGCGTTACGCTTTTGTATAGTTCTGTAGAACCCTACCACAAGTCGTTTCACGTTAACATAGGACAATCAAAACAAATGGAGAACCACTGAAAATGGACCGTAATAGGGCCCATATAAGCAACGTTTATCTCTCTAGTACATCCGTATTCCCAATTCCTCGGTACCTTTGTGTGTTTCCTCTACTTCAAAAACAAGCTGCTAACTTTACGATTGATTCACCATGCTTGCAGTTCATCGTTGCGATCCACAAATGGGAGTGTTGATTGGAGTTAGCATGTGTGGCACGAGTGGCCCGGTGGATACAGATGTAGCTTTGGTGCAACACTTTACGGCCACGTAACTGTATGGACGTGATTTCCCCAGTTCTTTCCCATATTGTGGAACAATTTGTTTTCTTGGATTCATTTGTTTTACTCCTTTCTGGTGGTACGTTTCTGTTTCGACCTTTCAAAAACTGTTATTGCCACCGTTCCATACGCGGTTTGATAACTGAACTTGGACTCGTTCGTGGACCATGTTTTCGGTCTATATTACGACACGTTTGTGAAGTCTAGAATTCCGTCGAAGCTGAAACCGTATGCTGCTTTCTTGGAGCGAGTTGAACGAGGGTTTAAGTTTGTGAGTTTGTGAGAGGGGAGTAAATTTGTCGTAAAAGAGTGGAATTGTTTTATGTTTCACGCCATTCACGTCGATCCCACATGTGCATATATTCAACCTGCTCCTGCCAGTTACTTTGCTTTTCTCGCACAAGATAAAACGATTTTTGAGAGAATCAAGAGCAGTGTGCCACCATCAAAAGCACATGACCTAGGGCAAAGCCACTTGCAAAATAGTGTACGAGAAAGTTTGGAATCTAACTTTAACCATACAACAGTCGTGTAAGGGAGTGCATTTATGTTTTACGGAATGTGTGGTGCTCCGCCGTTGACTGCATGCTACGTTTCGTAAGATAGTACGACCATCTTTATTACACCATTCAGTGCTTCGGCACGATCCCGACTTTCTAGTTGGGCTGAGTTACAGTGAGTTAACATTAGTAAAGCTAAACTGTCTTTGTCACTTGACTTTTGCAAACATTTTCTATTACGTGTTTGCGTGCAGTAGGAGGAGGAAATAATTAGAAACATGCTTTGGAGGTGGAAATGAGGGAATGGGCAATAAGGGAACTGTTGGCATTGTTTCGGGTGTTTGATTGCTCGGAAAGGATGCTCCATTCCGTAGATTTATGATCGATGAAATCGAAAAGCTGGTGCGACGCGCAAGTAGTTGATAGTAAGGGGGCAAGTATGATCAATAAAAACTATGAACAACAACGAGCTATTGAGTGCACGAGCATCGGGTTGCTCAGCGAATTAAAAGACTTCAATTACTTTATAAACAAGGCTATCTGAAGTTTTGAGAACGTTAATTATGAAAAAATCGAAAAAAGCGCCATTGAAACATAATTCCATAATTTTTATAGGGTACATAAGAAAAGGATGTAAGGATAGGAATGATTGATACACATTTCTATGATCTCTCGGAGCTTGCTATCGTTTCAGTCACAAGCCCTTTTTTTTCATATAGTCATATTTATAAATTTGAAAATTTTGTGTATTTTTTTTAGATTAACAATATGTTATTTAATAATTTATTGAACTCTTTTTTATGTGATTTATTAATTTATTTTCATGTTTTTTTTTTCAATGACTCATCCATCGATTTATTTATTTATTAAGTTATTCATTGATTTATTATCTTCCTAGTTTATAGTTGATTTATTTATTTTCCTATGTAATAACTATTCAATTGTGAGAAGAGCTATCTTTGGCATAACTTTCTTGACTGTGGAATTGTTATTCGACTTTTTGTTAAACAGTTATATTGTTTGTGCTTGTGTGATCCGTTTACGAAAGCGATATTTTTTAAAGTATCGCCCACGTTTATGTCATTGTTTCCATTTTTTGACGTGTAGTACTTTGTAATTATCAAAAAAAGGGAGTAGAATACAATTTCTTCAACCATAATTTATCATGCTTTGAAAGGTTAGAAAACTGCTTAAGAAAACACAAACAAATGATGAATCCTATTGCGTTGCACAACAGGTTGGGCCGTGCTTTCCCCAGCCAGTCCTCTTGATGGCAACTGCACCGGGCAAGAAATATTACAATGTTGCCAGAATATGTTACATTTTTGTTTGTTGTTACATGGGAATATTGTACTTTTTCCTTACAGCGCCAAATTTCATTCCAACGAAGCATGTTTTTTGTTTGCCGTTTACCGTTGTTTCTCTATTGAAACATTCTTTAACCGAAAGCATTTCCGTTTGCTTTCATTTAACCTTAGTGTTTCCTCACTTGCTAGCCTTATATGAAATTGTGTACAGTTGGACGCGTTGTAACTTTTTATGCTACATTTCCTATGGATACGGAGTTTTCTAAAACATCTGCCCGATCTAAGCACCAAAACATGAGGACTAACTGGGACATGGGGGTTTGCTGATTGTTCTATTTTGCCACTTGCAGACAATATGCACGGCCAAACAAAGTGGTTTTGTTTGGAGCTGGTGAATATTTTTCATTGGTAGTGAAGTGATGTTTCGCATGGAGGAGCAAGTGCAGTGCATCAAATGCAGTACGCCAATTGAAATTGCGAGATATTTATGACGTAAGCACATTGAACAGGCAGCAGAATAAAAAACACATGTAATTGTATAAACAGCATTGGTTTCCTCGAGCTGTACTAAAACATATGAGGCGAGGAAAGTAATGTGTATAATAAGATGTGTATAAAAACTTTGAGGACAAAGGCAGCGAGAAGAGGTGATTTTGTGTGTGTCAGATAATTTAGCATGTTGTTGGGTGCAGCTGATTGTATTATCAAATGACAAGAGCAACAAGAGTGTCCCATAACGGAACATAATTAAATGCACAAATGTGATTCCTGTGTACGAACTTTCCAGCGAAACAGAAATATTTTTGTAGACGAGCTTTTGGGTTTGATTGATTTGGTTTATGTTTATGTTTATGTTTATTTGTCTATCGATGGACAATAATGCCCTCTCGAACCATTTTAGCAATGTTTTACAATGAGTTCTTTACATTGGTTTACAATAACATAAAACATAAAAATGTGCACTATGGAACCAAATTTAACACAGAAACACGATCATTAAACTCAGTTGGCAAAATCCTCGGCTCAAAAGCGTCGCTGACTGCGTTGAAAGCACGGCACATAAGTATGAACGGGTCAGAGGAGCCAAATTGCGTTCTACGGTCGTCGAGGGCCAACATTGCCCGAGTCCGGAGCGGCCTGGCCGGAACGTACAGGTTGATGGCAGCCAGTAGTGACGGAGAGTCAATACGGCCGTCGAGAAGTCCCGTGATGAACGACAACCTGGCTTTTCGTATTCGCTCACTTAGGGTGGGTAGCCCGAGTAGTAAACACCTAGTCCGGTAATCGAGCCTTTGGTTCCATGAGCGAAGTGCAAATCGTGAAATTTTGCGCTGGATTGATTCCAATCGAGCTAACGGACGCGCTGCAGTTGGCCACCATACGATATTTGCACGATATTTGCATTATACGATTCCATCAACGACCGGATAAATGAGCAATAGAGCGCCTTGGTGCAAGGTATATCATTAAGCTCGCGAGTCATATTGATAACTAGTCCTAGCATTCTATTGCTGGTGGCTACTACGTGATCCAGCTGATCCTTAAATGATAGTTTTGTATCGAGCAAAACACCTAGATCTTTAACACATAGTTTTCGCGCCATGAACGGTACATCAAGCGCATATTCATACAATGATGGGCAGCGAGAACGACTGAAAGTGATGGCTTCACATTTATGTGTGCATAGGGATAAAGCATTACGGTTGCACCAACACTGGAACTCATGCAAGGAAGTTTGCAGTCGGGCGTGGTCTTCTGGTTCACGAATAACACGAAAAATTTTCGCGTCATCTGCGTACAGTAGATGATTATCAGCCGGAAGGATCAATGTCGCGTCGTTGATGAAAAGAAGGAACAGCAAAGGACCCAGGTTGCTGCCCTGCGGGACTCTAGAAGATGCATGCACTGGACTTGACATGTACGGGCCTAACTTCACAGAATATTGACGATCTGTAAGGTACGATCTAAGCCACATTATCATAGGGTTTGGGAGACCAAGTAAGTCGAGTTTCGCTAGCAAGATGGATTGCGATACACTGTTGAATGCTGCCTTGATATCCGTATAAATAGCATCTAGTTGTAAACCGTTATCGATAGATTTATGGCATTTGCTAACAAATTCAAGTAGATTAGTCGTTGTACATCGCCTGGGTACAAAACCATGTTGATTCACACTAATATAGTTGCAGGCCGAGGCCAACAATGGCTCGTAGATTAGCATTTCGAACACCTTTGCACACACGCTGAGTGAGGTTATGCCACGATAGTTTACAGCATCATTCTTACAGCCCTTCTTGTAGATGGGTGTCATCCAGGAAGATTTCCAAGTGGCAGGAAAGGTTCCACACCTCAGGGACTCCTTAAAAATCTTCATCAGCGAGGGAGCAAGCGCAGAAGCACACCACTTTAGGATAACGGCCGGTATACCATCTGGGCCAGGGGTATATGAGGATTTGACACGTTTGATGGCAGAGATGATCGTATCGACAGTGATGACTGGTAGCATAGGGAGCAGTGCACCAACAGGTGTGTTAGAGAGAGCATCGGCCACATCTTCTGAACCAGTAGTTTGAGAAGCGAAGTTGTCCTTGAAGCGCAAGGCAAACAATTTACACATTTCTGGCAGGGAACAGGCACTGTCACCGTCATAACGTATAATGCTTGGTAGCCCAGCAGATTTTCGTTTTTTGTCCATATAACTCCAAAAGCGCCTAGGGTACTTGCAGAGGGAACGTGCAGTTTGTTTCAAATAACTTCGGTGACAGGATCTATTGTATCGGCGATAGAGAGAATGAACTCTGTTGTAATAAAGACGTGACGTGCTGTTTCGTTCTGCTCGTTGATCAGAATAGGCTTTTCTTTTTTCTTTTTTTAATGCATTTAGTGTGCGATCAGCCCATGGTGGTCCACGACGAGGAATTTTAACAGGAGTGCATTCACATATAGCAGATCTCATGAACTCACAAAAAGCCTCTGTGGCATCGTCAATGGTTGAATAGTCCGAACAGTTAAAAGAATTGTCAAAAGATAAAATCAATCGCTCCAATTTTGGAAGGTCAACACGAGCATAATTCAGCCTTTTATCAGCATCAATGGCTGTAGCGATCGTAACTGGGGCTACGTTGTCCAAGTCAAAGTCAAGCGGAGGGTGGTGTTCGTCGATAGTAGTAAGGGGATATTCACAGACACGTATTGTAGAACATGTAGATGCAGCTGGCCAATTTGCGTAAATTAGGTCAAGTATTCGCTCCGATGAGTTAGTATTGGAGTTAAGCTGGTATAGTCCACTCTGATGCAAACCATCAACGAACTGGTCACTGCGCGTGGAGCGTGCATGAGGCTCATAGAAATCAAAAGCAGCTCCATTTTCCTCTGATGCCGATGTCCACGATAGCGTAGACTGGTTGAAATCACCAATAAGCATGAACCTGTCTCTCGGACCAAGAGTAGTGCTGATATTAGCAACGAAGTCGATCAATGCACTTATTTTCTCCTCATTCATGCTTTGGTTAGGAGGCAGGTAGGCAGCGGCAATAAACAAACGGTGGTCGCATAACTGAATACATACGCAAGTGAGTTCTAACAGTTGCGGCAACGTAGGAAGCACATAAGAGAGGAGAGAAACGTTGCATGCAATTAAAACACCACCCCCACGAGAGTGAGAGCTGTTAGTGGCATCCCGGTCGCATCGGTAAACACGATACTCATCTCCTAGGAGGAGAGCGGTGGGAATACAGGGATCGAGCCAAGTTTCAGTGAGTACCAATACATCGTATTCCGTCTCAAGAACCGACAAACGGAACTCATCGGCTTTAGAACGCAGGCCACGCACATTCTGATAGTACACAGTGATACAAGCCGCTCGATCAGTGGGTGCTTGTTGCATAGTGTTAGTAGGCGCTGTGGTGTTGCAATTGAGCGAGCTTATCGTAGAAGGTGAGTGTATTGTGTTTGTTGTCGAAGGATTTGCTCGAGCCGTATGCGCAAAATATGGGTGCGCTGCTGTAGTGCGGTTACTTCGGAAAAAATTGAACCAGTGTAGTTTGAAGTGTTTTTGAACGTGACGTGGACGGAAGAGTGGGTGAAGGGAGAGTGCAGTTCATATCGGTTGGTGATTGTTCGGTTTGTGTTCGTGCGGGTTCATGGATATGTGCAGGTGAGTACGGATTATTGTGGGGATTATTGCGTTGGGTACAAGGCTGCTGTGGTGCCGGTGAGTGCTGAGTGCGAGGCTGTAGTGGTGCCGGTGTCTGCTGATTACGGGGTTGTTGCGGTATCGGTGTGTAAGTGTTCGTGTGTTGTGTTCGTGAATGTAGAGATCGCGGCGGGAGCGAGATGAACTCACGCACACCGAGCCCGACCGGCCAGGAGGCTGCGTTAAGTGCCTTACTACGAAGGGCAGCAGGGATTCTGACCTTGTACGATACAGCACTCAATGGGCTAGGAACCGTTCCTGCTTTTAGCAGACTAAAAGCAATTGCGTCTGTAGTGTCCAACTGCAAACACACCAACGAGACAACTTGCTCTATGGTGACGGACGCAGCCAACCTTGAAAGATGCAGCCACAAATAATCGGTTCTTGGTGTCTGTGAAACAGTTGGTATTGAAGCGGAGGTTGTATTAGTACCTGTGATTATTGGTGGTAGTGAAGGACGATCGATCCGGTGAGTGTTGTTTGTATTTGTGACGTTTGAGATTGCTGCACTGTCAACAAACACGGCATCTGAGGATGCAACTGCATCACGAAATAATCTACGTCTTTTTCCGTTTGGTAGTGCATCTGGGAGCAATCGATTGCTATGTTGCAAGGATGCCGAATGGGCCGTGGCGATTCCGGCAAAGCCATCCCGAATCTCCTGTATTACCGGTGGGACCAAGCTAGCCTTCATGGCATCAACAGCAGCTGTGAGGGCTGCCTGAAACCCAACCTGCATACCCATGCCCTTGATCGCCTTGCTACGCGGATTCCCGATGGCGTTAGTACACCCAATGCAACTCCAGTGCAGGGAGGCCATCCGTTTCACTTCGTCGATGACCGATACAGGCACCTTAGTGCACGCCAGATGGTATGTACCCTCACAATATAGGCACGTAATTGACCCTTCAACCGGGCCCAGTGCTTCCGAACATGCATAACACACATCCTCCATTTTAGATGCCACTGCAGATGAACGTCGAAGGAGCCACAAATAAAATCCAAATATATCGCGAACACGGTGGTTCTCGTCAGGAACACGATGGCAGGGTCACGAGACTACACTTATGGACACACTAAAACCCGTGTTGATTATAGCAAAACCAGAACCAGGTACCCTGGCTAAACGAAATAATTTCAATACTTACGTTTATCACCTTGCCATCAAAGGTTGATAATCTCTAACGATCAATTATTACAATCAAATAATTAGCAGCTCTTCCTGATATGATGATGCCGATGATATGGCTTTGTATTTATTATTCTAATGGGAAGTTTACTTTCGGTGTCCCATTATCACACCATCCGAAGCACCTCGATAAAGGTCATTGAAGCTGGTCATTTTTCTATTAAAAGCCAATAGCGTCCACGTGCTTCACCTTCACTATAGTGATAAAAATTACCGTCACCGGTAAGGTAGGAGTTATCTTAACTTTCTGCTCACTTTGCAGTTAAGATGCAATTTCTCACTGCTCATGGGTCTCAAGGGACAATCGTTGGTCGTGGAGGATAGCTCACCACGTTTGCTACTTTCCCGTTTATCCCGCACCGAAAGAAAGCCCCAGAGAAACCCACAGGAAGGAAACAAAATAAAAGCGCGACGAAAATTGCGCTTTTGCTTTCACCGAAACTGCTGGCTCGAAATAAGTTTGTGGTGGTAGTTTCATTTTTATTGAAATGGGTAGTAAAACCTCGTTTCCCTGATCAAGTGACATGGGGTTCGGTTGCTTTTCGAGCTTCCGTTTCTGGTTTGTTGGGCAAATAAAACGAACCAAAAAAGGTTAGTGCGATGGTTTTGATGCTCTCCAATGACTTCCTGTGATTTTTCTTTCATTAGCCATATCGGTAAATGAAAGAGCCGGAAATTGTGTCACCAGTTTGTTGCGACCCGAGTCATCGTGTCCGTGCAAATATGCAAACTGGCTGGACGTTCATTCAAATGGGCTATTTACCTGATGTTTCCATTTGGTAGGCAAAAGCGTATCTCAGTGAGGTTGAGCCTGTCTAAGGGAAAGTGTGTTTGCAGGAGACGAGGGATGAGGGCTTAGTTGTTGTAATAATTTTCAAAGAACGGAAAACGGTGTTAAGATTTTCAGTCCCCGATCTTCAAACACTCCCTTATCGCTCCGTTCCCTTCAGTAAAGATTAATATCAACGCTTCGATGGCGTGCAAAAGTGAACGTGACGGCGTCTGTCGCTCTGCGGTGAAATATAAAACATCAACACAAAAGGCTGTACTTTTGTGACCATTGGCAACAGCACGCTGGATGCAGGATGTCTTTCTTGGTGCATTGTTTGGGGAGGGTTGCATTGTCTAACTGGCTGGACATCCCCGACAGCTAGGCCCGAACATCATGTATACGTAAAACTTTCCTTATCAAAGTATTACGCTGTGTCTGTTCTGTTCACTGTTCAAAGAACACTGCCCCATCCCAATAGCCAACAGCAGTCAACCGGAATGCTTAAGCGCTGAGATAGCACGAAAGGAGCAGTCGGACGCGGTTTCGCTTGTTTGTTCTTTTCTGAGAATCAGGTTCGGTATTCATGATGGTTTTTGAACATTCTTTCCGTGCGGTAAAATTCATTGGTCAACCGTGTCCATAAGGCTGGTGGCATGGGGCTTGGGAAGAAGCGTTAAGTTCAAATAAATTATTCATTGTTTGCCAAAGATCGATCCTAGAAGAAACCAGTCTACGACGATAGTCGTGATGGCATAGAGAGCAAAACTTAAGAGACATTAGCAAACCAATTAAGCAGGTCAAATGACTCTGGGCTCCTGAGATTCACAATAAGTGGAATTAGTTTGCGTCAGAAAATTTTTGGACTGAAAATCAAAAAGTTTATCGACTGCTTTCACCGGTTCGAACACTTTAAGTGAATTAAAAAAAGTTAATGCTCCAGTCCTATTGAACTACCGCCAGCGCAGGTTTTGTTGAATGATGTAGAGGAAAAAAGAGGAGCTGAACCTTCAAGTCAAATTCCTACGCATATCAAGCTACTGAGTCAGCTTTACTTCTTCTTTTGGCACAACAACCGTTGTCGGTCAAGGCCTACCTTGTACCCACTAGTGAGTACAAGTCAGCTTTGCACAACTTTCTATAATCGCTGTGGTTTAGTTAACACCGAGCTGTACACCGGACGCAAGCTACCGAAATTGTGGAACGAGCGTGAAATACATTAAATGAAGTGGATTCATAAAACTACTTCATAACCGTTAAGAACAGTCCGGCTCTGCCCTTTTAAGCTAACCGGGCTCAACGGGATGAACCGAACGAGGAAGAGAAATTCCAATTTCCAAGGCTTTTACTTGCCCTAGAACTCAAACAAACCCTTTCATGTTGGTTTCGCGGGTTAAAAGGGTGAACAGGATTTCTCTCTCTCTCTCTCTCTCTCTCTCTCTCTCTCTCTCTCTCCCTCTCACTCTCTCTCTCTTTCTCTCTCTCTCTCTCTCTCTCTCTCTTTCTCGCATGCGCGATGCTTGGTGCTTTGCTTTCAGCTAAAAATTCGACTTGCACAAAAACCAGCTTTATGAGCTTTATTTTTGGTTGCTACCGTTTGCAATTGCTTTTTCTAGTCACTAGGTAGAAAGTCGTAGATAGCAAGTTAAGAAGAATGCCAATAGAATAGTCTTTTTGTCGTACAAAACAATGAAAAGTTATTCTAGCAGGCAGATATTACCAAACCATCATCAACTAATTCTCTACATTCATTTTTCATAATTATTGCGGTCGTCCACTTGTCAGCGATGAAAAATTAAATTTCATTTATTTATTTATTTAAAAAAATCTTATCATACGATACACTGGGGTCAAAAGCCTTTGAGTCCCCCAGTGGCAACTACACGCGATAGAATGAGAGATAGCAAGTTCAAGCAAAGCTCCACTTTGAGCCAGTAGTGTGAGCGAGTTTAAGACTCACGCACGTCGGACAAAGTTGAGAGCAACCAAACAAGAACTAGTGTGAGAGACTTTTATTTTATTTATGTGTGTGACCTCGCCCTCCCGGGATTACGAAGTGCTACCATCATACGTTGGATGGAATTATTTCACAATCGCATTGTTGAGCTGCTTACAATGATCGGAGTGGGAGAGAACGAGAATGGAAATAACACAACATACCCGGTGCAAAACAGCTTGCGGGAAGGGATTTAAAATGCGGCTGTGTTTTTTTTTGTGTATGGTTGTTGTTTGAGTTTTATTTCGTTTGGTCTTGGTTAGAGCCCTTTGGTCCCAGTGCGTCCAACTGGAAAGCCATTTTGCAGCGATTCGTAGAACTTTAGCCGGGAAGCATTATGATGCCTCAGTGATTTGGGAATTTTCGGTTGACTTTCCCGGCTGGTGGCTCTTTTCCTATAATTCCTCTTTTCTTTTGTCTCTCTCATACTCATTCGATTGCACCCTTCCATTTTGGGAAATAGCACACTACGTTCCAGGCATGGTAAGTTTCGATCTTCCCTGTCCCTTCTTATACTGAATATATGCGGAACATACTTATGCTGAACATACCATGCTTAAGACGTTGACTGAATTCCATTTTCCACGACCACAGAATCTCTCCCAGGACTCATCCTTGGGCTCGAGCCATTATCTTGAATGATTATTGTTCTTATAAATATTTTACATTTATTGTTATTTTTCAGGATCTGTTTGCTTCCATTCGGCTTATCCCAAACGTTTGTGGGAGTGTGTCAGCTTTCGCTGCGTGTTGACCGTGGTGTTCCAATGAACCGATTTCTTAGCGCTACCTATCGATTGCACATTTCTGCTTGTGGTGGGTGCCCATCCCGAATACCACAACAAACAATAAAAAACATCTGAAGGAATGCGCCAGGGGTTAATGTTTATAGTACCTCAGGGCAGCTCGTTTGCAGCTCTCGTTCTCTCTGACTGCACTGCTATACGCCGGAACTTCACTATCTCTCTGGACGGTTGGTCGTTTTTACTGAATTATTAATCTGCAAACCACAAAGATAGAGACAGAGAAAGAGAGATTGCTGTGGATTCATGCAAAGTGTCGCACTGTGTGGGGGGTGGAGGGGGAGGGGAGAGGTGTTGTCGATTGCGTTGTTAAAACCATTGATAACGGGTCGTAACATCGAACACAATTCATAATCGGAACTACTCCCTCCTACGAACCTCCTAGTCAGCATACTAGTGGTGGGAGCTCGGATTCGGAAACTACCCAATTCCGATCCCGTGTTCGGAATCAATTCCGGAGCCTGTTCCGATGCTGGAATCGATTCCGATTCCGGAGTCTATTCTGGAGCCGATTCCGGGATCGGCTCTGGAATCGATTCCTGGATCGGAATCGGTTACGGAATCAGAATCGTCTCTGGAATCGGAATCGACCTGGGAATCGCAATAAGCTCCTGTAACGGAATCAAGCTTGACTTCAGAAATGGAATGGTTTTAATTGAACTAAGAAGTGTGGGAAGTGAAATAAGTCCGGGAATCTCCATGTGAATAGATCATTTACAAGTTAATTTTGATTCTTTGTCGCTATCAACACATAGCATCTTTGGACCCAAACGCCTATTCCTATGACGATGCCGAAACCGACTCCGTTTCGAAGCCAATTCTGATTTCGGAGTCAATTCCGATATCGGAGTCAATTCCGATGTTGGAGCCAATTTTGATTCTGGAGCCAATTCCGGAACCGATTTCCATTCCGGAGGTGATTCTGATTCCGGAGGCAAATCCGATGCGGGAACCGATTCCGATTCCGGAGCCAATTCCGATTCCGGAGCCGATTCCGATTCCGGAGCCGAATCCAATTTCGAAGCTAATTCCGATTCTGGAGCCGATTCCGGAGCAAATTACGGAGCCAATTCCGGAATCAATTCCGGAGCCGATTGCGGAACCAATTCCGGAGCCAATTCTGGAACCAAATCCGGAGCCGATTCCTGAACATATTCCAGAGCCGATTCCGGAATCGATTCCGGAAACTGATTCCGGACCCACTATCCGGAATCGATTTCAGAAAACTCCGGAGCTAGCCGGAATTGATTCCGACAAAATCTTCATTTTTCCCATCACTACAGCACACGAATCCGATAGGAAAAGACTTCATGTGTCGCGTTTGCCCTTTGTTTACATTTTCTTGCTAACTGTCTAAAATATAGGCTATCAGATTCGTTACACCGATATGCCATTCGGAAGGAGCAGCCTATTGGAGTGGGTAAGTTATTGCAATTCGACCACACCACTATCTAGTTCTAATGACTTTCCAAAATTACTGCCAGCAGGCACAGCCCACAATCACACTACAAAACACTTTGTTTGATTTGGTCAGGTATAGGTTTTGGTCTTTAACTCTCTATCATCTCTGGTACACATGATCAAGACAAAATTGAACTCATTTTGTGAGTAAATTCTCCAGAGCATTGCAACAACCAGGGCATTTTTCTGGTCCAATAAAACATGGATTTGATGTTTGATTAGCATCCCATATACTGTGCCCTCCCTAGACTCATACGTCCATGAAGCTGCAAATTGCAAACTCCTTCCTTCGCAGGATAGTTGACGGTCCCTTTGGGACTGTCCCTTAGCACACCGAAAAAAGCGTGTGTGTGCCCATTAATCTAACAATTTGGCATCAGCACCAGCATTGGATTTATTCAAAATGGATTGAAAAACCTGAACCTACGCACGGTTCTACGTGGATCTATTTTGCAGGCTCGGCTTAATCAGATCCTGTGACCCTCGTTAAAAATGTCTAAAGAGGACAAGCAATCGTTCCGTTGGGATCATGTGGAACACATACAAACGCACAATTTCTTAAAGCGAATCAGATGTGTGAAGGCAAATGTACGCAACAAAGACTTGGTAAAAAGTGGACTTAACTCTAACACCCCGGTGTACGAACGGTTAGTAGTTTGTTCAGGAGAAGAACGCAAGCTCATATTGGGGTAAATGTGGTCCACTATTTTGAACGCCTTGTTAAACTGGTGAAATAGTGGGAGCAGCCCATATTCACCCTCAAATCAGTTGTTTGTGTTGGGCGGGAATGTTACGAGTTACGGAATATGATATTGGGAAAGATAAGCACGAAATCAAATCCCACACCCCATCCAAATGGACCAATGACACCGGTCTCTGGACATCCTAGGCTTTTCGTTGCAGGAATGATTTCTAGCTCTTCAAACATAAGTCGCCTTTAACCGAACTATCTCTAATGCAAAGGGTCAGATGATCCCATCCGGCTGTCTGATTGGATTCCTCTACTTACTACTTCTTTGGCACAACAACCGCTGTCGGTCAAGGCCTGCTGCTGCTGCTTGTACCCACTAGTTAAGTGAGCTTGGCTTTCAGTGACTTATTGTTACCATAGCAGGATAGTCAGTCCTACGTATAATTGGATTCTTCTATCGCCGTCTATTTTCATACACTTACCCGCAACACACGCTTCGGCAGTGCTCGGTTGTCCTCCTCGGTAATTTGTGTGCTATATGACGATTTCTCAAACACTGGCGGATTGTCGTTTACATCGCGTACGTTGATCAGAACGGTGGTATAGTTCTCTTTAAAATTATCCGATGCCATCAACCGTAGCTCATACTGATTGGGGAATCACGGTCAGAGGGAAAGAAAACATGAGGACACATTATTGACCGTGTACCCGAGGATGGCGAAGAAACGGGTATGATTATAAATTGAAACACGCATAATCTGACTCATTTGCACCACATGCGGGAAAGTGGATTTCTCTTTGGTCTTACCTTTTTTATCTTCTCATAATCCAACGCCTTGGCTACGTACAGGGCGCCGGTTGCGTTGCGTATCGCGAACACATTGTCTATGTTACCGCTCGAGATCTTGTATCGTACACCGGCCGCTGTAATGAAAATAGCAATAGAAGGAAAGGGATGGTTAGTAGCCCGGATGTGTCGCTTTAAATAAGCTTTAATGTTTCCCACAAACATGCGTGCTGAATCTGAGTGTTGGGGTGTTTCAAATCGTGTATATATATTAGCCCCCCCCATAATTAGCTCCTTCCATCGCAATTACATGGTAAGTGCCGACATTCTTCAACCGATCCACCGATGCTGGGCTTGATTTGTGCGCTCCCAAGGCAAGGTTAAAGAGCGTTACAAACGAGTGCAGTACATGTTGAAATGCTTCATCGGTGTGCAATTACGTAATTCATGTACGTTGGTTTACAGACATCCCAGCAAATGGTACACAATTTCATTTTAGATTCCGAATTTATCCAAGCCAGCGGGATGGAAAGAAGCATAGAATTATCAAAACCAAAAACCACATCACGCTCCAATTGGATCCACTCCGGAGTAAAGCATTCAGTGAAGCTGCGTCATAATATTTAAGTATGCGCTGTATTTCTATCACCACGCTATGGAATAGATTGGGTGTGTGCTGGTGCGTGTGGTGTGCGTTACAATAGAAACCCAACATTTCATTACTCCGAATCATGAAAATATTATTAGTTTCATTCATTTGTATTTGAAATAGGTTTAGTTTCACACATGTATTATTTAAAATATGGATTGTGCTTGCCTTGAGTAAACATTATATTCGCAGAAACGCTTGTGTGAGTGTATACGTTCTTTGTAGTGTTTCCATAGTCTGTTTTGCTGCAAACATTTTTGACTCGAACTTGTGAGGCGACCCAACGGTGACAATCAACGAGCTCTCGCTACTATAATCGGTGGCTGTGTTGCATCTTTCCAAACTGCACGAAGCCAGACGGAGCATCGGGTCACATTCATTTATCATTTTTCATGTTAAATATGGTACATCCCTGTTGAGCTTCCGGTTAACACATGAAGTCCTACAGCTCGAACTCCTACGAGCTGAGTGGTAGGATTTATTATGTTTATTAACAAAATTTTCATAAATTACTGTTCTCCTCGCCAATCTGGGGTGAAGCAAATTCATACAGGAGAAGTGAGGGTTGTTTCAACACTGTGGGTATGATCACTAGAGTTGGAAAATTCAGGAATCGGAAGATTCGAAGATTCAATCCCTAGAAAGATTCGATCGGTCCGGATCAAGTTTGTAGAAGTAGAATCCCAAAAAAGTTCCTTTGCGATTGGAATTCGATTGCGATTCGATTGGGTTTGGGATTCGTTTGCGATTCGATTACGATTGGGAATCGGATTGCGATTCAATTGGGATTCAATTGAGATTGGGATTCTGATTGGGATTGCGATTTGATTGGGATTCTGATTGCGATTGGGATTCAGTTACCCCCACCCGCAAATTAGAAGTCGAGTTCGAGTCCCATCCAGGATTGGGATTCAAAGACTTGAATTCCTTCTGAGATTATTTTTTTCCATCACTAATGATCACCTTATTTTATATTTACTATTACGAGTCGCTATAAAGTTTTAGTTTTGGGACTTGTTGGGTCACAAATAAGTGAGTCATTGAGAGAATTTTGAAAAAAATTGGACATTTTTTAATAACACAAACTGTTTATTTAATAGTAACAAGTTCACATAGCGTATTGTTATGAAGAAGAGAGAGATGAAATTGGAATTAATCCATTAATTTGTTAATCTGCTTGTTAATCTGGTTGTAAATCTGCTAGTCTGTGGATAATAAAGGGGATAAAAAATTAAAGCGTCGAGCAGATGGAGACGTCATCGATGTTAAGAGTTAGCATCGTTCATCAACCATGCGGGAAGGTTTTTGGGAATCATAGTTCTGAAGTGATTTTAACAATTGCCGCGAAGTGTTCCCCCGTCGGTAGAACACTTCGCTTTGGGTGTTCAACTACCTCCTCTGGTTGCTTTTTTCTGCTTCACACTTAGCCGTAAAATCTAACAATAGTTTAGTTTGAGAGCAGTGCTTACTAGTTTTACAAAGTGAGCGCTTTAAGTTAATTAGAACCGGTCGTGTACTACTAGATAACTTCTGCTTCACACTTAGCCGTAAAATCTAACAATAGTTTAGTTTGAGAGCAGAGCTTGCTAGTTTAACAAGTGAGCGCTTTAAGTTGATTAGAACCGGTCGTGTAATACTAGATAACCCCCTGGAGGGAACCATGTAGTCGGGACTGGCGAGGTGCACACTGAAAGCAATGTGGTGTACTCTGTGGCGACACATTTTCCTCCCAAACTTGACAAACTCGATGGTTAGCTCGCCGGGGGCGCTGATTACCAGCACCTTCGTTGAGTTGTCGAATTAGATTACATTTATATTCCAGTCAGTGTCATGCTGGTGCGTGAAAGCCTAAATTTAATTGAATTTCATCTCGCTATACCACTTTCTTTGCTCTGCACAATAACTGCCTTTTGGAGGTGGCTGATGTTGCGAGGTCCATGTCGCGAACAATCAACGTAATTTTCGATGCCAGGGGATTCGAAAGTTGTTGAGGCAGTGATGGTAGAAGAATGTCATATCCCCCGCATGAGGTTCATAAACATATATTTTTTTCGCCAGATTCCAAGAGAGACTCATAGGGAAATTCAATGTATAAGACAATACATTTTAATAATTTAATAAAAACAATAATTGTTTTTCAGACCACTGATAGACGAGGCATTTTATGATCGCCATGTTTAGTCAAGAATTTGGTTTAAGGTTAAAGCGTGAAAAAACAAGATGGAATGTAATGCACCGTAATGCATTTCGTTTGAAATGTTTGAAATATCTCTTTTATTTTTGTTAAAGGTGTGAAGTTACAAGCGATTAATACATATGACAGTTATGTAATAACGCAGTGCATTTACAAAAAAAATTAACCAAATCATTACATGTGAAGCAAAATTACACATCCCATAAACGTTTCCATTACTCTTTAAAAAGATAAATTTATTATCTTCTTGGGTGAAGTAAATATCTGTTCATTTCCAGGATTTGTGCTGTATTTTTTCTGTACTCCTCTTTCCTTGAAATTCTTGAAATGATTTGGTAATTTAGTTTCTTGAAGAAAAAGTTTTGGTAATTGTTATTTTTAATTTGTCTGCCACTTTTACTTATTCCCTGGAGACATTTTGAATGATGGCAACAGCGTTTCTCGGCTGTAAAGAAATTCTCAAGCCACAGGTAGCATCCTTAAATAAAAAAATGGGGTCACTATTTACCCAACTAGACGCTCTATTCCCGGCCTTGGACGACACATGGGTCGAAGAAGATTTTACAACACAATTGAACCGTTACAGTTTATATGTTTGGCCGTTCTTCATTTGGCCTTTACTTCAACTGGTAAGTGATACCGGAATTCGCAAAGGAATCTTATTGTCATTTTCTCCACACCCCGTCCAATACGTTTCTCTTCAAGCGAAGCCTCTTTTCTTCAGTATGCTGTAATGTCTGAGCGAATTAATAACAATGTGACCGACATGAGATGATTCTCGGTGTTTCAGTGTTTCATAGTTCTCCATCCGGTATGTAACGTGTTTAGAGCATATAGATCAAATAAGCTTTAACGAAAAAGAATCAAATTGTATAGCTGCTAGTGATGTGTTGGTCTTTAGCGAGAAATATATGAAAATACGTAGAGGATCATTTTTGTTCGTGCCAACTTGCCACATGCCAACAAAATGAATTTTTGGTTGCCATCCTCCGCTTGATGATTTAATCCCACTCCAAGGATAGTGTTTCACTGGTCTAATACAATGACGGGTGAACTTTTGATGCTTCAACTACGAATACGTCCTGGCGATGCATCAACATCTGACATCGTTGTAACTGTCTACTCCGATTATCCGGAGATGGATCTTTTCGGTGACACGAAAATTTACTTTAAGAATCCGTGGTCATGATCAGCTGTAACAAAGAATGTGTAAACAACAGGTAAATAACGATGGAAATAGAAACCTGGAAGTATTTTCACTGAATAATTCTATATAAGTATTGTGAAATCGATACAGTCTGTTAAGCTTTGACACAACCTTCACCGTAAACAATATATTTGTATTCGGCAATGTGTAAAATTTGATATGAATTACAATCATATAATTGACATGTTCACAAAGGAGGCTTCTCTATACCACGACAGTTCTTTCAGACATCCCGTTGTTGTGGACGAAATCAAGCTCAAAATTACATGCTCAATGCCATGTCGAGCGTTCTTTTGTTTGGTGCGTTGGTACGATGGAACAGAATCAGTCTCCTTTCTGCTCGCAACGTTAATTAGTACTTCTTTAAACTTCGGTGAAGATGTGTTTGGTCAGTTTGACATGATGGATGACGGTTGCGGTAACGATGAATCCTGTCCCGCGGCGAGGTTGAAACTTGTATCAGCAAACCAACTGCCGGACACTGTGTTTACTTTTTTTTTTTGGTAAGTCATATTTTCAAACCTCACGTGCGTTATTTGAGCATGTTTTGTTTTTAATGCAGTGATATTTGTAATTTTTGGAGAAGTTTATGTAGGTGCTTTTCTGGGAAGGTTCACATGCTGTGGGGTTTTCCGTTATTAGCAAACAAACATTTACATACAAGTCCTGTTTTGGGCAAGTTAAAACATGTTAACCTTCTTAAATGCATGTGCTCACTATTGATTTTCCGATTCAAAACAGGTTGTAAGAAATTTTACAGGTAAATTCTTATGTTTTGTTCAGAAATAACTTTTCTTAATTTTAAAAATTTAAATTTATAAAACTTTAATTTTACTGTATTACGTGATTATTTTTTCAAAGAGATAATAACAAGCACATCTTCTCCTTTTATAATCAAAAATACGAAAGAAATACGAAAGAGCGATACTTAAATGCTGGCTGTAAGCTTTAATTATGAGAAAAGTTTACCAGATTTACAGTTGCCAATTTTGTAAGTAGGACATGGACTACAAAACTGTCACAGGGATGATTAAACATATCTATGCATTAGACAACCGTATGCTTCTGAGAAAACATTTGAGTGATAAGTGATTAAACAATACTTTACTCTAATGAAAAGTGTATGAATGTTTTTTTTAAGTACAGGCTACACTTGAGACATGACTCCCTCGAGTTATGACGATATGACGATTATTCGCAGATACGACGATTTTGATTGAGACAGTTAAAGCTCCAGTTATTCCATAATTTTACTATTTTAAAAGAGCATTGTTTTCAATTTCTCATACACAAATGAAAATATTTCGACTGATTTCGATCAAATCGAATGGATTTCTTAGTGTGATCGGTGCCGAATGCTTGCTTCGTCGCGATCGGGTGGAGTGTTCGGATGAGACGTAAGCGGATGGTAATGAGCCGGGTCCGAGTTCCAGCCTCGTCGAAGCTTTGTTTCAATTGACCATGGCTTATTACGATACATCGAGTTTATATACATACCTAAAAAATTCTTACGACTAATTTTTGCACCCTTTTCCGTGGTTTTCCGTTTATGGACGTTTTATTGATTGATTTGCATGATTTGCTGATGGAACTTGCAATGCAATTTTTACTTTCGGTCGCTCACCGTCAGCGTTTATAGGGTTGCCTCGACGTCGTTTAAATTATGTGGCGTTGTCGCCGAAACTGAGCAAAATCGCTATGAATTGTGCCTCACAAAATAAGGTTTATTTCGCCATGTGAACAACTTACACTTTATATTTTGATTGTAATCAAACAAATAAGGTTAAATCTCACGATCCGTTAGCAAAATTTTCGTTTTTTTGTAAAAAAAATAAATCATATTTTAATCCACTGTTTGATAATTGGAACAAATATAGTGCTTTGATCCTATTTATTACACAACCCAAAGCCTCCTTGTTTCATCGTGATATCATCATGACAGTTTTTTTTTTTTACAATTGCGTGCGGTTGCAGGTGCAAGTTAGCTACTTATTTAGCGGAATTCCGGCTTGAAACAAGGACAAACATGTACTCCAACAGTGTTTCGTATTGTATTGAACACTATTATTGATCCATTTTAAGGCTCATTTTTGTCTATTTCGTCTTCGTATTAGAAAGTTTGTAATAATTGGCTATAAAGTGTGCAATAATAGAATTTATAGTTTTTGTAAGTGTGCAACAATTTAATTTTTGTATAGGTTAAAAAAGATCGTATTTTTGCCATTATTCATCATTTTCATCCCCAAGGTAGAATTTTTTTAAACATTAATAATGTATAATAGACACTCATAACAAGAATATTATAATTTAATCCATCTCATGTACCTATAAAATACGTTGGCTGTACGTTCCCTTAAGTGTGCAACAATTGGCAAATTACCATGTATCATAAATTTCAACTCTTGAACTTCGATTATAGACTTTATGATGACAAATTTGCGACAAACGACATTTTCGACCTTTTTTGGAAAATTTGTTGGTCCCAAATACAGTCGTATCTCGGGTGTCACCTGTACTAAAAAAAACTCCAGAGGCAACAAACTTTTGTTGTCTCATTTTGAAATCCCTGGATGAGATGGTTATGATTTGATACACACGAGTGTGTGTTTGTGTATAGATTGTTCTTCATCTTCATTTGTTTCTGAAATTTGGTGCAATTATTTTCTATTATTTTGTTCCTCCAGCTGCTGGTGCGCAGTGGCGAATAAACACGAGTAAAGAAGTAGGCCTGTCTGAAGTCAAGCTAAAAGTTGTATGAGGAATTCTAAATTAGAGATGAATTGTGAAGCAAATCTACTTTTGAGAGGGGGTCGTGCCCCTTTTTTCGGTACCCCTCGAAATCTCGGGTCCCCTCACGGCCGCTTAGTTTTCGTTGTGCTTAATCCGTCTATGACGGTGCGTGGTTTCACTTGAAAACCACGAAGAAACCACAAAAGCTCTTACTCTTGAGATGATTAGAGAAAATCGTGCGGTTCGTAATTCCCGATGGTTTGCCGTTTGCCACAGACCATTAGAGCAGCGCTTCACTTAGAGCTCTTGACGTTGTTTCGCATTAGGCTGCAGCATCATTGCGAGCTTTTCCATCCAACTTCGATGCGGTTTAAGAAGGCCAATATTGGCTCAACTATTTAATAGATGGATATCGATTTCAATCACACTAGCTTTGGCACACGCAAGATAGACATACATACAACACATACATAGTAAAACTGCTTGGTTCTTGCTTCTCTTTCTTTCCTATTCTTTACCTCGAAACACTCGCAGCAAGGACAACGGTTTGGACATCTGTCGATCCTTGAGCAAGTACATTCCTATTCGCCACAGGGATTGGCAATCGGATGATTGGATGGGACAGAAAATTTCTTTTTCTCTCGTGAAACCGACCTAGCAAGTTGGTATGCTGGCAAAGCTCGACGGTATGCGATTCGCAATGCAGCGTTGAGCAGAATGCACGTGAAATCTGGCAAGTCACTTACCTAAATCACCTAAATACGAGCTGTTACGTTCAAGTGGAATGAGATATTTCGTTCTCTCCCTTTCTCTGTCTGTTTATGAGACGTAAAGAAGGCGAGCGTGATAGTTTTTTTTTCCTTTATCGCCGCCCTAGTTTTCTAGTCTGTATCGCCCATCAAAGCTAAGCGAGCGATACATGGATGAGGATGACTGTCCTGACATTTGCAGAAAACGGATAGCAGTCACCTTTTCATCAACTTCGGTAAAGTTAAACGTGTCTCAAGGATAATGGAATGGAAACGTGGTACAAGTTCGTGCCATGGAAGATGTAAAATTAGCAAACAAGAAAACGCAAAGGTATAGTAAGGTTTCAAAAAAAAAAAAAAAACTTTTCATCAAGCGCTTGCAGGGAGTTTTTCTCTTCATTTAGAAATAGTATGCCGTTTCCTTTTAAGTGCAATAAATTATTTTTCGATTTTTTGTTGCACCCTGTGTGAGTCTATTGAGCGGAACTAATAGTACTTGCGATTTTGTTGGCATTGTAGATTTTGGTTTGCATTTTATTAAACTATGATGCAAGCGGAGAAATGGAATAATCGTACTTTTTTATGTTGTAAGCGATGAATTCATCGATTTGAAGAGGCAAAGTAAACAAATTAAAAAAACACAAACTCTTTCAACGTGTACAATCGATCCATGTTTTGATGAAGTACAATACCTTTGCTATTAGTACTAATGATTCGTTTTTAGATTCAAAAGGAACATAACAGCTTAAATCCATGTGAGATTAAAATAAGTGCAATATTTATGACTTTGTGACTTGCGTTTTTTTTAATTAATATTAAATTATTTATGTAAAACCTAGCAAAAATATGATTTAAGCATGTTAAGAATTTTACAATCCTATCAATTTTAATATAATTTCAGTGTGATGATCTCGTTGCTCAATTGTTTCCTTCTTCTTTTTTAATTCTTCAACGCAGCGTAGCGTAGCGCAGCATGAATTAAAAAGTATCATGTTAGATTGGTTATATCCATAAAATCTGTATAACGACTACAATTGAACCCGTCAACAAGTCTATCGTAAGATATTTTAACAATGTACACTGTATCATTCCCATATGAATCGATACTTCCCGCTGGTGATCAATTTCTATAGAAACATCCGAATCAGCCGGGCGGCGCCATAAGTTAGCGGCACACCGGAAACATGAGACAGAATTTATGACATTATTTTGAATGATCTGTACATGGTGTCCAATCCGTGCCGTTACATCGCTTCCACAAGCACAACAACAGACGGTACACCAGCAGCACGACAAATAGAACAAGATGTTGCAGCCAGTGTCTCGGGAGCCGTGATATGCTTTGGTACAGCAGCTTCAGCTGCACTGCAATCGCAATCAGTGCCACAACTCGCACGGTACCACTACATGGGACAACGAAAACATGTACAAAACAACTTTTGTCATTAGCAGTTGCTTTGCTGTATCCTATTGTTCCATCGATAGGCAAGTTTCGAAAGAAGTCGTTAGGAATGTAGAACTGCATGGCATGGAATATATCAAATATTGGTGAAGAGATGATTTTTAATTGTTGAAAAGTTACACAGATTTTATTTTTTTCATTGCCTTTACATTCCAGTAGTAACACTGGAGCCTTTACACTGCCGTACACATTGCAGTTCTGCCTTTTGCGTTCTGGGTGCAGCGGGTAAGTGTGATTGTTCATGGAATTTGAGTTTTTTTTTTGCTATCTACCCGTGTTGGTTTTTTGTAGGGCCAAATGAATGAATGCAAACTGATTTTTGATTATGTGGCTGTTTGCCCTCCTCTGGGTAAAAGTTGTCTCTGTGCATCATTGCGAGCGTTAGGCTGGTCTTGACAGTGCCCACAACATTTTTGTGCCAACAGTACAATGTCTGCAATCGGAAATCTGAAGGAAAATAGCTGTCTAGAGGAATTTTGCAACAAGTGCAGGTTTGCGTTGGCAAATTGTTTTGTCAAAATTTGCAAAAGAAATAGTTTTACATAGAGAGATGGATCTGAGAGAAGAACAAAGTTTATAAAATCAGGTTTAAATATGAATTTTGAACAATTACGTTTATTTTAAAATCATCTTTTTTCAGTATTTATCTTTATCTATACTTCTTTTTGTACTGAAGCAATTTTTTTTACACTTTGTCAAATTAAAGCTAATATATCAGCTTCGTGAGTCTTTTCTTTGTTTAACATCCTTTTGTTTTTTTCCTAGGCATAACCTGAACGGTAACACTCCTTCGCAAATTTCTAAGCCTTTCCCTTGCGCCAGTCACATTTAGCTCGTTGTGAACGTGTTACCATTAGTGCGAAGCGTGACAATGATGGTGTAATTTAATTTAACTGTGCTACCTCACCACTGTGGAAGATTAGGGTTGTTTAAGTTCATTAAGTTCAGTTTTTGGGGTAGCAGAAATAATGAGACGAAACGAAAACTACATCATCCTGTGCAGATCGCATTTCCATGCCAATGATGGTTAAATGACCGGAAGTTGCTATCGTACCGCTTTTAAACTCTTTCAGTATTAAAACATTGGCGTACATAAACTGTTCAATGGACGGAATGTGCTATTTATTCAACGAACTCATGTTTTCAAAGGATATGATGGTTATCCAAAAGCCCATGACGAAATTATAATTGCTGTTTAAAAGCATTCACTGTGATATGTTCCTTTTATAGTGTTTAAAAACCTTCCCAAGGAGATTTGCCATTTGTAAATTGTGGACTATTAACATGAATGTAGGTTACAATGCGATAGGATTATTTGTACTAGGCGATTCAATATAAATTGTGTGTAGTGTTTCCATCCTTGGGTAGGCTTTTTGGGGATAAAGCAACTTCTTACAATTCAACGAAAGAATTGCTTTGTTTTTACCTTTTTGTATCACCTATGTTAAAACTTGTTGTGTTTATTCCGCATAATTGAAAAGATTGAAACCAGTGCTGCAAAATGTCATGAGTATCACGAGATGTTCACCAACGAAAACAATGAACATATCCGTGGTAGCTTGATGTTCATTGCTGATAGTCAATAAAAGTGCGTATGATGTCATGACCTGTGAACCTGTGATCGGGAAAAAAGTAGTGATGTGCTACAATTGGGAACGAATAATCACCAAATTGGAAACATTGAAATACGGATCGTCGAAAGTACACATATAAAGATTATCAGGTATCTTCCATCACTGTCAAGGGAAAATTTTAAAGGCCCCAGGATCGAAGAAAAGCGGAATTGAAATATTTAAACCCCGGCCTATTCCGCCCGTAGAACGTGAACGATACATCCCAAGACAAGCTTTGATCCCACGGCCTCGTGGACAGAAGCTGTAAAGTTTACCCATAAGAAGCCATTCTGCCTGAGGTTGAAGATCTTTTGGAGAGGAAAAAGGCAAAGTTTTTCTTTTCTCATTGCTCATTATTATTATTTACGTAACCGCTTCGGTGTGCGCAGATACCTCGAGAAGCAGGCGTTGTTGTTTTGGAGCAAGGTGAAAACACGTCAAAGTTATTTTACCTTTCTCTGATCCGTAGAGCTAAATATGGAAATATCGCTGAACAACTTTTAGATCCTTTCAGTAGGCTTGGTTTTGATATTCGGTTTTTGCCTTTTTTTATGATCACCAGCATCCTTAGCCATCGCCATGTTTGCACCTGGCCATTGTGGCATAGAGGGGACAGGTTAAGAAAACACTCGCGGGTGGACAGATCAGATGATAAAGGTGGGTTATCGATAAGTCGTCTGACAACTGCCCCAACGAATGCTAAGTTAGAAAAATAAAATGATTAATGATCGAACATAAGCAAGTCGCTACATGGACTTAACACCCCATCACCCCCTCTTTCAACAGTAAGTTCTCTTCGAAATGTGGGCCTAAATACCTACAGTTTCCAATAACGTTGCAATCCAGTTGACAGCAAGTGAAAAAATAACGGAGTAGATAAGAGCCATCTCTTACAGAAAAAGTTACACAACAATCACTTCCTTCCGGTGCGTTGGGGGGAAAAGTGATAAACCATACGAAACTTTTATTACCTTTTAATAAGAGTAGCCTCAGAGGAACCACATGACGCTTTAGTTTGATAAAATGCATACTTGAGCCTTGTCCAGACAGCAACTGACGTAAGTGTGCTTTTGAAAGTATCATTTTATACCGATATAATAATAAAAGAAGGATTTGTTAGATGTACTATAGCTCACTAGTTTCCCTCGGGGAACGCGTTTCCCGAGGGAGTGATAGAGAAAAAAATGTGACAACAAAAACTGAATTTTTCGCTGGCATGTTTTTAACGACGCTTGAGCGTGTTTTGCGTCTTGCACTATTTGCATTTGGATCCGTTGAAAAACTTAAGATAAATTATACATATCGACGCATTTGTGGTGAGCCGGTATAGTCATAATTGATTCGCACCTGCTTTAACAATTGGAGTGGGATTCCTTGGAGCAGGAAGAAGAGTTGTGCAAACATCATTAAGGAAATTAAAATTCCAGTAACAATTAATTATTAGAAATAATATCTCATTATAAACGTTGCCACTGGTACCAGTTGGATCAACACGTGGGGCTACACTTAAAACTTTTTTTTACTGAACTTCAGTAAAATTTTGCTGAATGTTTTTGAACTGAAGTTTCAGTAATCCTTTCAGGAAAAAGATTTTTTACTGAATCATTCAGTGATCTCCGGTGCTCACCTAAATGACAGCTTGTTTACTGAAATCTCAGTAAAGCCATTCTCAAATTCCTGATTTTTTAGTACATGGTAGCGATTAAAAAATGACGAAATATTTCTTTAAAATAGAGTTTTTTTTTATTGATGCGCAGCGATTTCCAGTCCCTCAGTTTATATTAAAAAATGTTTTATGTTGTTTGATACAGTTTTTATACTGTATTTTTGCGCAACAAGTGTTGAAGGTTCAATAAGCGCTCAAAGACACCACGACATTTCAGCAAGCACAGTGTATTGTAGCCAATATTGTACACACTAACACAGCTGCCAATTCTTTTAAATTAACTCCGCAGGCCGAAATATCATCTGCATTTTTATCGAGGTGTCTGTAAGCGCCAAAGAAGAAGAGTCTGTAAGCGCCTACCAATTCAACTTTTTGCACATCACGAGCACGAGCACACCGCGTTGTTTTGTTTTGATGTTCTGACTGACAGGACGATTTGACAGAATGAATTGCTGCATTTTCAGTAATTTGTTTTACTGATATTCAGTGAAACGACTAATTTGACACTGATTTAACTGATTTTTTTGTAAAATGCGTATTACTGAAATGCATTCAGTAAATTATATTCTTGAAAGTCAGTAATAATATGACATTCATGCTGAAAACCAGAAAAAATATTCTATTACTGAACCGTTTCAGTAAAAAAATTACTGAAGTCGGATGAGAAAATTTGCTGTGTTTGGTGTGCAATATACAGGGTCAGGAATTTCAATCTTTTTATGATTTTAAAGTGTCTGAAGAGAAACAGTACTAATTTTTTTTTAAATATCCGTAAAGGGTGAAATGATGGAGATAGACAGTTGGAATACTTTTTGATTCCTAAGCACATACGCTTTATTTTCAAAATATTATGAAACGATGATATGAAAATCAAATCAATACTTTTTGTAATTCTTTGCGCGCCTTCATAGTGTGACAATGATTTTTTTTTTGTTGCTGCACAGATGATAGAAAGAACAGCGAGTTTTTCCCATCATTTTGGAAATGAGTATGGCAAGAACAACAAGCAAAAACTAAACTCAGATGGATCGTAGCGCTCCCGTAAAATTACAGGACTGGATTCTAAGTTAAAATTATCCTTGAAAATTGTTTCTTATTCATAAGTTTGTTTAAATTAAAAGCATCTGAAATAAATATGCATATTTCAATAATTACTTTTCTTCGTTGGTTTTTCACAATACTTTAGAAAACCTTTCTTTGCATTAGCTTACATTTGTGTATTTTGTGTATTTCGTTTGCTAAGCATTCTTTGTTAACAAACGAAGGATTGAATAATTCGCCGAGAGTGAATATTAGAATAATTCGCCACAAACAATTAATGAGATTGAACATTTTAAGCTGGGCAGAGCAGGGCTTGCTTCGTAAACATTTTTTTTGCGAAACTTGGTATTCACGATACAGGCTGTCACTGAGATACACATAAGTACCGCGTAAGTCGAATCTCGTGACTTCCAGTCAAAATATCACTAGCTTCCGTATAATTTTGTAAGTAGGGAGTGATTTTAGCTACCTAATTAATTATTTGATATAATACTTATGGAATAAAACAGTTTCAAAACTTTTTAAATGATTTTTCACATTCAATCGAAAGAGAAATTATTTTGGTTGCAAGAAGAGAATTTTGTTTGCAGTGAACCAATTTTAATCATCTGAATGCAAAACATAAATACCACTGCATTGATTTTTTGACTATCATTCATTAGGCAAAACAAATACAGCTGTCAACAGTCGTCAACTCAAACGACTGAATAACATGGGCGTCATGGGTTCAAGCCCCAAATGGACCGTGCTGCGATACCTCAGACTGACTATACTGCTATGTGTTATCAATAAGTCACTGAAAGCCAACTCCACAAGTGATACAGGCAGGCTTTGACCAACAACGGTTTTTGTGCCATAGAGAAGTAGAAGAAGATTTACTTTGGACATTTTTTCATTAAGGGTTTGTGCATTTTCTGCACATCGTGAGACTGTCAAAGGGTTAATAAAAGAAATGCACGAGTGTATAGTTCAGCCTGTTCAATCAACGATTTCAATTAATTACTGTCGTCCAAATGAAGAATGGGGGAAAGATAAACTTAAAATGTAACAAACAATAAACCAAATATCAAATCATTTGAGAAAAGCTACCAACTATTGCGTTTGCTCAAAACGATGCTTTAAGAAGAACCGTTACTAACATTGGGTGCATTCCGAACCGGGCTGTTTCCATTTTTCGCTTTTTTGTGGAACCTTTTTTCACTCTTTCATCCCCGGGTGCTGTAACGTGTAGGTTATGGTTAGCTCATTGCAGCCCTTTGCATCTACAGCATTTTGCAAGAGGACAATACGGATATGTATACGATGATGTATATGCTGTCTACTGGATCGAAATTCTTCTAGCAGCGAGCACCCTAGATCGGTATGCGCAGCAGTAAAAGCTCTGGTCTGGCTTTGAAAAGTTTTGTGATAATGATAAATCCGGATAAAATATTCCACGCCTGGATATACACAATATCGTATGTGAGAACAGTGAGCGCGATAGTAGAGAATAGTGTGTATGTGTGTGGGCAATATAGCAGAAAGAATGATATTCAAGCAAAGCAGCGTCGTTCTACGAGCAGGCTCCGTCCGATGCTACGTTTGAATATTTTAACTACCAATTTTCCTGATTCTCCCTGCTCTTCCTCGTTTTGGGAAAGATTTCGTCGCATTCTTTTCCACATATTTCATTTGACCAAGGATATTGTGTTAGCCGTAGATTTATCCCCTTCTTATAACCATTTGTTTTGAAAGGAAGTTATAAAAATGTTGATCTGTAAAAAAAATTGTGCGATTAGCGGTTTGCTCAGATAAGGTTTGTTCGTTACTTGTGCATAAAGTTGGTAAAACTCTTGCACCATTAGGAAAACAAATGTGTGCAGTTTTTTTGGTTTTATTTGCAAGCACATGTATCGATTTTAGATTATTTTCTTTCTTCTTCATATCTCACAAGGTGTCATTTGGTGTTTGGTGTTAATGAAAGAGAAAAAAACAATTTAGCTAATAAATGATTATGATACAAAATTGCTATTTTCTGTATTTGCAGGGATCTTGCCTTCAAAATGTCTGTTGGAAATAAAATAATATAAATTATCTTGCATATTTATGTGATTAATTTAATACATTGGATAGAAAAGATTGAATGTTGATTTTTGATGTAACGATTGTTTTAATGTTACGTTACTAATTTAAAAACAAATAACTAACAGTCGTGTGAACAACCCCTGCCTTCGCCAACTATTTGCACTATAGAACGATCAGAATTTGAACCTATCGTCATTTTCCCTCCTTTTTTATTATTTGACACTGATTAATTAGATTATTTACGCTTCAAGCAATTCTAAAGCTCATATTTCAAAGCTGCAAATAGATTTTTCCCTTTATAAATCGTATCACTGTACAGTCGCGACAGTTGTATGCTAATTTCTAATAAGGTACAATATAAGCTGAAACAGTGTCTAGCGCTATGAAGCAAATCAAAACCAAGCGCTCCTTTGCTTACTGACGACTGCTAATTTTTGAGTTTCCGTTCCCATCCTTGAAAAGGATCGTTAGGAGCATAATGAAAAATTACATCAAGGGATCGATTTAATCTGAAATGATTTGGCTCGCTGACTGTTGAGTCAATGGTAACCTCATTTCAACTATTGTTGATTTTGTTTCCGGTTTCTATAAGTAAATGCCATTTGAATTATTTGCGAGACTCTCGAAAGTTGCCTTTGCTCTGCATTTTATATTAGTGGTGGGTCATACGATTCATTTCATGGAATTAAATCCGACCCGCGGGTGAAACGAGTTCGGGTGGACGGGTGGAGAATGTTCATTAGATGCGAGAAAGCATAAGCGACTCCAACCCATTGGTACAGCAAGTTCGGGTTGAGTATTGAACCTACCTAGACCCGACCCGACTCGAATTCACTGCACCAACCTGCTGAAACTACTTGTACCTTTCGGTTACCCGACCGACTACTGGTCGCATACGGATGGCTCCGACCTGGAAGGTTCGGGTCAATCTGCCCATCACTATTGTATATCAATAATTGCCAAGCATTTGCCAAGATGCTCAAAATGATGTAAAATGAATCACGGGAGGAGGATCATCGTGCTTACTCTTATTTATTTTAGTCGAAATCATTTAATCAACTTCTTGCTTAGTAAATTTTATTAAAATTGATTGTAAGTAGCATCACCGCTTCCCGCACGAAAATACTCTTTTCAATTTTAAATATTGATTTTCTTTGGAGTAAATGAGCACTCAAGTTAGCACCTTTAGCAAAAGTTTTCCTTAAGCCTATTTTTTGTACTTGAATTCTTGGCAAAGTTTGAAGCTTCAATAAGCTTTTGGACGCAATTCCATGAAGCACTAGCTCATACATAAACATGAAACTTTACTTTGGTTTTTCCGAATTTAAAATACTCATACGACACACGATATACGATCGCTTTGTATGCAAATAAACTTAGGGTTTTGGTGTTTGATTTGCTTTTATATTTCGACTAGCGATAAAAACAACGGTGCTTGAACTCTTTGAGTCAAGTTTGCTCGAGAAAAGGGTGACCCTTTCTCGTTTCGGTAAATGTTTGCATATGTTTGATAAAGTGTACGGTGGGAATCAGCGTATGGGAGGGCAAAAGTGACCCGTCTGCTGGTGCTGCTGCCACAGCTACGTTCTCGAGAGGTTGGTCGACGGTCAAAGTTACAATTTGAGTACATTGCAAATAAAGGGATATCAAATAGCACAGTTAAGTTATGATGTTGGGGTAAAACGATCACATAAACGTAGAAGGGAAAGTTAAAACATTAAGAACATGCTTGTCGTACCATGGTCACCGTTAAATGGGAATGGAAGCGAGTACCATTTTCCTTGCAAAGCGTGTTTCCTTCCGGTCCATGTGGATTATTTTTATTGATTGAGGTAAAAAATCACAAGTGCTTCGGTACTATGTGCCCATCATTGATAACATCAGACGCATTTCCATTCCTATAATAATTGATCAAATCTTCATGCATATATGTACAAAAAAGCTGGTTAAACATATCGATCGATTAAAGTCGTTAACGAAATTTAGATGTTTGAATACGCCACGTCGCCATGACTTGAGATTTTTTGGATGATTTCTTCGTATCAGGAAGTTGTTCAAATTTCGCAAAAGAGGTAAAGACTGCGTGAGTTTGATTTGCTTGTCAGACATTTTTGAGTACGAACTGAATCGTGGAACCATTTACACTCATTGAAGCAAAAGATATGTTATTAAAATTTTGCATGTTGATTGCAGTCTTAAGCTACCATTGAGCATTAAATGCATTAAAGAGTTTTTTTGAAATAAAATTTAATTAATGGTTTTTGTGTTTTTTATTTAATTTTTTTTTAAATTGAATAATTTCTTGGGACGGTAATGTTGATTTTCGAAGCAATTCAGCATTGATGAAAATATATGATACAGGTTTGAGGGTTCAGATTATTTAAGCAGCTGTCTATCAACTTAAATATCCTTTTCTTCAAGGCACAAATTCTTCTAACTTCAAATTAGAACAAAATGCAAAAGGGCGTTCAGAAGTTTAAGACATGTTCTAAAAAGCTTAATGCTATCAGTTCTTTTAGCTGGTCAAGAATTTTTCAGTTAAATAGTTTCATTTAACAAAACCTTAGTTCTAGGGTTTCTCTGGGTTTCTTGTTTCAACCGTGTAAGAAGTAGAAAGGTGCAATAGAAAGGTTATGATCACGAGAAAAAATGAGAAATTATTGCGTACATGCCTTACATGCCGAGGAGTAGTGTTGCATTTAGTGTTTGCAGGAAAACTTAAACAGGAAAAATGGGTCGTGGCTTGGTTTCAGCATTTCACTTTCACTGTTGCTTTAAGCAGAAAATATATTGTTTATTTATCAAACATAAATGTTTACGGTATGGAGCAATAATTCTTTCACGCGGCACGCTTGTTTTATTGCACACGGTAGGGGATCGTTTTGAAGGCTAAACATATTAAAGAAACGGAGCAGTGTTGGTGGAAAAGCTCATAACAGGCAAAAAGTTAACTTTATTATTTGCTTATGAAAAATATCGTCAGTATTATGATTTGCATACACATCTAGTCCATTCGTTTTCATCCTGTTGATTACTTTTCGCGTTTTCAATATGCGTGGTAATATATCAGAGCTAAATTTCTTTCTTATGGTTTCGTGTGCTCACTTTCAGAAGGCTATAAGCGTATCAGAAAATGAAAACCATAACCAGAAAATGTGCCTTTTTTCTGGTTTATTTTGTCTTCACTTCACTCTCTCTACTTCTTTATTTTATTTTTTTTTATTTGGCCTTGCTTGTACATAGTATGTAGTTTAAATCTCATTCTCTCATAACAAATCTTCGCTGAGCAATATTTACTCATTCTTCATCGTTTTTAATCTAGATTTCGGTTTGGCGACAAAAATGGGCACCCGAACCCGCTCGAAAACTCGATCTGGAAAGCAATAAGCCTCCGTCGTCGGACTGCATACTTTCAGTCATTCATCTGATAAATTCATTTTTTTATTTTCCTCTCTTCCAGCTGCAATCCTGCGATGGGACAAACGATATGTTTGTTCGGTTTGCTTCCCCAGCCCACCAAACAAAGCAGTCGTTGACAGTAAACAGCAATATTAAACGGGCTGTAATCAATAATAAATGATTGTTGTCTGTTTTTTGGAGTGGAAAAGATTAAATACATTGCTCGGTGATGTGGCTCGTTGCCAGCATTCTCTGTCTTGCTTTGAAACAATGCACACGATGTCGGTACAGGTTGGAAGTAATTTTTGGGTTACGCTTACGTGTGACATGGTTACCATTCATCTTGCGCGTTGTCAGAGACGACGCAGCGACAGGGCGTTTGGTATCATTTCAATTTTCGTTTGATATTGTAAGTGTTTCACAAAGGGAAAGGGAGGAAATTAAAGCAAGTAGGTAAAGAAACATTTAGCAAGAAATTTACAATCGTGCTGTATTTGGTACCAATCCTAGAAGAAACTGCATTTTGTATAGTGCAATACGATATCGTTCAATGTTTTTCGCTTTTGATACATTGAAGAGTTTAAGATTTTTACCGAAAATCAAACCTTATTTGTAATTTGGGTATTTTACTTGGTTGTATTTACACGTGTCAGTTTTTTCGAATAATTTCCTTCTAACATTACAATACCACATAAGACTTTTAACATGGTTATCTAAGTGTTTGAGACCTTGAAACATCCCTATAGCGATAACCACCTGACACGGACGGTTTCGTGGTCGCCCAACGCGGTGTGATAACCATAAAACCCACGCACAAATAGCGCGTTCGTCTGCTTCGTATCACAACTCAACGAACGATCCATTTCCGTCGTGGCACTTTCATTCCTATAATTCTGTCCAGGATAGTGACCATTTCGAGGAATACGAACCATTTTCTCTTACCCGGTTGAAACAAAAAACCTCCCCTTGGACTTTTTTTACCATATAATGAATATACGTTGGGACCGTTAAAACTGCGCAGGAAAAAGTAGAAATCAAACGGAAGAGCTCGTGTTTGCGCTTGATATATCATTCCCCGCAGAAGCACATCCGGAAGATTCCTCCGTTAATTGATTATGTCGTCATTAGCAAGGATTATCTGCGCGAATTGCTAATTTACGGAAAGCGGGAGCCACGTTTCACGAACCAACTATGTGCTGCATCTACCATCGATGCTGGTAACGTTCTTGGCGGTGGACTGTGCATTCGTTCTGTAGAATGAAGCGTGCTTTCTTTGCTTCGTTCTAGCTGCTTATCTTGACAGCGGAGCGACCGGAACGGTAAAACGCTCAATCTGTCGCCTAGTCAAGAGGTTGTTCTAAACAACCGTTGGCTTTCCGTGCAGGAATATTGGTAAATGAAGAAAAACGAATTAGTTCGGTGCAACAGCGGGCTTTTTGGGGGTGATAGTGAAGAAATGTCTGTTTGTAAATGGTGGTATTAAGGCTCAATTAGTTGCTACTTTATCATTCGATCCGCGTTCCACGTAGCACACTGGCTGGTAAATCCTGCGCTGTTTCATCCCCTCCATCCCTTCCATCCCTTCCATCTCTCTTTTTTCATCCCCTCTCAAAAATTAGTCGAGTTCATGACGCATCGTCTTGTACGTGTAAACCTGTTGCTGGATTAGTTCTTAACGGAAACGTTTATATTTGTTGGATTAATTGGGTTATGCATTTAATAAATTTAAACAAATCGCATAAAACGCACTGTACGTGTAAAATTGTTGGTGGATAAATCCTTCCGGAAACGTTTATATTTGTTGGATTAATTGGATTGTAAATTTAATAAATTTAAACAAACCGCATAAAACATGCATGGCACTCACAATGCCTTAATCATAGTCCCATTGAGTATTTGTGCACCGTATGTGTGGAAGGACAATGGAGGAGCAGTTATAACGACGAGGTATACGAGATGTATCGCGACTCCATATCATGTTCCTTACTGTATCAAGCTCGCCAGGCTCCGGCGCGGCACGGTGGGATGGCCATGTTGTACGCTTGGAAACGGACGACCCAGCTGTAAAGTTTTTTTAGGCCGTCCACAAGGACAGAGGAGGCATGGTAGGCCCAAATTGAGGTGGCAAGATGGCGTGGAGGCGTCCGCCATTAAGGCCGGGATAACGGACTGGCAGACGAAGGCGTGAGACCGTGAGCGGTTTCGGACACTCCTGAGGCAGGCGTTCTTTGTCATTGCACCACACTCGATCCACAAACAGCATTTTCCGGGAAGGGAATTAGTTCTCTGGCGTGTAAAAGTACGATAGTGTGAAGGATGTGAAAATGTGCTGCACAATATATACGGATCGTACGATGGTGGTCGCTTTATGTCAGTACGACAAAGAGATCCCAGTGCTCGACCGCGCTTCGTCTTGTGTCATACGCATCCCAGATCTCTCCTGTGAGTGCCATAAATAATCGTAAATGGGGTTTTGCGTTCAGCATACATGCACACATACATTCAAAGCTCGCTTGATCGCGCTAACTGCGATGAAATGCGATGAAAAATGTTTCCCGTCAAACTTTCGCATTAACTCACACCGTAAACCGGCACAGGCTGTACGCGTGCAAGCATTTTTGGAGGGAAAAACAGACGTTAACTCTCCCGGCTAGGGATTGGAGGCTGTTTTTAAGGGTCCGATAAGATCGAACCAACGAGGAGATAAGATCTTACCCCTAGGAGAAAAACAGCATCCTTCAACGAGGAAGGTTTATGGAGTAAACAGGGATAGACAAAAAAGGAAACAGGAATGAAGCATTCGCACTCCCAGGAAATATGTTTGTGTCGCTATCTCTTACCGGACCGAGCAGCGGACATATCAAAGTCTTTGGGAGCTGTAACTCACACAGAAACACTGTTGGAAATGAATTAAAACTCCGTACAGGAAAAACGTTCCCGCTTTAAGCGAGCATCGCAGGGAAGAGAACTGTTCCAGAACATGTCCGTTTAGCGCTCGGGGAAACAACATTGGAATTTTTATTACATCCGTTGATAAAGATTTATCAGCACCAGTACACACTAGTACAGTGTAAGAGCGAGATAATGTAAAAAAGAGAGAGACGACATGAATGTACTTATAGCTAATGGTTTCCCGAACGGGTGGAAATAACTTGGTGTCGGGGACATGTGGGTGAACAGATAGATTGGAATATACGCGAATGAGTAAAGTAATATGAAAGTGTGGGAGAGAATTGCTGTGGACGGAAGACTCTCTAAAAGCGGCACATCTTGCTCCAGCAAATGTAAAACACATGAGATGGAATGCTGCAGTACTTTAATGGTGAAAAATTAGCTTTCTTGCGCGGGACAGGGAACAGTGATAAGCTATTTTGAACGCGCAAACCACAATCTAGACAAACGGGTGTCATGGGTTTATATGTGGCAGATAACTCACCAGGATATAAAACACACTTCACAGGATGCTATTTGGGCTTTTCTGCTTCTGATTCAACTCGAAAAATGTTCCAAAAGTGAACTTTATTTTCAAACCTGAATAGCTTCAGAGTGTGTGTTTTTAACAACCACACAAGGAGACTGGAACAACAAAGTCGCACAAATGAGCTTACCAAAGTCTATGTAATACAGAGGTCGATGCATAGCTCGATTTTGGTCCACCATTTTGAAAGCTTGTTTTTGACAGTTAGATGAAAAAGTGTTCACAAACGATTCCAAACAACCAAACACTTTTCAGAGCTAATTGTGCATTTTGTGCACAAAACTTAGTGTAACTATACATTGCTTTCTCATGAACATGGCATGGAGTAGTTTTTTCAGTAATTCATCACTTAAAAACGACCACAATCAGAAATCTAACCTCTTAGCTTTGGTCCTCTTTAACTGCACATGATTTAGCCGTAATTTCAGGCACTGATCTTGTTGTATTTGATAATTACACTATAATTATATCTTTTTTTATATTTGTAAACTTTTTCAGAAAATGTATTCAGACCACTGCTTGTACAACAACTAAAACCTCAATGCATGCTGCGATGAAACTATTGAAGCTTTTTCATCCAGCTGTCAAAACTTTCCCACGCTTTTTGATCAAATGTTCTGGATGACTCGACCTCTGTATTATATAGACTTTGGAGCTTACTCTGAGGATGAGGTATGTACGAAGAACAGGATACACACATATAAGCAGGCGTAAACTTTTCACTGGCAGTTTAAATAGCAATCATTTTTGACTTTTCAAGTAGCGGCACCATGTTGTGTTTCTATTCGAATACTTGTTGAAGATTATCCCTGTAAGCAATAAGAGGAGCTATACCCATTGGAGAACTTCTGAAACCAGAGTAGCGAGGGGTGTGGTAGAAAATGACTTTAAAATAAGGTCATCACTCAAGTTGGGGTGTGGCAAAAGTACACACGTACGCATGCTTTATATGCAAGCTTTTCCATCCGGGCTTTTGAGCACGGACTTCTTTCGTCCGGATAAGCACAGACCAGCAAACATGGACCATGAAAAAAAAATACAAAAAAATGTTTGAAGAGACAGTTCCACCTCCCAGTTTTGTAGGAATTGCTTGAGTTGCGAAAAGTCGACCGGCGAAAAGTCGACCGGCGTTTCCCTGGATGCCAATGTCATTTGAATTTTGCCTCAATCTTGGTTTCCACAAGCTTGTTCACCCCTCACCAAAAAGACCTTTAGATTGAGAACAACGTCGAATCTATACTGACCCGAGCGTAAAGCAGCAAATTGAGGCCTGCCAAAGTTTATAACAGAATCTAATAGCGCTGACACCATTAGGGAGGGAGTAGACATAAAAGTAAATATAAAACAGCCCATAAAGTACAAGAATTCTTGGTACTGGTAGGAAAAAACTTGTCTGTTCACCCGAGTTTGACCCTTAACCGTGCATTTTTTTTAATGTTTCGAGACGACTTCTCCATGAGACATTGAGGAGTGTACGGTCTGTGAAATTGGAAGTACTGATTGAAGAAAAATCAAATCTGGAAGCTTATATTCAATCAGTTATCATGAACTGTGCGTGTGTTCAAAAAATATAATTGGAAGCAGAAGTATAATTTGTGGTATGTTTGAGGTTTCTTTCCAATGATGAGCGTTAAGTCTGAAAGGTTTGATGATTCTATTTCTTAAAGATAATTTATTTTAAGCAAATAACATCAGCTTCATCTACATTCTTAGTAGTTTCAGGTTGGCACTTTATTTTTATGGGTTTATTTGGAGTTAATAATCATTTCAAACAATCGTAATTATAGAACTTAAGAAAGATTCTTGTAAAATAAAGGACTTTCAAGAAAATGGGTATTTGCTTCTAGTTTCGATTACCTTTGAGTCAGCTAGGATATTATTTTAAGCTCTCAAGAAAATGAATAACATATTTTAATGTACTTAGCACATATGTTTTAGATATCTTGACAGTGTCTTTCATACACCTGTATACTACTTGCAGCATCTACTTGGCTAGATAGAACATAGTCTATAATTATGTACGGTTTATCAAACAGTTCAAGAACATTTCCTCATATAAGTTTTTCTGATTCCCTTGTAGGTATATCTCTAAACAATATTGATAATACATTAAACGCATAACAAAGCTGTTATGTTGGTATGCTTTCAAAAGGTGAAACCACAAACCAGTCATTAGGTGTATCGCATGAATTATTTGGGCCTTTAACAGGCTCTTAAGAACAACCTGCATACGTTTTATTTTTATTCAAACGATACTAACTGAAAATGAAAAATACCATTTCATACAGGTATTTGAAAGTACTCACTAAGAAATCCTATCTCAATGATAGTATTGATACATATGTTTTTAGAATGGTTTATGAAATTTACAAAGAAAATAAAACAAGAAACACCAACAGGAATTTCAGAAGATTAACAACATCGTGCTCAACACTTTCTTTGATTAGTAATCTCAATGGATTTGCTTATATTTGCATTAAAAAAAGTACTTTATTCAGCTGGCTGTAGAATAAAAACTAAGAGAAATATGGTCCCTCCATAAACATCGTTTGAAATGTAGGTTTTTTCTAAGCTATCTTGTAAAAATAAATCTACGATCATGCAAGCTGCCTTTCGTCAGTTATCCGGAATTTTCTCCGTCGCGGACGGAGACAGGCGTGCAGGTTTTGAAAATCTGCCTCGATTTTAACAGTTATTCTTCGTTTTCGCGACAAAATTGTTGGAGTGTAGCTTTTGCATTATGTTGTTCTAGAAAATTAGGATGGGACGTAGTTGAGGGTTGTTGAACAGGATTACGTACTAGGGTACGCCGTAATATGTAATTTAGCCTAAATTCACTTGAAATGATCGATTTGAGTTTTGGCGTCATTGCTTGCAGCTGCGAAGCCAATGGACCCGATTTCTGCTTCCTGATATGTTTGTTTATTTCCCAAGGTACTATTTAACTCTTAGGCGGGTTGCATCGATCTCCCGGAAAAAACTACCGCAGCAATATAGCCACATGCCCCTCAGTCTTCATTTTCTGCTTCTTTTGATTAGAGTTCCTGCTCACGGTTAGAGTTCAACTGATAGAGGTGTCAAATTTTGTCCAGAAACTCATAGGTAACTGAGATTGATAATGCGAAATAAAGTTAAAAAAAATTAATTTGAACTCATGATTTTGTATTTTTTAAATTGCAAACATTACTTCTCAACTTCATCAAACGACATAGTGTGGAGCACAGTAAAAATACGGTTTTCACAGTCATTTACTGTTTCAGTAAAACCCCCATTAATAACCGAAACTCGAAGCGAAGGTGACAAATGTCTGCTGCTGCTACTGTTGTGTGCCTACTCTTTCCACCGAATGTCTTCGTACTCCTGCCGCTACCCTGGCTAGCGCAAGGAAGTAGCCAAAGATCAACACGCCCGTGCTCCGTTGTATGTGCTGCTCTATGTTGGTGATGAGCATCAATGTAAATGTAAATAAAATAAATTATGCCATTTTAATGAGTGTTAAGCGACGTACAATTTGTGATACTTGTTCTCCCTCACACTCGAAACATGATGAGGCATAATCTAGGATTTCCGTTGCCGAGTCGGTCCAGCTTCTACTGAAATGGTCGTGAATCTTATTTGTCCTCTACCCGCCTGTACATTTGAAGTGTGGTTTGATTGCCAGATGGAGATATTTAATTAAATGATTATAACACTCCATCATTGTTGCGAATGCATACTAAATTAATGGCAGCCAATTCTGCAACGGTTTGCGAAACGTGCCCTGTGCTCTGCCAGAAGTTGCCCACAAGCGTCTGATAGTTGACGATAGCATTGATTGAGGTTAAATACAAGGCTGCCTGAGGTTAAAACCAGAGCAGAAACGCTACATGTGCGCCTCGACGACGCCTCGCAGAGTCGAAAGTTGTACGCACGGCGTGAGCAACCGAATGATTTAACGGAACTTTTCATGAGATATTGCAAGACCAAGCCACCCAGCAAGGCGATGAAGATGATGAGAAGCATTTATTGTGGTGATTATATATGATACGTGTTTATCAATAACCGGTCTCGTGGTACAGTCGTCAACTCGTACCGCTTAACAACATACTCGTCATGGGTTCAAGCCCGAAATGGACCGTGCCAGCATACGTAGGACTAACTATCCTGCTATGGGGGGTAATCCATAAGTCATTGAAAGCTAACTCCACTAGTGGTACAGGCAGGCCTTGATCGACAACGGTTGTGTTGAGCCAAAAAAGAAGAAGTTTATGAATTAACCATGCTAGATTTTTCATAAAAAATTTTCAGTTTGTTTTAGGCAGCATTTGTTAGAATTATTAGATTATTTTTGAAATACTTCATAAAATGTAAGCTACTTTTAAATAATCTAATTCCTTTACTTTTGTACTTTCATGTTACCTAGTTTATTATCTATTTCATTTTTCTATTCTCTTCAGTTCTATTTGAAATTCAAATTTTGAATATTCAATCATAATGGACATCTTTAAACATCTTTTCTTGCCATTCAAATTCTACGCACAACCAATTTCAGCCCAATTGTTCCACGCCTGAAGAAAAGAGGCGCAATCTGGTCGTTTAAGAAACGCCATGTATTTCACAACCTAGCTTCCATTTCAAATGTCACTCGAAGCTGTATCTCCAATTCCTAGTTTCCCTTTACCCCAGGTCTGTGTTTCTTATATATTCCCACCGATTTTTTGCTGCTGCTCCACCCATTTACATTTTTCGAAGGAAATTCTATTTGCAGCAAAGAAAATACGTTATCAAAATAATCTAATTAAAAATCGTTCCCGTATTGTTACCATTCGCAAGGCCGTGAGCTTTTTGGTGACGGCTGTTGATTTATAATTTCCATATAGTCATTCTCGGCCGATCCGGTGGAGCTAGCCGGTTGAGGTGCAGTGAAGAAGGAAGGCAGAAAACTGATCGGGAGATAGACATGGGATGGACACTCATTGGGCGGTCTGTCAACGACATGGAAACAGATGCTTTAATTTCACCCCAGCCGGGAAGCTAAAGCGGATGAGGGAACAGATCTGTCCACGGTGTCATGGGTCGGGCCGATTATATATATTCGATATTCGATTCGATTCGATTCGATGGAAATATTCGATTTCCAAAAGCCGGTGTCAATCCATCTGGGAAAGTGGATTTGTTTGTTGTGTGTTTGTATGCTGGGTATTTTATTGAGTTTAGATTATATTTTCTTTTTATACTTGCAAAATCTGAATTTTAATGATATTTTGAAAATAGATGACACTTGAACGAATTATCTAGCAGCTGATCAATGTTGTTCCCTTTCAAATTTACTGCATTCAAACGAATTAGGCTTTCTTTAAGCAACACTAGCAGGTAAAGGTGCTGAAGCTACCGATATTAGCTAAATATTAACAAAAGATGCTTGGCATCCTGATTCGCGTAATATTTAACGCCCACATACACCAACCGCAATCACATCTGATCTAAAAGGCTCATAAATGCTCGTTTGAAAGTAACAGCATCCTTGCTAAATCAGTAATAAGCCCTAACGTCAGTAGGTGTGTGTGTGTCTGTGTTTTTTTTTGTTCATGTTTCACATTATCCCAGCTTAAGATTTTAATTAATTTTATGTACAAAGTAATAGTTAATGAAGTAATTATCATTTTTAATTAGTTTTCTCATTACCATTTCGTGAATGGTTCTTTTCTTCCCTCGATCTCACTTACTTTTCCTCGCATGTGCAACATAATCTGGAACGAACTCTGCCAACGAAGAGCAGTGGACGCGTTCATAAAGAATCGGTGAAGTGATCGGGGCTAAACGAACGATGGTGGAAATGCTCCAAAGGAGTCACTAGCGTTTTCATTACTAGCTAAGTTTGTGTGAGTATGTGCTTGTCTATCTAACCATATCCTGCCTTCTGTTCAGAGAAAACTGCATTTCTGCTGCTGCCACCGAGAAAGAGGATGTTTTTGCGTTAGTTTTTCCAATTAACATATCAACGAACCATTCGTTGACAAAGGAACGTGTGCTTCTTAAGATAAGTACACATCTCAAATATCAGATGATAGGTAAGCGAAAAATAGCACGAAAAGAAGGAAATAGTGTCGCTGAGAATCTTGCTTCCTGCGATAGGATGAGAATAGGTGGGAGAGTCGATCCAAGCTTGTAAGTGATAGAAGTATGCGTTTTCTAAAGCACTTAAACTTGACAGGGGTCGTTTCCGTTTGGTATAATTAAATTACATAAGATGTACCTATAGTACCTTGTTAGAGTGGTTTTGAATTCAATCCACCTAGCATCTTTTCTCGCAACAGTACATCCACGTACGTACCTGTCACTCAGTAACGAAATTCATTTATTGCAAGGTATTCAAAATATTTTGATGTATGATTTCTTTTCAGGACGAACGGTCCGATTATGATGCAATATTATTCAAAACGGTTCTGTTTATCACTTTCATCCTATAAAATAGGGATTTTATTTTTCAAACCCCTTGTGCGGACTATAGTATCGGACAATAAGATAGGGCTTCTTTTTATCATCGCACTGTGTGTGTGTGTGTGTGTGTGTGTGTGTGTGTGTGTGTGTGTGTGTGTGTATGTATGTACATGTGTGTGTGTGTGTGTGTGTGTGTGTGTGTGTGTGTGTGTGTGTGTGTGTGTGTGTGTGTGTGTGTGTGTGTGTGTGTGTGTGTGTGTGTGTGTGTGTGTGTGTGTGTGTGTGTGTGTGTGTGTGTGTGTGTGTGTGTGTGTGTGTGTGTGTGTGTGTGTGTGTGTGTGTGTGTGTGTGTGTGTGTGTGTGTGTGTGTGTGTGTGTGTGTGTGTGTGTGTGTGTGTGTGTGTGTGTGTGTCTTTTAGTGTGTGTGTTTTAGTGTGTATTTGTTTCACAAGTATGTCGTTTCGGATAGATTTGTTAGTAGTTTTTTTGTGTTTTGGGTTAGGTTTTTGATGTAATAAGCAGGACCACCACCCTCGCGATCAGTGTTTCTTCTATATATTAACAATTTTTCTTCTTTCGCCGTGGTCTTCTGAGGACGTCCGTTTGACTTGCGCGTTTCGGTTGTCCAAGCGCGTTTCGGTTGTACAAGCACGTTTAGTGTTTGTGTTGCTCGTCGAGCATGAAAGGCCTGGTTTTGCTTCCACTCTCAAGTGGCATTATTTGTACTACCAGTGTCGCTTTTGCTCAAAGCTGCTTATTCTGGGTACAGGTAGAGGAGTAACATATAATTCCTTTTTGCTTCCGGGTAGAGCTTTTTCCGTACCAGAAACAGAACGAGCTGTTGACTTAACCGTGCATTTTTTTTAATGTTTCGAGACGACTTCTCCATGAGACATTGAGGAGTGTACGGTCTGTGAAATTGGAAGTACTGATTGAAGAAAAATCAAATCTGGAAGCTTATATTCAATCAGTTATCATGAACTGTGCGTGTGTTCAAAAAATATAATTGGAAGCAGAAGTATAATTTGTGGTATGTTTGAGGTTTCTTTCCAATGATGAGCGTTAAGTCTGAAAGGTTTGATGATTCTATTTCTTAAAGATAATTTATTTTAAGCAAATAACATCAGCTTCATCTACATTCTTAGTAGTTTCAGGTTGGCACTTTATTTTTATGGGTTTATTTGGAGTTAATAATCATTTCAAACAATCGTAATTATAGAACTTAAGAAAGATTCTTGTAAAATAAAGGACTTTCAAGAAAATGGGTATTTGCTTCTAGTTTCGATTACCTTTGAGTCAGCTAGGATATTATTTTAAGCTCTCAAGAAAATGAATAACATATTTTAATGTACTTAGCACATATGTTTTAGATATCTTGACAGTGTCTTTCATACACCTGTATACTACTTGCAGCATCTACTTGGCTAGATAGAACATAGTCTATAATTATGTACGGTTTATCAAACAGTTCAAGAACATTTCCTCATATAAGTTTTTCTGATTCCCTTGTAGGTATATCTCTAAACAATATTGATAATACATTAAACGCATAACAAAGCTGTTATGTTGGTATGCTTTCAAAAGGTGAAACCACAAACCAGTCATTAGGTGTATCGCATGAATTATTTGGGCCTTTAACAGGCTCTTAAGAACAACCTGCATACGTTTTATTTTTATTCAAACGATACTAACTGAAAATGAAAAATACCATTTCATACAGGTATTTGAAAGTACTCACTAAGAAATCCTATCTCAATGATAGTATTGATACATATGTTTTTAGAATGGTTTATGAAATTTACAAAGAAAATAAAACAAGAAACACCAACAGGAATTTCAGAAGATTAACAACATCGTGCTCAACACTTTCTTTGATTAGTAATCTCAATGGATTTGCTTATATTTGCATTAAAAAAAGTACTTTATTCAGCTGGCTGTAGAATAAAAACTAAGAGAAATATGGTCCCTCCATAAACATCGTTTGAAATGTAGGTTTTTTCTAAGCTATCTTGTAAAAATAAATCTACGATCATGCAAGCTGCCTTTCGTCAGTTATCCGGAATTTTCTCCGTCGCGGACGGAGACAGGCGTGCAGGTTTTGAAAATCTGCCTCGATTTTAACAGTTATTCTTCGTTTTCGCGACAAAATTGTTGGAGTGTAGCTTTTGCATTATGTTGTTCTAGAAAATTAGGATGGGACGTAGTTGAGGGTTGTTGAACAGGATTACGTACTAGGGTACGCCGTAATATGTAATTTAGCCTAAATTCACTTGAAATGATCGATTTGAGTTTTGGCGTCATTGCTTGCAGCTGCGAAGCCAATGGACCCGATTTCTGCTTCCTGATATGTTTGTTTATTTCCCAAGGTACTATTTAACTCTTAGGCGGGTTGCATCGATCTCCCGGAAAAAACTACCGCAGCAATATAGCCACATGCCCCTCAGTCTTCATTTTCTGCTTCTTTTGATTAGAGTTCCTGCTCACGGTTAGAGTTCAACTGATAGAGGTGTCAAATTTTGTCCAGAAACTCATAGGTAACTGAGATTGATAATGCGAAATAAAGTTAAAAAAAATTAATTTGAACTCATGATTTTGTATTTTTTAAATTGCAAACATTACTTCTCAACTTCATCAAACGACATAGTGTGGAGCACAGTAAAAATACGGTTTTCACAGTCATTTACTGTTTCAGTAAAACCCCCATTAATAACCGAAACTCGAAGCGAAGGTGACAAATGTCTGCTGCTGCTACTGTTGTGTGCCTACTCTTTCCACCGAATGTCTTCGTACTCCTGCCGCTACCCTGGCTAGCGCAAGGAAGTAGCCAAAGATCAACACGCCCGTGCTCCGTTGTATGTGCTGCTCTATGTTGGTGATGAGCATCAATGTAAATGTAAATAAAATAAATTATGCCATTTTAATGAGTGTTAAGCGACGTACAATTTGTGATACTTGTTCTCCCTCACACTCGAAACATGATGAGGCATAATCTAGGATTTCCGTTGCCGAGTCGGTCCAGCTTCTACTGAAATGGTCGTGAATCTTATTTGTCCTCTACCCGCCTGTACATTTGAAGTGTGGTTTGATTGCCAGATGGAGATATTTAATTAAATGATTATAACACTCCATCATTGTTGCGAATGCATACTAAATTAATGGCAGCCAATTCTGCAACGGTTTGCGAAACGTGCCCTGTGCTCTGCCAGAAGTTGCCCACAAGCGTCTGATAGTTGACGATAGCATTGATTGAGGTTAAATACAAGGCTGCCTGAGGTTAAAACCAGAGCAGAAACGCTACATGTGCGCCTCGACGACGCCTCGCAGAGTCGAAAGTTGTACGCACGGCGTGAGCAACCGAATGATTTAACGGAACTTTTCATGAGATATTGCAAGACCAAGCCACCCAGCAAGGCGATGAAGATGATGAGAAGCATTTATTGTGGTGATTATATATGATACGTGTTTATCAATAACCGGTCTCGTGGTACAGTCGTCAACTCGTACCGCTTAACAACATACTCGTCATGGGTTCAAGCCCGAAATGGACCGTGCCAGCATACGTAGGACTAACTATCCTGCTATGGGGGGTAATCCATAAGTCATTGAAAGCTAACTCCACTAGTGGTACAGGCAGGCCTTGATCGACAACGGTTGTGTTGAGCCAAAAAAGAAGAAGTTTATGAATTAACCATGCTAGATTTTTCATAAAAAATTTTCAGTTTGTTTTAGGCAGCATTTGTTAGAATTATTAGATTATTTTTGAAATACTTCATAAAATGTAAGCTACTTTTAAATAATCTAATTCCTTTACTTTTGTACTTTCATGTTACCTAGTTTATTATCTATTTCATTTTTCTATTCTCTTCAGTTCTATTTGAAATTCAAATTTTGAATATTCAATCATAATGGACATCTTTAAACATCTTTTCTTGCCATTCAAATTCTACGCACAACCAATTTCAGCCCAATTGTTCCACGCCTGAAGAAAAGAGGCGCAATCTGGTCGTTTAAGAAACGCCATGTATTTCACAACCTAGCTTCCATTTCAAATGTCACTCGAAGCTGTATCTCCAATTCCTAGTTTCCCTTTACCCCAGGTCTGTGTTTCTTATATATTCCCACCGATTTTTTGCTGCTGCTCCACCCATTTACATTTTTCGAAGGAAATTCTATTTGCAGCAAAGAAAATACGTTATCAAAATAATCTAATTAAAAATCGTTCCCGTATTGTTACCATTCGCAAGGCCGTGAGCTTTTTGGTGACGGCTGTTGATTTATAATTTCCATATAGTCATTCTCGGCCGATCCGGTGGAGCTAGCCGGTTGAGGTGCAGTGAAGAAGGAAGGCAGAAAACTGATCGGGAGATAGACATGGGATGGACACTCATTGGGCGGTCTGTCAACGACATGGAAACAGATGCTTTAATTCTTTAATTTCACCCCAGCCGGGAAGCTAAAGCGGATGAGGGAACAGATCTGTCCACGGTGTCATGGGTCGGGCCGATTATATATATTCGATATTCGATTCGATTCGATTCGATGGAAATATTCGATTTCCAAAAGCCGGTGTCAATCCATCTGGGAAAGTGGATTTGTTTGTTGTGTGTTTGTATGCTGGGTATTTTATTGAGTTTAGATTATATTTTCTTTTTATACTTGCAAAATCTGAATTTTAATGATATTTTGAAAATAGATGACACTTGAACGAATTATCTAGCAGCTGATCAATGTTGTTCCCTTTCAAATTTACTGCATTCAAACGAATTAGGCTTTCTTTAAGCAACACTAGCAGGTAAAGGTGCTGAAGCTACCGATATTAGCTAAATATTAACAAAAGATGCTTGGCATCCTGATTCGCGTAATATTTAACGCCCACATACACCAACCGCAATCACATCTGATCTAAAAGGCTCATAAATGCTCGTTTGAAAGTAACAGCATCCTTGCTAAATCAGTAATAAGCCCTAACGTCAGTAGGTGTGTGTGTGTCTGTGTTTTTTTTTGTTCATGTTTCACATTATCCCAGCTTAAGATTTTAATTAATTTTATGTACAAAGTAATAGTTAATGAAGTAATTATCATTTTTAATTAGTTTTCTCATTACCATTTCGTGAATGGTTCTTTTCTTCCCTCGATCTCACTTACTTTTCCTCGCATGTGCAACATAATCTGGAACGAACTCTGCCAACGAAGAGCAGTGGACGCGTTCATAAAGAATCGGTGAAGTGATCGGGGCTAAACGAACGATGGTGGAAATGCTCCAAAGGAGTCACTAGCGTTTTCATTACTAGCTAAGTTTGTGTGAGTATGTGCTTGTCTATCTAACCATATCCTGCCTTCTGTTCAGAGAAAACTGCATTTCTGCTGCTGCCACCGAGAAAGAGGATGTTTTTGCGTTAGTTTTTCCAATTAACATATCAACGAACCATTCGTTGACAAAGGAACGTGTGCTTCTTAAGATAAGTACACATCTCAAATATCAGATGATAGGTAAGCGAAAAATAGCACGAAAAGAAGGAAATAGTGTCGCTGAGAATCTTGCTTCCTGCGATAGGATGAGAATAGGTGGGAGAGTCGATCCAAGCTTGTAAGTGATAGAAGTATGCGTTTTCTAAAGCACTTAAACTTGACAGGGGTCGTTTCCGTTTGGTATAATTAAATTACATAAGATGTACCTATAGTACCTTGTTAGAGTGGTTTTGAATTCAATCCACCTAGCATCTTTTCTCGCAACAGTACATCCACGTACGTACCTGTCACTCAGTAACGAAATTCATTTATTGCAAGGTATTCAAAATATTTTGATGTATGATTTCTTTTCAGGACGAACGGTCCGATTATGATGCAATATTATTCAAAACGGTTCTGTTTATCACTTTCATCCTATAAAATAGGGATTTTATTTTTCAAACCCCTTGTGCGGACTATAGTATCGGACAATAAGATAGGGCTTCTTTTTATCATCGCACTGTGTGTGTGTGTGTGTGTGTGTGTGTGTGTGTGTGTGTGTGTGTGTGTGTATGTATGTACATGTGTGTGTGTGTGTGTGTGTGTGTGTGTGTGTGTGTGTGTGTGTGTGTGTGTGTGTGTGTGTGTGTGTGTGTGTGTGTGTGTGTGTGTGTGTGTGTGTGTGTGTGTGTGTGTGTGTGTGTGTGTGTGTGTGTGTGTGTGTGTGTGTGTGTGTGTGTGTGTGTGTGTGTGTGTGTGTGTGTGTGTGTGTGTGTGTGTGTGTGTGTGTGTGTGTGTGTGTGTGTGTGTGTGTGTCTTTTAGTGTGTGTGTTTTAGTGTGTATTTGTTTCACAAGTATGTCGTTTCGGATAGATTTGTTAGTAGTTTTTTTGTGTTTTGGGTTAGGTTTTTGATGTAATAAGCAGGACCACCACCCTCGCGATCAGTGTTTCTTCTATATATTAACAATTTTTCTTCTTTCGCCGTGGTCTTCTGAGGACGTCCGTTTGACTTGCGCGTTTCGGTTGTCCAAGCGCGTTTCGGTTGTACAAGCACGTTTCGGTTGTCCGAAGCGCGTTTGCCACAAAAGTGCGCGATTGTTCCATCACGAACTCGATCGTTTTGCGCTTAATGCCAGCAGCCGCCATTCGCTTTATGATATGGTGCGTTGAAAAACCAATGCCCTATCATTATGTCCGATACTGTATGAGTTCTTTTAGAATAGGAAAGCGCTAATGACATCAGATAACTGGCCAAAAGTCTGAATAGAATACGGTTCTTATGCTTTAAAGGCCTTTTTTGAGACTATTTGGTTAATATTGTGACAAAAAAAGCCTTAATATATAAAATATACATTGTTCCTTACGATAGACTAACTCTAATGGTTCGGCAGCCGTTATTTTCAGATGAAAACGAATGTTTTGTGCTCTTCTCGATGGTAGCCAATTCACCAACGTTAATATCATGAGACGTGCTTTCCCATAAGCCAACTAATTCAACAACTCACTTCAGGCACAGAAAGATTTGTGATGACATGCTGATAAATATTTGTTCGTAATTTCGTACCACTGGTTACGTCATAAACTATATCGGTTGCTTCGCATTCGAAGAATTCATATTTGTGAACCCTTGTAAGAGGTACATGTAGGTATGTTGTTGTTTTTTTTTTATCTCTGCTACTCTTATACGTTTGCTTTTAATTAATGCCATGCATGCCTCTGTCAACAGCTCGTTCTGTTTCTGGTACGGAAAAAGCTCTACCCGGAAGCAAAAAGGAATTATATGTTACTCCTCTACCTGTACCCAGAATAAGCAGCTTTGAGCAAAAGCGACACTGGTAGTACAAATAATGCCACTTGAGAGTGGAAGCAAAACCAGGCCTTTCATGCTCGACGAGCAACACAAACACTAATCCCATCGTCACATCGTTTGTTTCGTTTTGAGTGGGAGGTGAAATTATGTCCGCTGTAGGGGCCATAATCCTTTTCCGTCCTTTCCGCGATGGCTTCGCATGGCTCAGCGGGAGTTCATACAGCTTTCGTAATTATAAACTTTTCCTACCCCGAAAACGGGCCCGCTCAGAAATGTGGCATGCCGACGTTTGTCAAAGTGTACTGTAAAGTCATCTATCGTGTACTTCCGGTGGTGGTTTGAATGTCTTTACCCGTTCCGCTTTCTTGACTGAAAGATGAACTGACGCGAAAGTACGCCGAAACGTACCAATTGTGTATATAGCGTTTTGTCTACTCTGCCGAGCTGAGATTTTACCCTGGACAAGAAAGTCATTTCCCTCGATTCCGGCTTGTCATCGTTCGAAGCGGTACCAGTTGGCATGAGTGTGCGTGTTTGGTACTTGGCAAATTTGAATCGTCGAATTGAGAAGAGGCCATGCTTGACCATGAAAGCCCATCATGTTCATGTGCTCGAAGCCGAATTTGCAGCGCAGCAGCCGGTTGCTTGCTTCAGGACCGAGTTCCGGTGTGCTAAGGGGACTATTCTTGCGCAACCGACACTGGTAGGAAGTAGGATTCTTGAATGAACTACCAAAGATAACACGTGGTACAAGAACTAATAAGAAAACTGCAATGACTTCACAACCGCACAACTTTTGATGGAAATATTTTGTAGCGTAAGCGGATGTGGCGCATGTTCGAAGGGAAATACATGAGGATAATTGCTGTTACGGTAGGTACGATGCTGAGCAGCCTGACAATTTTTGATTATGACCCATGGACCCATGGATCTATTCCCAACATCAAAACGATACGCCATTTGGGTGATGTTTCGAGAAATTGCGTTTTAAGCTCCGGCATAATGAAGATCGAAATGAAATTTTAGGTACCCAATCAAGGGCGGAAAAGGAGCAACGCATGAGCAGATCGGTAAGCATGAACAGCAGATTGAGTTTTTTTTTTTGTACGTTTTCCAGAAAAAATATATTACAATTACTGCTAGGGTACAGTCGGAATACTTTGTACTCGTCAATTGAATCTCCTTCCGCTATTGCTTTTAGCTGTTGCCCCAACCATTTCAAAAATATCAATCCTCGACATTACTCACGGCAATGATTTGTTTGATTTCTTAACGGTGGATGGTTTTGCTGCTAACGAGCCATGTACGAACAAGGATATTTGCGGCAGCAGTCGATCTGTGTATGCATGTACACACACCAAAACGCTCTGATGTGGTGTACATACATATTCATTAAACCAGCTGAAAATACAATTCAAAGTATACCAGTGTAGTATTGGGAGATTCAGGATTTTGAAGATTCGAAGATTCAATCCCTAGAAAGATTCGATCGGATCGGATCCCGTTTGTAAGATTTGAATCCCTAAAAGATTCCTTTGCGATTGGGATTGGGATTCCTATGGGAATCGATTGGGATTCCTTTGGGATTCTGATTGGGATTGGGATTGGGATTCAAAGACTCGAATCCCATCCAGGATTGGGATTCGAAGGTTCAAATCCCTTCTGAGATTTAATTTTCCCATCACTACACCAGTGCAGACGGGTTTACTGATCAAATGAAATATGACGTTTGAAGTAAAGATGAGGGAATGTAGCAAACTAATTATGCTGTAAGGTTGCAAGAAAGGAATTTGTGCAGGAAACGACTCTGATGAGGAATGTTATTACATTCAATTTAATAAAAATATGCGTCCTTTTTTTCGCATTCTAGTATCCTGTACGTACCGTGAGTCTCATTCTATCGGAAGCAAGCACCAACGGACTTCTAGCTATAGTTTCTAGCAATTCATAAAGCAGTGACCGGTGAAAAGCGCGGTTCTAACTGTATGCACTACAACTAAAACTACAGCCAAGAGTACCATCAACGGACTTTAACGCTATATCGATATAATCCTTTTTATTTGAGCTGATACTTGATGGTTTAGTTGCTACTTTTCCCCAGGTTTGCTTCGTGGTGTAAGCATTTTCACGGAATTGAAGTGTGCTTTGTTAAATTGGATATTTGCAGAGGGTAGCTTCAGAAAATGCTCTGCAGCTGTACTGCAGCAACTTTTAGAGCTTCTGTCGCTTTGAAATGTTGCTACAGCTAATATGAGCAAAGATTGTGAGAGTGAGTGCTTTTCTTTCAGATCGAATGCTTAGAACAATCTGAAATATGCCACTATTGGACTAGTACATAATTAATACACCTAGCTGTATTATGTGTGTGCTTTCCTGCGAACCGAACATGCTTGAACGCCTCTTCTCAAGAATGGTTACATTAGCTCCCGTTCTTTGCAAAGCGTGATAACGACCAGAGCGGCGAGTATAGGCGCGTAGCATCTTGTAGTTTGCCTGTTGCGTTTGACAGTGGAAACTTGTGGCATCTAGGAACGTGTCGTGTGTTGAAATTATTTCCAATTTCGTTTGGCGGTGCTTAAAACACACACACACATGGTCCCTATTCCACACACTTGCTTTATTTGAAGTTGATTGGATGCGTTTAGTGTGAACACTTCGGTTTCTGTACTGCGCCTGAAAGGTATGGGTTTTGCAAACAAAACTGATTGTTCAGTGCGTGTACGAGTCTGTGTATCTTGGTATGTATGCATATGTTGGAATCGAAATTTAAATTTGCTGGAGCAGTTTTATTCCTTCAAACACTGCAGAATATTGCACCCTTGATTGGTGAGGATGTGTGACTGGCTGCAACTCGAAATGAGCACAAAGATGATAGATTTTGTAGCTACACGAAAATGAAAGAAACCACTTAGCTGATGAATGAAGTTGTAAAAGCTCGTCAAAATTTAATGATTTTTATGCAGTTTTGGGAATGCGAAGGAATGTATCGTAATTATAAATGATTCACTGCGGATATTTTGTGCAACGGACAAGTGAAAAGGCATTTCAATATTGTTGTTTAAACAAATTCAGGTTTAATTAATTCTTTTGTTTAGGTCCGTTGGGCTCATTTTTCGTTAGATGTTAATCGTGAAGTACACTCATTTCTTTTTTGTTGAATTATAAGACCACAATAACAGAACACGTCCCAGTCCATGTTTTAGTAACAATTACAAAAACTTGTGATAAATGAACGATTTGATAATAAAACAACTAAATTAACGAGTGATGGGGTAAATGTACCAATAGTGGTGCAATTTCTAGTGGTACAAATATGTTTTAAGGGATTTAAAGTGTCAGGAAGGTAAATTTATGAATATTTTAACACATAGCAATTGGAATATGGTTTATCTTTGCAATCACTACCATTTTTACCGTGAAACTCATCAATTTTACGAAAAAATACATATTTTTGTGACTGCTTCGTTGTACCTATAATGGTGGTATGGTTCCTAAAGTCGTCGTATTGTGTTCCTTTAATGGTGGTAAACAAAGATGCCTCAAAAACAGTGTATAATATCAATGAAATTTAGTTTTGAAACTGTTTTCGTATGAATAGCAAGGATTACTGCCATAATTTCGATTTCTTACAAAATTTGATCTTAAAAAATGTATGAGTTTAGTTGATGACAATATTGACTAAAGTACTGTATAACACCTGTCGTCAACCCACACCCGGAAGAGAAAGCTTAATTTGAGGTCGATTTTTCACTCAGCCAGATAAGCGAATTTTGGCCTTTGTTTGGTAAATTACTTACATAAAACTCATTTATGTTGCTTATTTTAATGAAAACAGTATGACATATAAAAAATATCGTCGAAAAAATACTAAAATGTCATGTTTTTATTGACCACGATAGGAACATGCCTATTTTGCTTACCTATAATGGCACTATCGTAAAAAGAATTAAAAATACGTAAATATGGTCAAAAGGCAATTAATTTAAATAAAACAATATCATTTTATAAAATTTATGTTAAAAAACTAATATTTGCGTTGTTATGTGGTCAATTAGAACGTTAACAAAGTTTTGAGTTTCGTTATGAAATCCTAACGATTTTGGAAAAATGGTGACACATTTCACAAATTAATGGATTTTTAGGTCATTATGCAACGGAATGGCGCCATTTAACTTTTAATCCCTTTGTTAAAGGCCAGATAACATTTCACACTAACATAAATAACTTGATTACTTTTAATTTATCGTATGCAACGCATTTTAGTACAATAACACCACTATTGGTACTACCACCACTATAGGTACGTTTACCCTAATATCCTAATTAAATGTTTTGAGAGATATAAAGCAAATTTTATCGATTGCTGTATAGGGAAAGGTACGGAAAGACGGGCAAGATAGACACTTCTCTTAAATAAATGATAAAGATTTTCGATTTTTTCAACAACGCAACATACAAAATCTAAGTAAAGAATCACACTTGTAAACGTGTTGAGCATAATATATGCATAATAGACTGAAGTCGCGAATAAGTCAAATATATAATTGTGAGGTCCTTTGAAGATGTAATTTGATTTCTGCGGATCTTAAGCTCCTTGATGTATGCATTGTATTCCCAATTGCATTGAAGTTCTATTACATAAATGATTTATCACTATTATTAAACGAAAAACTGACAAAAGATCGACAATACAAATGTTAAGGCAATAAAACATCTTGTTTTCTGGTAGTAAAATATCCTGACACCAGAGCGGGACAGACAGATTCTCTGTTGTATATTAAGATAAACACCAAATTTGTTGATTTATTTCCTTTTTATATAAATTGGCGATGGACAGATTTAATAAAATACCATATATAAGGGTATTCGGAAGATATAAACAATCCAGCAACTAGAACAAATATTTAAATAACTGAGAAATTATACACCAGTCAAAATAGTAGGCATGCGTTATGTTAAGACTGATTTACCACTTCTATGAAACCCAATATCTTGCCACTATTTGGACAACTTTAATCAACAAAAAATGGCATTTATGAGACATCCTTAAATAATAGATGAGATATTCTATAGGATTACTAAGATAAAAAATAATAGAAAATATTATTATACTAATAACAATAAAAAATATCTTGATTTTGCTTTGTTGGAAAATGGCAAGGCCTATTAACAAATCCATCAAACATGCTAGAGTCGTGAGCTTTAATAATTTCCTAAATGGAAGTTGTTCTGTAACGTCCACTTTTAGTGCACGAAATTGCAATTATGCTTTAGATTCTAAATTTTACGAGATGTTAGAAGTGATACTTACAATTCTTAAATTTTTGACTGATAGCACCGTCATTCCCGTCAATCGATGGTATTGTAAATTTCATCGAACGATAGATAGTTTTATCACAATATTACTTCAAGAAATCATCATTACGTCAGATCAAAAAAGCGTACAATAATTTAGGATTAAAAGTATCTAAAGTACTGAACACAGCCATAGAAATAATCATACCATTAGCATCAATAACGATTGAAAGATCAGCTTGACTTCATCACAACCTACCCACCTCGTAAAATTGCATAATTCCACACTTCCTAGAAACTATTACACCACTAACAAATCTTTTAAGCGTGTTTGATGGTTGAAGGGATAAGTACGTTTAACAGGTTGTAAAGCAAAGATAAAACCTAAGTAACTTATATTAATTATTATAATTATTTGAGTTGTTCTACGCACGCACGCGTGTTCCGTCACAAAATAACGGTTCTAAGCAAAAACACTCCACAAATCAAAATAATCATCCGTCACATAAAAAAGCAGCGAGCAGCTACGTTATTCCAATCTAATTCATCTCTTTTCCAAGTTACGCACGAGTAACGATACTTGGCATCACTTGGGTTTTTCGAATCACCATTGCTATATTTGTTAAATCAGCCAAGCATAACCGAACTGCTCAAATTAACTGATTGAAAAATCATCTTGACCACTTTCGCGTGCCCATCATGGCCATGGCCTTGAGTGACTCTCGTAAAGAGATTGACCAATTGCATTGATTTCAGCCTTTCACCAAGCGTCTTCCTTACTGGAGGAAATGGTAACATTTATTTAATATCGTGTCACAAGCTTGATTCCATTCATCGATTTACGCGTGTATCGAGTTTTGCGGTAGGAAGGCAGGCAGCAACGCTATGGTTATCGCCAGAAGGATTTGGTGATTGTGAAAACGCTATTAGACAGGTATTGGAAAAAAATCTACAGCTGGCTGCGTGGCGTTTTGCGTTGGAGTTTGGTGTGGTTCCACTTGTTTGCGACGTCGCGCTGGAGCTGTTGCCACCCAGGTGCTAAGCTATTCGTGGTTAAATTCCATTCGTTTTTCCTTGTCACCCGTCCTTTCTACCGTCTTGAACCAAAGCCATCCCCTCTCATCAAGGTTTAAATATAAAATGAAAAAAGAAGTTGCTTGCAGCATATTTCCCATCATACTTTCGGGCAAAAGGTACATGCTGGTTCAGTTTAGGAAAGTTGCTTCGAAATTCTAATGAAATCGAAATAAATTAAGTCGAGCGCAAACGAGGAAAAGCACATATACACAGAAAAACGGTTTTTTGTGCAGCATTTGTGTCATTATCTCACAGGAAACCTTCATTGACCATAAGATGTTGTTGTTCTTTTTTTAGTCTGTTCTATGTTTTTAAGTTATCATACTTACGATCACCAAAATAAACCTTCCCGTTCGTTTACATTTGTGGTCAATGGAAAACATTCACTATTCAAGCATATTACCTACTCTTTATATCACTTTTTTCAAAATTAGTTCATGCTTAGCGAAATCGAAACCTTAAAGCTGAAGATGCCATCTCCTATGCTAGCAGAAACTGTTCTTGTAAATAGCAAAAAAGATTTATTCAGCAAACATTTCGCCCAACTTATCCGCCACATCTTTGCGTGCTTGATGTCTCAGCGCATACCGTGCCTTTTGGATGGCGGGAAGAGTGTTTCTTGTTTCTCTTGTGATAAATATTTGCCTTTGTTGTTGGGCGGGAGTCTAAGAAATGCTTTTTTTCTGCGAATGGTTCCCGTCTTGTGACGTTTGAACAACCGTTGCTCTTCCAGCATAATGTGTACACACTGGGAGCATGTTTCACTTTCCATCTTCAAACATCAGCGCAACGTCTTGAATTAAGCAGTATTTTTAAATTTTTCAGTTTGTGCGTTCCCTTTTTTTATGATGTTCGCGGTAGAACAGAATAAGCTTTTGCCGAGATTTGCTGTTCATGGCTCAACAAGAAACTATCTTCAAGTGGTGATGGTTTGTATTAATGAATATAAAATGTTTTATTGGACATTGCTTTAAAACAGATGTCTTGTGTAACATGGAGATATAAAGATAACCTATGAGAGGTGATAACGGGTTATATTATGATTGATCAATGATTTTTTTTCCCAAATTTGTAACAGTACTCGAATTCGAATAAAAATCCAAACTGAAACTTTTATTATTATTTTTTTAAATTGATCTTCCTTACAAAGTACACACTTTCAAACTTCCTGCACTAAAATGGTTTGTTTCGAGTGGTTTATCATTTCTAAACAAACATCTCCCATCGAAGAGCTTTTAAGCTTCGAGCATTTAGAATGCGCGCCCAGGCTCCAAAAAGTAAGGTTCGCTTTGCTGTAGGAAAAAAGTAAACATACTAAAAGTTGCGTTTTCTAACCAGAAAGTAGCAAGTACAGAATAAGGCTATGGTTCGAACACAGATAAACAAACAAACCCACATACCAAACATACCAGAACATACATTCACACAACAAGTTGAAAGCGTCATGCGTCATGTAAAGCCGGGCAAACTTTAATGCTTTCCAGTTGGAGGCTACACAGGAAAACAGTTTCGGGACGAGGAAGGTGCACAAAAAGTGGAAGAATATGTGACTTGTTGCACAGGTTGGTATAGTGCACTTCCTTGGATATAGGAAAACCAACGACATTTGGTAAAAAGTTAGGATTTTTTTTACTGGGTGTCACGACTGATCGCTCCGTCTTTGTTCAAAGTTTCATGCTTATATGCCCGCATAATTTAGAAGGATCTGAATTCAGAGACAAATATTTGGCAAAACATTTTGTAATGTGTATTTCTGCTGACTAGATAAAGGCATGCTGAAAATGAGTCCAATGGCTAAATGAGTCTCCGATTGGCATTTTTTTTAATAAATTGTATATACTTTAACAACAAATAATACCGCTTTTTGACATGGTTTTAAAGACATTTTTGAAATATTTTACAAAAAACTATATGTTGATACTTACCCTCAGCGTGCGTCTTTGCGGTAACGTTAAGAAAGTTGTGATTGATTTCCACATTCTCGTCGATATCCACCTCATAGAAAACCTTATCAAAATAGAGTGGGTAGTCGTTTTTGTCGGCAGTACCTGTTTTGATGAATTTAGTAACTGAAAGAAAAACAAAACAAAACTCATAAAATTCTTATCAGTTGGTTGTTAACAGCTGTGTTCTGATACTGTTTGCAAAGAATATCAAACATCAAATATCAAATATATTAAATATAAGTACAGCTTCATTCACAAAGGAAAGTGCTATAATATGGGACCCTATCTGGAGGAGACTAAATAGCAAATAAAATGAAAAACGAAAAAATATTTTAATTTTGTTTCTAATATCGTGTTCCACCCAGTATCTTAACAGTAGTCGCATACATCACTCACTCAACCGGGTCTGGACCGGACGCTCCCGAGCATCAGTGACCACTAATAGAAAACCGGTAGATAAATATCGATTTTCCTGCTTCCATTACGGTCTCCAACCACGGTAATTGCAATGCAAAGTTACACAACGTACAAAAAAGTGGATAGACAAAGATGTCGCATCAGACCCGGTAAAGAAGGGAAAAATGCATCAGAAAAAAGTGCTCAAAGTTGAAATGGAAAAATAAAAACCGCACACATTGTTCGCTCGTTACCGAAAGCTTTACCGATTCACCCCACACACTTCCCAACCAATCCAATGGTTCGTTTCGTTTTCGGTGGCATTGGATCCATTAAGTGTGCTCGATTCTAGATTTTCTGTTGGAGTGATTCGAAGAAGCAAAAAGCATGTGCATTGGCGCCCTGAAAAAATCCGAAATCCAAACATAGATATCCATCGAACCGATAGCGAATGGTTGTTCACGCGTTCCAGCTGAGTGCAATTGCAATCGCCGTACGGAATCTCCATGGTCCCAAGACACAGAAGGTTGTGTTTGGCCTCCCTTCCCTATCCTTCAAGTGGGGACTGTGTGCATAGAAATGCAGCCGGCAGCACAATTTGAAGCAATTCAAAATCCATTTCTACTAGCATGATTTCTGACTTCCATTCGTACGTTCATTTGAACGCGAGCCATGTACGCCATGCCTTGAGACTCAGTACGACTCAAACTTTGATGAGATATAACTGTTACCATCCGGGTTCAAATTGGAACTTCTTGTTGTATATTGTTTTTCATTTAATTTTATGATAAATACTGTTCCGTGATTTTTTTCAACTTACTATGCAGTTTTAAATTTTACGTTAAAATGATACCTTTCAAGGACGTACAAGGTTACAGTCGTAATATACCTGACTAATATATAATTGCTTCGAATTACGGACACCAAAGGCATGTTTGGCATTTCATATTGTTTTACTAACATGAATTTAATTTTGAAAAACCTCTGTTTAGCTGACTTGACTAAAACAAACCTTCTACATTTTACAAAATAATGAAGATTTTCAATAATTTTACTTGAAGAATTGCAAATTGTAATAACATCTACGATAATTTGATGCATATTTCGGACAGTTTCAAGCTCATAGTTCAATTTACGGATGATTTGATTCATGTTCCGAACAGCCTCAAAATTCATTTTATAATCCTCAAATTAACACACACACACACACACACACACACACACACACACACACACACACACAATACTTTTTTTTAATTTTTAACTTGTTTTAAGGTCTGGACACGTGATGCTGGATGTTAGTGTCCTTTTAGACTGACAGAACGACAGTTTTAACTACAACGGGGTTTGGATGCTGTTTTTCTCTTGTACTCGTATATGAAAAGAACCCAAGAACTGGTACAAGAATCAAAAGAAAGATTTTCAATTTTGCTGTTTTAGTTTTACTTCCTTTTTACTTTCTCTCTCTCTCTCTCTCTCTCTCTCTCTCTCTCTCTCTCTCTCTCTTCTTCTTCTTCTTCTTCTTCTTGTGTCCATCTCTCTCTCCCTCTCTCTCTCTCTCTCTCTCTCTCTCTCTCTCTCTCTCTCTCTTTGTCTCTCTTCGTCATGGCAACATCTGTAAATCAATTTGAAATGATTCTTGCTATTTATTTATTTTAATCAAGGTGATTTACAGGAGGTGATAAGCACATTTACATACTACCATTAACCATTCAACGTAATGTAGTTATAAACAGTAGACCCTTGCTGTTCATGTAGCATATCGTATCAGGCACGTAACATTGAAGAACATTGTGTTGCCAGTTGTTGGCAGTGAACATAGAGTTGCCAGCGCCCAGAGTGTTAATGACAATCAATTGACAACGATAGTTGTGACCATGGAATCGTTCGTTGAGGACGCAATATGAGAATAAAACGTCACAGGACAAATCTGCCATGTTCTGTGAGAGTCAATACACCCATACCATCGCCGGCCCCATCGATGTCCCTTATTTAAACAGTACTCTTGGAAGGATAGCTGTGCTAATGGTAATAAAAAGCGTGATCTGGCAGATAAAGTACCTCCAAAAGCGACTATAGCAACTAAAATAAGACAACGCCCGATCAGCATGGAAAATAGTTGCGAATGTATCATCCTTGCATCAGGGCCACGCGAAACCAATACATTTTATTAACGTGACATAAAATCGTCTTCGGCAACCTCCCTTAGATGATGCTGCTATTTAGCGTCGGGCAGGACACTTTACATTTGTTATTATTTTAACAGCTGGTAAGCGAATGCATGGCTTCTGCTTGATCTTTCTTTCTATTTTATTCTCTCTCTCTCTCTCTCTCTCTCTCTCTCTCTCTCTCTCTCTCTCTCTCTCGTTTTATCTATATCTCTCTCTGTCTCTATCTCCCTCTCTCCTAGCCGACCCAATTATTGGAAATAATTCCATGAGTGCGTCATCGTCAGGCGGTCAAAACCTCATCTGCTTTCCTTCATGTGACCGATGCAGAAACAGAACATGCCGTTTGCGAGGCTAATTGACTTTGGTATAGAATCATGTTTTGTTTTACGACCGTCTATTAATACGAGCCCCAGTGACTGTATCTGTAACTTGTGATGTGATAGTGGGGTCTAGGAGTAAGATATTAGAATCTATTGAGAAGGCTGCATACGCTGGTGATCACACATTAGCGCATCAGCGAGAATGATAGACTAAAACTAGAATGGATGAAGCTATCACATGTTTGTCTGTCCTCTGGGAGAGTGGCACGAGCGAGCTGCTGGTAAGTGGGCTTCTAATTTTTTTCTTAAACTCATTTTATCTTTTTGATTGAACAATGAACACTGAGATAAATAGAAGACTAAATATGTGGGTCTGTTGAATTAATGCTAGGAGAATAAGAGGAAACATTTTTAATATTTTGCTAGATGTAATCTTCCACGTGCTTTGCGAATTTATCGTTATGAAGGCATGATTTTTTTTAATAGGAAAACCCAATTTATTTAATAGATCTCAAACAAAAGCGTCAGTTATTATTCCTTCTATCTTGACGATAACTTTTATAAGCATCTTATTGAAAAACTGAGCTATTAGCACCACGTACCAATCCGCCAATTGTTCACAAGTCTTCCGTTTTGTAGCCACTGTCCAATACTCGCTAGCTTAAAAAATAACAACCTAATTGAGCATCACGTGCTTCCGACATTCCAACTGCAAGAAACGATTCTTATTTTTTCTGTTCCAAAAACAACACATAGCCACAAGCACAATTGCATTTATATTTTTATAACCGTGCCTCCCCAAAACAAAAGATGCAATTTCGTTTCCAAAGGCACATGTCGTCGATAAAAACAAGATTGAAAGGAAAGTATAATGTTTTTGAGCTTTCTTTCCACACCGGGGTTCACTGCACTCCCACTTCCGGAATTTCCGTGTTTGCCCCGCAACACCAAATGGTTGTTCAGACAGCGATGACATTTTTGTGCAATAAACAAACACTAAGAGGAATAAATTTAATAAAAAAGTGCACCGATTTGGTGTAGTGATGCTCACATTCTGTTTTCCGTTCTGTATAATATTGGGATGGAGTTTATTGTGCTATCTTCCTTCGATTTTCCCAAACTCCGTCGTTGTGTTGTTTCTTTTTTCCATGAACCAGGGGTTCCCAGAAGTGGTCCTAGTGTGGTTCTGTTATCACGTTCAACAGAAATGATCATTGCATTGAGAACGAAAGAAGCGAAAGGAACTGCTGCTTCTGGGCCTGAGGCTTGGAAAAGCTCTTTACCACGGAAGGGAAACAGTCAGCGGGAAAATATGTTGCCATTCTGGAAGATTTTCCATCACTGACCAAAGAATGATGCGATGAGCTTTTCGGGTTGTTTCTTATGCTTACTATCTTTTGCTCCAACACATTATATTTCGAGCATAGGAGGTGAATATTTTCCACTTCTGCTGATGCAATTGGATTTAAGAGCAATGCCGGCGAAAACTTAGAAATGGTTTGAGGAAAGATTGCCCTGACGAAATGGTACCGTACTTCTTGCATTGCTCTTTGGTGAACAGTCACTTACATACATTCATTTCGGTTGCTTTCTTGTCACAGTTTTCAACCGCACGGTCGGCAACAACGTTTGCATCCACCGCGAGCACATTCGTTCACCGCAATGAGTTCTGGGTTGGGTGAGAAGAAACGTAATTGGACAGCTCATCATCCGTTCCCGAAAGGGTAGTCATGCTGTACAGGACGAGCATCTAATTGATGATGGTGATTTATCTTCCACCCGTTATTTCAATTTGGATGTTGGTCCTTTTCATTTTTCTTTTTAGAGGAACTGTTCGTGATTTGATTCAGTAAACTGCATTTCGTTTGACAGGTGGACATTAGTTATCGAGGTTAGGGACTGTTGCGTTATGGGCGTCTGTTGCGTTGTGTATTTGGTTGACGGGATCGTTGGTAGGATTGGTGTATATCGAACTGTTTCACGCAAAATATGGGTTGTGCACTTTTATTCTGTATGCAAAAATTTGCTTTTACGCTTAATTTAAATCTACTGTTCATGTAACTTTTGTGATTCTTATCGAGTATTTATATATATATATATATATATATATATATATATATATATATATATATATATATATATATATATATATATATATATATATATATATATATATATATATATATATATATATATATATATATATATATATATATATATATATATTTTAAATATAGAATTTCAATAATATTCAATGATTTTATTGCATAATATAGCTCCGTTTGTTTAAGTAAAAAAATGTAAAATTTGAAGCAGATTTTAAAAAACTTATGCTGGGAATCGTATAACGACAAATAATAAACAATAAATAAATCAAAAACTTTTTGATTATATTTTCATCATTTTTTGTAAAATACGATGAATGAACAAAGGAAACATTTGTTATGAGTCTTGTTTTTCCTCTTTTAATAACAATTACTGAAGAATGACAATGATCTTCGAACAGAAACACTGTCGCCAATGAACATATTGTACGGAAATGTTTTCTTTTACAAAACCAACTCCCAAACTATGCCATCAGCTTGGGTGGATTCTTTCAATCATATCAATTAAGCACATGCACACCTCTTCACCTCTACAAAGACACACACTTAATCACTATTCACTCGTAGCACTTTATAACTGGGCGGTCCACACGTGGAAAACTACTGCTCGACGCTATTTTGTTATGGAAATCTATTACGAACAAATCCCCATTCTGATAGTCCCCGGAGCGATACGGAGCGTTCATACGGTTGCCCCCGTGCACTGAGTATTTATCCCCGGTCAGATTACAAAAAAACACCAAACCCGGGTCGAACCGATGGAAAGGAGGATTACTAATTAAAGCACCCGCATAATCTGGTTTCATTTTGTTCGGGACAGAGGATTTGGGGACAAACGAGCAGAGCGAATACAGACATCTAGCTGAGCAGATGGTAAACAGGGATCAAGAGGTCTTCGCCGAGGAAACGAGACTGCGAGTGAGAAGACACCGGCAAAAGGTGCGCATCGGGACTACGTGCTCGTGTGAACTGCCAAGGGAGTTGCGATTTATTGGACGACAATATCAACAATACTGGCTCATGATGATGGTCTCATTCTTCCTCATCTTCTTAGATCGGTTGATGGGCCGCTTTCGAAATTCCATTAACTTACCCGCTCCGAAGAACTTTGGCTTAAGCAGCTCGACAGTTTTCATGGACCAAAAGTGTGAGTCGCCGAAAGTGGCTTGGGTGACCGGATTTTTGGATACGACCCCGGTCCGCAATTTGCCTGAAAAGGTCGGCAAGGATCATTTGGGCTCTGATTTACCAGAGCGGTTACGGTCGTTGGTTATGCATGATGAAACCAATGTCGATGTGTGGTGTGGGAACTTTTTGTTTCGTTGGTGTGTGTGATATTTATCTTCTTCTTGCTGTTGTTGGTGCTTTGCTGGGTACCGAAACTGGATTATGCAAACAGAAAAAATTCTGGGGTGATATTTACAGGGCACAACATGTTTGGTGTAATAATAACGGTATGTAGTCCGGTCAAACCTGGGCATGGATGGGATGCTCAGTTCTCCTGGAAGTGTGTGCCTTTACTGCAGTAACGACCTTTGCACATTATTCAGTTTATCATCGAGCCCACCGACATTTTATTGAAAAAAATTATCAGTAGCTTCAGTATGGTTGTTGTTATTTTTCTTCAAGAAACCACACCCATGCTCTTAACAGTCAATAAAGGTAAATAATAACGTATCGTTTGGTGTACCGAGAGAGATAGTATGTTATAAATTACATTTTATTGCAATATTGACTTACATGGTTTTGAAATTCGAATCTTATAGCACAATATAGCTATTCTTTAACCTTCTTGGTAAAACATGCTCTTTAACGAAGATAGGGCGTATTGCCAGGAATGCAGAGTTATGGCAATAATAAACACATTGTACGATGAAAAAATTGAATCTTTCATCTATTCCACGAAAAGTGTACTTGTTCATGGGGTCATTACTTTGTTTTGAATATTTTGGTACTTTAAATATTGTACAAACTACCGAGAATCGCAATAATGGACCTACCATTATGCAGCAACTTTCATTTCCGGACGGACTATGGGGAACAAAAGATTGACGACGGTGAAAAAATTCAACCGTCACTGCCAGATGCCTCGGGATTTCAATAAGTTCAGAGAATTGTTTTAATTGCTAGAATTGCTTTTGTTTTTTGTTGGAAATTTTAGCAGCAGCTCTCGAAAAGCGAAAAGAAAATTGCAGGAGGTATTATCAATTTATGATCACGACTTTTCTATCGCACTATAAACATTGAAGAGTATATTAAGTCACACATGGCTGAAAAACTGCTCACTGCTTGAGCGAACAGCCCAAAAGTGACGATGAATCTGTGCTTTGGAAATGAATGTTTGGTGTGCTCGTTGTTTACATCGGAAATTATTGCACACAGTTTTCAAAGGCGAAAATCCAACCCTTTTGTGCGATACTAAGTACTAGGAGTCTCTGGTAGCGCTTGTGCGCGACAGTATGACATTGATTTCAGGTCTTGAAATGGTCCCAATGCTACAACGAAGTTTGTAGAAATCATATTGCAATTAATTTTTTTGCATTCCCTTTTCATTCGTCATTTGAAAAAAACATTTATGCTTGTGTATATCTTCGCACATCCTCCAAAGATGTAAATTTGATTGGCTATGGCTAGAACAGCCAACATCTGCTATGAGTTTGTTGATACATGGTTTGTTAGGGAGCAATATTGGATGTTTGAACGGGGATGGGTCCCCAATTGCAGTAAACTATTCGGTTCCATTTTCCTAAAAGCTTTAAATCCGGATATCCATAAAATGAGCAAACCAGTCGGGATTGGAAGGATAGGTAGGAACAGGTGGATTTAATCGAGAGGACACCGCTCCCAGGTTCTAAGATTGGTGGAAAAAAGCGGCTAGAGTGCTTGCATGATGTGAAGAAGCAATGGAAAAAAGCGCAATTTCGTAATTCCGAAAGTACACATGCGAACAAACATACACTGCATGATTCGGACGCAGGCAGGCATACATCGATTCTTGCATTCCGCTCTCCGTGGGAAACATACGTCATAGTCCGGACTACCATTCAATCCCGTTAGGCAGAATCGTCAATCACCCTCTTGAGGGTGTGAGATACGGGTAGTCACTTCCTCGTTAATCGATACGTCCCAGTGGCAGTAATCCTCGGAGCTGTAATTGAATTATTTTTGCCATCGCTGTTGGTGTCGAGAATCGAACTCTCAGCACCATGTGGGCACTGGGCGGAAGCACTACTGGCTGATCATGTCAAAATCATAAATCAAGCAAACATTTCCAGCTCATTCGTTATATCACACAGCATCGGATGTCCGGTGTGAAGAACATGGTTGGCAAATCATTACGGAGGGTGATAGTATATTATTAGTTGATTGCTTCCCCTAAGTTTCCTTTTACTGGCAAATGAATTATGTGGTGACTGGATCTTCATAGAACCATTTTACTAGATCTTCAATACACATATTTGACGTTCATTGGACGTATTTTTATGGTCGAGTTTACTTAGCTAGCAACCGTGGTCAGTCAAGGTCTGCCTTTATCACTAGTGTAGTTGGCTTCAGAGACTTTCAGATCACCCCCCATAGCAGGATAATCAGTCCTACGTATGGCACCACGGTCGATTTGGAACTTGAACCCATATCGGGCATGTTGTTAAGTCGTAGTCGAGTTGACGACTGTACCATGAGACCGGCATACAGGATGACTATCGTCTATAATTCTTGGTAACAAATTTGTACGAGATGCTAAATGAATAATACCCTTTACTAAGCCCTTTGTATTCAAGTATGGCAATAGCATGTAACTTAAAAAATATGTTTGTGACACAGTGATTCATAGCGCTGTTTCGTTAGAATTGTAAAATCTGAAACCAGAACATTGAAATATATCAAGCTAAGAAATATACCAGCTATAAAATATGCAGTGAAGTCCTGGATGTCGAATAACTTCAAAGCAGGTGATACACAGTGGCCCCATGCTTGCCTTTCGGTGTGCTAAGGGGTAGACATGACTAACCAACGGGTAGGCATGACCCAAGGGATAGGCCAAGCATACTTTACATTCCTCATCAAATTTGTGGGCTTTTACCGAAATCACAAGCCGCAGACAGGCAGGAAGGCAACGGATCGGAATGCTCATAACCTGATCATTTAAAATTGGTCATTTTTCCTTTCGTTTGCACAAAATTTTCACCAGCCGGCTTTACCAACGGCAGAGCAGAATGATACACAAACAAGCGATTGTATGACTCCTTAGACCTTACGTTTCTTGTTGGATCCCTTTCACGGAGAAGCTGTAATCTGGGTGATAATCCCACCATCACGAGAGTTGTGTGTCTTACCCAAGAACCTCACAATCGATACAGGCTGGCCGCAGCGAGGAACGATTACGATGAAGCTTCTCGTTAAAGCCCTGTGCCTGGCATTCGGGGGCTGCATAAATTTGCATAAAATCGATGGGCTACCGTCGTCTCATTCGGTACCTTTTTCTCAGGTTGTTTGCGTTTATGCCCCCACCTTTCTGCCAGATGGTGGATTGGAAAGAAGACTAAGACTCCAAAAAGGGCAATGTTGCACGGGAATCTGGGAAAGAATGCGTTTCAGAGGAAAGATGGGGGATTGGAATCGAACCCAGAAAAGGAACAATGAAACGGTAACGCAACATATCGTTGCACAAGTGATGGGTAATGCTCGATATGGAGAAGCCGGTTCGATCCGTTAAGATGGAAATTTGTGTCTTAAATTCTAGATTTCATTATATGTACAACATATCTTCGGAGAGGTCATGCAAGGTGAATCTCGACGAATTCATGGACATCTCGAAATGGTGTGGGGTAAGGAGTAGGATTTAGCCAAAGCATTGCATTGAATCAAGCACATAAGGGATATAAAACGACCAACACTGTGAATTTATTGCAAGCGACCATAGAAATTTAAAAGATCATAGAAATTAAAAAAAATGCATATGGCCTGATCGAGAAAGAGAGCCTAACTATCCCCTCAACTACCCCCCTAACATCTCAATATGGTGAATGGAACTGGAAAATCACGCGAAAACAAGAACTAAATCCATTTATCCGATGTGCTTATTTTACCATTTTGCAAAGATTACCACCCTGCAAGTTTTTCTCGCTTTAGCATTCGAAAAAGAGGATTGAAATGTGGCGGATTAGATTTCACGCTCATTCACTAGATAATGGTGATAACTTCCGGATGAACATTGTGGATTGGTAAAACGTTTTTTTTAAGGTTTTGGCTTGAATTAAGCAAATAGATTTTATTTGAAAAGTAGCACAATGTGGACAGAAGGACTAACCGGGTATTGGTTTTTACCACAACAATAAAAAAATTGTAAAAATTTAAATTTGATCACAAATGCTCCATTTCTATCATGCAAGAAGGGTAGAATTATAATGGTTGCACTTTAGGCGATATTCAATTTTATATGTGAGCCGATAAGTAAGAGTTTCATTTGACATCAGCAACGATAGCCACCCCCGAGATGATCTAGCAGTTTAAATAGTGGATATCTAGTTGATTGAAGGTTGAATACTAATTTCTTAAAACTAGTAAAGCTAATAAGTTTATAATAGTTTGGTTTGAATCAAAGGACGAATGCCAATAAAAATGATGTTTTGATTAAAAGCATTATCTGTAACTTCAATAAAAAAGAATGTTAGCGCAGGGTAAGAGTACTAATTGTGGCTTTATTACCAATTATGGCTATACCGAACACTATTTTCGCTCTAAAACAGTCTATTTACATTCTTAAACCACGGTTGGATTTTGTATTTCAAATAGTATCATTTTGCCACATTTGTGCTTCATTCGTTCCGTGCTGGCCGCTTCCGTTTGCTAAGTGTTACCCTTTTTAAAATGTGTTGCCAAGATGTTAGGCATCTTTTACCATTTTGCTAAGGATATTAGCGTTTTAAGTACTTAATCATAAATTTGTTTTAAAATCATTATTTTGATGCAAAATATAAGTTATTTAACGACTTCAAATAAAATTTTGCTATAAACGAAAATGTGATTTTTTTTTCGTATGTCCATAATTGGTACATCAGTGTATCCCGAACGTATCCCGTATCCGTATCCCGAACACAACTAGTGTAGCCTTTTTGCCAAATGAGCTCTTGTTCTTCCCTGATTGTTAGATAAGACATGTCTTTGCCAGAAGTATCTTCAAGATAGTAGACGAATGGCTACGATTCTTCATTCTCCAATGAGTGGTGCGTTTGAACGTACCTTTCGTGGCCACATGATATCCGGGTTCCAGGTGTCCTTATGAAAACAACTTTTGTGGCCAGCTCCTGATCGAAACACAATTAGCTCAACAGGACACGCCTTTGTGGTTGAAGGGTGAATGACACGAAAGATACGAATGATTGCTTTTAAGATATATTTTGTTGATATTTGTCTCAACGTCCATTGTCACCATGACCAGTGACCTTCGCTATTGGGCCTCAATAGCGATTTTAGGGAATTTATACTATTTTTCCAAATATTATTGTAGCAATTTTATACTATTTTTCCTAAATATCTTATATATGCTTAAAGGTTTTTGCATTTCATCCTTATGAGAATAGATACACTCACATCTACACACATTCAAAAACGTGTCAACAAGATAGCTGGTAGGTAGTAACTAGAGGTTGAGTGAAAATGTATTTTTTGTTGTTGTTGTGAGAGCAATTTATTACCATGCCACCAGTTTGAGGACGCCCCGAAGCTGATTGGTAAAGTACGTGATCTGCGTTAGATGACTGACGGATGGGGACCAATTCATCCAGCCTGACGTGCTAGAGGGATTTTTTTAAATTTTGCTTCACTTCGATTGATGTAAAATTAGTTGAATTCGTATAATTTTTCCCACAAAAACGAAAGCCGAACTGTGGATCTGGTCATAAATCTTAGGGTAATCTGTTCAAAAAACACTTTCCATTTGGTGAATGTGCCGGTACGGGTGCGTGCTTCGCATAAATCATTGAGCCTCGGTGCTGGGGACGGGGTTGTTTTTTGGAAATTTCAAGGTGCCATCGACGATGCCAAGACAGATCACGCGTAACGGCAACCACAGGTATCTAATTCTTTTGAATGCAGGTTGATGCTGGTGGTGCCAGATTAAGAGGGATGTATTGTTTAATGTTACTAATTTTTGTTGATCTTTTCTACATAATCGTTTTCCATTGCTTTACTGATGCGAATGCGAATGTGGCAATTGGTGCTGAAATGACATTTGTAAGCAATTTCATTTTTTTAGAGTTTATTATGCATCACAAGAACACACGATGGCAATGAAGTACACAAATTTAAATTTTCTAAAACTTTACACCACCTTACCATACACCACACAAAAAAGATAAAAATAAGCGTAGGTATTCACCATTTCCTTGCATTTCTTGGTGCTTCACGCCATCTACAGGCTTTGTACCGTGCCAAGAAACTCTTTTGCTGACGATTTCAATTTTAAATTTGGCTCGTTCCTGCGTATTACATAAAAGTATCACTATGTGTGGCTCGGCGTAGGACCCCGTGTACTAAAAGGTGACCTGTAATTGAATTTGTAGCACCTTCCACACTCCATTGAGTTTCTCGATTATGGGGTTCGCTTTGTAGACATACTATGCGCCAAGTTTATTTCAACTTTGGCACCCAATTCCAAATATTCATTCATTTTTTCATATATAAAAAAATCGGCTATCACTGCTTGTGAAAAAACTAACGAATGTTCGTATACGCTTGTGAAGTACGTTTCCTTTCTCAAAAGTGTAGAAAAATGTGTCGGTTGTGAAATTAAATGTGACTCGTTCAAATGTCCGCTTGCAACTGTAAATTCAATTGCCAATTGTCTTGAGTTCATTACAAAAGTTCATTTCAATATCAATTACAAAAGTTCATTTAGAGTTCATTTAGCTATCCTCATCTATGCTTACGAGTTCATATTTAATCTATTCCTAATTCAGTTCGAAATTCGATTTCGATTATGCAATTGCCAACTCTGCTTAATAGCGTAAGAACTTTTGCAACTTCCACGAGACCATGATAACGTTAACGTTGACAGTTAAGGATGAATTCGATTCACAGCTTCCGAAAACACATGCTCCTTTAAACGAGGAAAGCGTAATTTTTATTTGTATTTCCTTCTTTAAATTTCATCCATTCCTGATCGACAAAATCTTGCTGTACTCGCAATTTTATTGCACTACAATCACTTTCCATTTCCTAATAATATGACGTCTCTTGATACCATATGGTCGATTTCGTTTACGGAAGGAGAGCGACGAGGTTCAGTGGTCATGGGCAAGATTCGTTGAAAGCTGTCCCAAATGGCAAATGTTTTCCTTTTTTTAGTTCGTTTCGTTTGCTTTCCTGCTTTTCTGACGTGTGTGAACACGAACCTTCATTTGTGGTGCCGGTGGCATAATAGATGACCTTCAATCCCAAGCTGCATTGCACACACGCTTCCGGTGCTTACTCGGTTGCGAAAATTAGGAAGCATAGTACGAAAGAGTACGAGAAAAAATGTGCCTGATTTGCAAAAATTCGATATGGACACTAACGTCCGCTTTGCCACCATGCTGGCAACGCTACGTTAGCGCACATATCGAAACCCATTTCCCGAAAAACGATTAAGTAATGAAGCCGTTATCGATTGGGATTCGCGGGAATACTTCCACGATTGGTGAGAATGGAAGCGAAAATTTCTCCTCTTGGTTTGTCGTTCTGGATCCTATAGCTCTTCCCTCTAGCGTAGAGGAAACAACAGGAGAAAAGTGAAAAAAATTCATCCGTTTTATTTAGTGGTTGAACTTAATAACCGCAATGAAATGATTTCCTCTGTACATCGAGGTCGTATTTCGGCTATTGAAAATGGTTTTCACGAGATGACGTTTCGTGTTAAAAAAAAAAAAAGATAGTATTGCGATATTTCACGCGTAACGAAACTCACAAGCACATAATTTATCCATCGAAATGAATGGCACAGTGTCAAAGTGCGACATTCAATTTGACGACATTTCACGGTCTTTACCTTCGAAAAGAGCAGAGCAGAGCAAAGAGCATATATGATCGTGGTGTTGCTAGGTAATGATGGCTGGCTTCAAAAAGCGCATTTTATGTGGGAACATTTCATTCATTTTGTGGAAAACTGAGTTCATAAATACTTTGTCAAACATGGCCCTCGTTTCCGTACTCAACTGTACAGATGCAATGCACATTTTACCGACACTATGTTGCTGTATAAAAATAATTCATAAAATACATGCAATGATGTATATTTCAATTAATTTCTTTCGCAAACAAACATTTAAATGCATGCATCTCCGGCATAGTCATTTATAACTGCAATCAAACGATTCAATTGATTTTTAAGGAATTTATGCCAACCAACAGATCATCAGCGTGATCATCTGCATGAAGGATTACATGCTAAAAATAAATAAAAAAAACTTTCCTTTCCATTTTCACATCAACATCCAAACTTGAATGTAGAGTTTTATCGGTTGAAAAATGAGCCTTGGAATTTATCTGATTGCAATGCTAATGAAAGCGTTACGGTCTACCACACGTCAGCTCACCAATGTGTTTTGTTTTTATTCTAATTAAATAAATAAATTACAAAGCATAAATTTCGTATGTTCCGCACGCTTCTTGTAATGTTATACATTCAACTATTACATCAATTAAAAAAATTTAGCTTGAAAACAATAATATAATGCATCATATGACACTGCTAAGCAATATTTAACCTCTTTTTAATGCAAAGCTCCAACTTTAAAGAATTTTATTTTTTATGTTTTTTGCTTCACTTAAAAACCTTGAACTTAAAAACAATCCTTGCGCTTACAAACCACCAATATTTGATTGTCGCATTTGCAAGGATTCTGGAAAATTAAAAAGAGAACAACAAAACGTTACGTGTACAGCAAAACGTAATGAACGAATATAAGCACACGCTCGAGAAAGCGCGGGTGCCGCTGTAAATCAAACAGTACGGTTTCCCAGCATGCGGCTCATCGGGAGAGAGATAAATGAAGCACTCCAGCGTCAAACCAATACTTTGCCAGCGAGAAGTATTTCGACCACAAAAATGTGACTTTTGTCAGATACCAGCTAACAATCGAAGTGTCACGTAGTACTTTTAAAGAGGCTATCAAAGCAGTGCTAATAGTAAAATCGATGAAACGACGCGTAAATGAGCAAAAAATAAAACATTGTCATTGAAAATACTTGCGATGCGTCACCAAACTCTTATTGATTTTTTTATTGACAGTGTGTACTTTTTGTACAAGGTTGAGTTGATGGATTCTTCTTCTCTTCAAGTTACTTCTCTTACATTCAATTTATCTCGCGCTTACTCATTCTCTTTCACTTATCTTCCACGAATGAAAAGCGTTGAATGTCATTGAAATTTTTTGATCTTATCTGGCAACAAAAAGGTTTATGCAATGTCCTGCAGTTGGTTATTTTTAGACGCTTGTTATGGATGTTTGCATAGTTTAAACTCGTACAAAATAAAACACATTGCAAGTAGTATGTATTGTGTGTGGGTAGCTTGCGGCAGACAATCCGTGGGAAATTGCAGCTGTTTTCCGGCATTGAAACTATAAACGGTCGATGGAATGCTTTTCCTGTGCACACGCAAGGGGAAATGGCCTTACGTCTGTGTGTTATTTCGTTTTATCTGAATATTCATTCATACGGATATTATCATTTAATTTGAAAGCTTTCCTCTTCATCCGCTCCAGCAATTAATTCTTTGCGAGTTCAGAAAACCGTCGATAGCGTCCGTATCGCTTGCGAGACAAGCTCTTGAACAAATTGATTCATAACATTCTACAATCCCAAACGATTAGTCAGTTGATTGTGATTGTCCTTATACATAGAGGTGAAAGATATGGGAAATGAGAACGAACGACTAGCGTCTCTTTTTCAAAGGAACTTGTTCGTCTTTTGCTTCATGCATCGTACTGCTTACCGAATAATTAGGAATAATTTGAAAGGTATGTTTCGAAAGATTGACGGATCTAATTGAACAGTAGTATCTGTGTTGAGATCTGGAATGGGGAAAACATAAGCCATCAGGCATGAAAAGCACATCTTTTTTTGGGGGTAACATATTCTTAGTCTCGTAGTACAGTCGTCAACTCGTACGACTTAACAACATGCCCGTCATGGGTTCAATCCCCAAATAGACCGCGCCGCCATACGTAGGACTGACTATCCTGCTATGGGGTGGAAACAATTAGTCACTGAAAGCCAAGCCCACTAGTGGTACAGGCAGGCCTTGACCAACATCGATTGTTGAGCCAAAGAAGAAGAAGAAGAACATATTCTTTGTAAAATTCTCATTTCGTCTGGATATTTATAAAGGTTTTCAACATGCAGTGCTTCTGTTGCCGGTAATACACCCGATCAGTGCGGTGACAGTATTGCGAGTGATTACTATTAGGGCAAAGCGTTTCAACTGAAGTACTTTTAAATGCAAGTACTGCTCAATGTGTATGTGCTTGTATGGATTCAGATAGATGTTTTGGTCAGCCATTGTTAACTTATTTGCTGAGGAATTTTTCATCGGCTACATACAGGGTTTTCGAGAATTATATAGATATGTTCAGCGAGTTGTAGATTCGTTCAGGCATAAAATAGACACTTTCAGCGAGATATAGAATTGTTCGGAAGTAGGCGTTGACACGGCATATGAATGAATCTACAACTCGCTGAACATGTCTATATTATCCTCGAAAACCCTGTAAATCGATCACTCGATGGAGTGCACTTCCTCTACAGCTTTTGAAAATACTTACGATGAGGCATGTCTCTTCTATAATTAACATTGGTACTTACAGCATCACATACGTTGGATTTAGCAGGTTTTTAGTAATTACACCTGCTTCCATCTACGTTCGAATCTCGTGCCGTTTGCATCGAATCGCAAACCGCCTGCTTCGAATCGCATGCCACTACGATCGAATGCGTGCACCCATGGTTGAATCGCGTGCCAGTACGGTTGAATCGCGTTCCACTATGGTCGAATCATATGCCACTACGATCGAATTGTGTGCCGCTACCATTGCATTTCTGAAAGCAAGAGCATAGTAAACTGTTTGTTTACGTTTGCAAGCTATATCTTTCTTCGCCGACGGCATTTCGTTTGTAAAATAGTACTAATAAAAGGCAGTTATTCACTGATTACACGTAAAATCCTTGTTATCGACGAATATCCCCTGATGTTGATGGTAAAATCCTTAAGTTCAACTAATATTCGGTGTTCGTTGTTGATGGTAAAATCCTTGGTTTCAACCAATATTCGTGGGGTTTACCTATAATCAGAGAATAAATCCCATTTATTAGTATTTTACAAATGAAATGCCGTCGGCGAAGAAGGAAACAGCTTTCAAACGTAAACAAACAGTTTACTATGCTCTTGCTTTCAGAAATCCAATGGTAGCGGCACACGATTCGATCGAAGTGGCATATGATTCGACCATAGTGGAACGCGATTCAACCGTACTGGCACGCGATTCAACCATGGGTGCACGCATTCGATCGTAGTGGCATGCGATTCGAAGCAGGCGGTTTGCGATTCGATGCAAACGGCACGAGATTCGAACGTAGATGGAAACAGGTGTAAACACTCGCCCGAACCCCTCGGTCGTTGCACAGTTACACCAAGTGTGTAACGTACGCTTTCGCTCACCACAGCAAATGGTGTACAAAACAAAAAGATTCACACACCACTTGCAGAGAGAGCACACAAGCAAGAGAGAAAATGAAAGAAAAGAAGAGATAGAGCAAGAAACAAAGAACCTCTTAAAATGCGTATAATCGTATAAATTGTGTTCAGAAATGATATTGTCTCGTTTCGGAAATAAAAGGCATGGAATCGGATCTACACTAGAATCCGGATTTTCGGCACATATTGTGTGCTCTGCTGTGCGACTTGCGTAGTGAAAGAGACGTAGTGAAAGAGATAAAAAGAATGAACATGTTACGCGTGCCTATAAGTGCGTGCCTGCAAGTGTGTGCCTGCACGTGCGTGCCTGCACGTGCGTGCCTGCACGTGCATGCGTTTTCTACCAACAAACAGCGGAAGAGCAAGAGTCGTCACTGAGAACACAAATCAACCATTTTGTCGAAAGGCACTAAAGTACGAAAAAAAAAACAGACATTACCAGTTTACCCGTTAAGTTGCGTTCCTTTTGATTGAATGCGAACCGAAATAAGACGACGACCATGTTTTTTCCTACCTTCTTCCTGGGAGTGTGAGCGGGTTAAGCTTTTCACGGGCTCCCTCGGGTTTGTGTGAACCAAGCTCAAAAGACAATCAGAAGAAGACGCCCCGTTACGTCCTCGAGAGAGATAATAATTGACATTTCCATGGTGCTGCTTCCGCCTGGTGCGGAATAGGCTGCGACGAGGGTGGCCGATTTGTCCACCCACAGGCAGCGTACAAACCTTTCTTTTGAAATTGTATTTGTTAATGTAAGGTCCTCCATTTTTAAGTGTCCGAAATCTAAGGTTACGAAATGAACGTCACTTCCCACGCTTATAGGATAGAAATAATAAAACATTTCCTGCTCACACATCTTTTCGATGCAAAACACAATCAAGGCGCAATGTTGGTCTCTCTTTTGTCGACATTGTGTGTGTGTGTTTTTTTTTTCGCATACCCTTTTAGCCCCGTCACCTTTCACGGAGTGATTCTGGATACTAATTTTGACCAAACGCAACAATAAGGCTTCTCATCTTGTGTCCGTCTTGAGGCGTTTCGTGTGTTGTGCCATCATTGTTGTGCCATCTTCTTGCATCCATTGTCTGCTGGTACAAAAAGGCAACACCATCAAGCGAGTTAATTTTGACACAAGACAGCGTTGCTGATGTTTTTTCGTGCTTCTGCTATTTGTTCGGTCATAACGTTTTTGGTAGATTTTCTAACCTCTGCCCAGTCGCGCACGTCCAAAAAAAACAATCAACGGACGAGGTTTTGTACAATGAGTAATGGGACTTTTGTTCGGCACAGTGCATTGGATACAACGCATCGACTAATGAATGTGGCGCCCATTAGTACTTGGTTCCGACTGTCGCACTGCTAGCCTAAAGTTTGAGAAATGAGTGCCTCAGCCTATTGTCCGTACGAAGGTTTCTGTTTCCCGTCGCAAAGCCGTTGATGGTATGCCCTAATTGGCGAGGCCGGGTTCGAACCAGAGTTGCTTATTGCAACAATTCTACGAAAAATTGAGAGGGAAAACAAATGAAGACATGTCCTATGTAGCGTTTTTCTGCAAAGGAAAATGTAATGCTAGCATTCTTAAGTATGTGAAGCTGGTCCGGCAATGAAGCTCTTGTTTAGAGAGGAGCATCTTTGAATCGTTTTCCGTTTCGCCAAGTGCTGAGGCTGTATGATAAAGGGGATATAAAAAAAGACAAGCCAACATACCTGGCAGTTAATGATTCCTGAAATTGATGCTCTGAAGATTGTTTTGCTAGGGTTATTTTGCATCTGACCCGAAACGTTGAGCAATTTGTGCTATCAGTATAATCAGTGTGTACGCAGTGCTTCGATATCTTCCGAGTCGACGTTAGCCAGCAGACCAACTCAAAGTAACCTTTCCCTTAAGCTTTTCGCCCATTTTGTGACGATGCAAAAGAAAGGTTCAGGAGGATAAACAGTTTTATGTGCACTGAAAACACGGAGCGTAGTTGTTGTCTTTTGACTTTATGTGAAACCGAATCCATTTTGTGTGCTGAAATGGAACATGTATGCCAGTACGATGCTCCATGGCTGTCTTTTGTATATTCGTTTATTCAAAGAGAGAATGTTTTAAACAGCGCTAGATCAAAAAAAGTCATGGACTTTTCAATGTCGAAAATATGCATGAGAAATACTACGTTCGAACTAATCACTTGATGATCTTTACGCTCCCGACTGAGTCAATATCGATTTCATCGCAGTTGCAGACTTCTGAGTACAAATCTTCCCTCCCTCCGAGTTCCTAGGTCCTCGTTACCCTTCTCATTTCCCGCTACTAGTGTTTAAAAAAAACACCTCGTCGGCATGATTACAGGAACGTTACACTAGTGTGATTCTATCAATATACAAATGATTTTCAAAACGCGATGATTGGCAAACTCTTCTCTCATACGTTATACTTAAAACGCCGTGTTCCCCGCGGTCATTGGTGGCAACACATGCACTGAAGCATCGATTGCGTTGTGAAAAAGAAACAATATACATGGTGCGGTTCATTTTTCGTGTTTGAATGGATACTGAAGCTCTAGCTATACACCTGGCTGATTTGGGGAATGATCCCTTGCTACCACTTTGTGTTAAACCAATCCAATCTCATTACGGTGTTGTATAATTAATGCTGTATATTTTGCTTTGATGATTCGAATTTTACACCTGCTGCATTTGAATTACACGACGGATAATGTCTCTTGTTGTATGAGCGTACGGAGTCTGAACTTTTCTCTACGCATGCCCCGATTAAGAATGTGGTTTAGTGAAATTTCAGAATTTCAATGACAGCTGTCAGTTGAATCCAGCGTCAGATAACGCAAAACCCCAAAGTTTTAAGCCCAATTTACTGCGTAACGTCCGTAACGATTACTGCGTAATCTATTGAGACAGCGCCTCCAAGTCAACCAAAGCATCGAATAATAACCACCTAATAATAATGATAATAAGAGATTAGGTAAATTTGTACAAACTGTGTACAAACTTCACCACTTCAGATTACCGGAGTGCTTTACAATGCCTTTCATGGTCAATGGGTTTCTATAGCCCGATCGTGTGTGTGTGTGTGTGCGAGTGTATGAGGAGGATTTCTGGTTTATACATTGTTGTTATCATCCTGCTGAGATGGACTGTGTGGTGAACATCGTCGTCAGTGCTGTCAAGTAAGGTGCGAAGAGTATTTTACCCAAAATGGACAGCCGGTCCTTTGCTGGTGAGATACGATTCAACACTGTAGCCCACCCACCCAGAAAGCCTGTAGTTTTCATCGGAAAGGGCACAGATGCCAAACTAAGACATTTTGTACAATGGGAAAGAAGCAATCCAATAACCGGCTATCTGGCTACAAAATGTCTATCCCGACCTTTTCGGGACTGCGTGAGCAACAACGTCTTCATCTGCTATCAAACGGTCTTTTGATTTTGTAAGGCGTTTTTCTGTCAATTTCCTGTGACAGGCAGAGTATGCTTGGTGACGCAATGAAACAATAGTTTAATTTGAAGGCTTCGCTTGTTCATTTATCTGTTTCCAAACTATGTCTATAAACGTATTTTGGGAATCCTACACTCCCCGCGCCGTTCTGGATAACATTCGGCTTCGATAAATACGCTGGAAGCAATACGCCGCAAAGGGAAGAGCACATTATCATAAACAAAATAACCAATCTTCCGCAAACGAGCGTTACTTTCTACGTCTCACTATAACACTCTGCAAGAGGGTTTTCCTTCCCCAAGAAGCCAAAATGTGTCCAAAAGTTCAATCGGATAGCAATGCATGGGCAGGAATAAATTACCGATTTACCCATGACAAACATTTTGAATGAACCGGTTTACAGCAAATTCTGAGAGAAATGTTGCACATACGGATAGCGTGTTGTGAAAAGCACGAGAAAAAATAAACTGTAGTGCTAGATGCGCTCTGTTTGTGTGCGTTTTGTTCAATTCCCACGGCACGTACACACACCGTTCTCGAATGAACATGATGTAGGCAAGATCTCGTGAAAAGCATTCAATTTTGGTTTTTTATGTTGCACCCACGTGTATGTGTGCTCTTTCGCAGACATGAAATGTGCCACGATTTTCATGAGAATAATTTTAATTTGTGTCCCGACCCGGCATTTCGTTTTGTGTCGATTTCAAACTCACCCCCAAATCTCCACTGCTCCGGTGCGAAGATCCCACCGGCGCACGAGTGGAAGTCAGGCAAGAGTGACATGAGAGCTTTAAATTAGGCTAAACGCAAAACATTGCACACTCGGTGGTTAGAGAATGATGTGAGTAGCAAACGTCAATCTGTTTGTTTTATTGCGAGCGTATTTTGTGTTCTTCTTTTTCATTTGTAAAACTGGGGTGTCGGCGTTAATATCGGTTACCGTTTCAGTCGCAGTTATGGTACTTTCTAAATGTAGATAAGCAATAAATTAACTAAGCGATGCTGCAATAAATCATTAGATTTACATAAAAAGAATCAATTATTTGGAGGCTGATAGAAATGGTTCGAATGTGACATCTGTATAACAAACCATTTGCAAACTGTATGATTATTTAATTTGGTTTTCCCTAATAATTTGGTCTCCTTAGTAGGTGGTTCGTGGTTAGTAAAAAAAATTAAATAAAAAATGTACATAAAAAATAAATTGAAGTCATATTGAATTGTACGTTAAGTATTTCATGCAGTATAAATGACTTCATAACTGAACATTCATGTAAACTGACGGTTTACATGAACAAACTGTCCGCCTTAATTATTTTCTATCAATCTACAGTTAATATAACACGAAAGCATATCATACTATGATTTTATTTTTTTTCAAATGTTGCATAACTTGTGAAAAATCTTCATCACGATTTTCGTTGCTGTTTTTCTAAGCATCCGAAGTTTATTTAAAACAAATAGATGGGTCAAGTTCAACAAAGTGCAATTTGCTGATTGTTTTTTAAGCGTATTTTTCGAATCAAATTCATTTTTAAACAATTCCAATTGGGACATAACAACGTTCCTTCGTTGATGCATGCTTATATGAACTGTCTCCCTAACAAAACAGAAATTTAAAAAAAGAAAGAACTTGCAAGAATGAATGTGGATTGATTGCTTATTCGTTTATTGTTCGTTAAGTGATGGGTTGACAAATCGCCTTATCATTGACTATAAAGTAAAACATAAATGACTATAGTTGCACTCATTTCACAACAGGCAATCAATAATTTAAATGATTTTAATAAGTAACCTAATGTATTTTTTGTGTAAGTCACAATTTGAAGCATACAGTATATTAATATTAAAACTGTCTTAAATGAAACTTATTTGTTTTTCCCACTGACATGCGTTTGTGAACAAGTGCGTTTTTGTCCCGTTTTGTCGTAAATTAAACATATATTAGCCAACAATGGCCTATCAACCCGTTATACGGAGGGCAGGAAAACCATAGACGACATTCATGTCAAGAGCTTATGGTTATCAAATGGATATAAAATAAGACATCCGCAAAGGCTGCTAGTCGAAACCGTTTTGTCAGTCTTCGATAAGATGGAATAAATTTAGGTTGAGCATAGTATATGTTCAAAACTAACCATGTAGCTTGCAGCGTGTAGATCAATTGCAATGATCTTTGAGGCTCATTTTTAACAATTTTACTAACCCACAAACAAATAGCTCCACCAAGTGTAACAAGTTGGTTCGTACGCGACGGGTAGTTCAACAATGATATGCTTAGAGATCACTCTCTAGGCATATATTTAAAAAAAAAAAAGCACAAGGGTGGAGTTTTCGGACGTTGCTGAATGTCATCGAGGTTTCAGGTGGAGGACAAACACAATAGAATTAGTTACACATTTCACTTAGTTTTTGTAAAGTCAAGACTTGACCGACAAAAGACTTAACCGCACAACTTCACTACTGCGCGTACTGTGCGTAACTGTGATTCTAACTGTCTCCGACTGTATGTGTCTGATCTCATCTTTTATCTTTATTTATATGGTAAATTTCTCTCCAAATGGATTTTGCGTTTTACTTTCGCTTTCTGGTTTATGTCAGTTAAGCTGAAGGTCAGGTTTTTGGGTTTACATATGGTTGCAATTATTCAGTTAGGTCAGTTCTGGGTTCTTGTGCTACGGGGTTGTGTGGCTTGTGTGTTTTTCAAGTGTTGTGGCGTGTGTGTTTAAGTGTTTTTTGGCTGAGCGTTTTTCTGCTGACTTACAATTCCTGGCGTAAGGTTATTTATGTGGTTTGGATTGTGTTAAGTGGTTGAAAGATGACCTTTGTGTGTGTTGTGTTGTGTTGACAATTTGTGTTTCTTATTTGTAATGAGAATTGAGTGAGAACTGATAATAAACAATATAGCATGTGCATGTGCATGCTACACAGTAAATGCTTAAAAGGCAGTACCAGCGCTTCCTGATGCGTATTTAATTTGTGTATCACTTAAAGGAATTATTTTGACACAGTGGTTTCGTTGGAATTTGGCCACTCGATTTAAAATACTCGACCCACCTCTTATCGCACCATCCGATGACCATTTTTCGGTGAAATTTTATTTCCGACCCAAAAGCCTGGGTCCTTTATGGCTGTACGACGAAGAGGAAGTGAATATCACTTCAGTCGGATCCCATCCCACTTTTTTTCGGTCTCTCTCACACATACTATTTCTCTTTCTCTCACTCTCTATCTGGATGCTTTTTGGTCCAGGAAACACGTTAAAAGACTGTAATCAATTACGCTTTCGTATACAGCCAGGAAGTAGTTTTTTTCTCCAATTTCAATTACAATTGGTTCCCCTCGAGCGACGACAAAACGGGACGGACGCTTGTTTTAATTGATTTTTTGCATATCACGTAAAGCACTGACGTTTTGCCACTTTTTGACAATGAGCTGGCCTTACCGAAGAAGAGCTATAGGAGTGACAGTAGAATGACAAAACGGTAACACTTTGGATCATACTGCGAGGTGAAAGTTTTTTAAAAAATCCTTGGGGCTTTACATAGGCCGCTTTTGTTGCGATAAACAACCCGGCGCTGTTTATTACGCATTGGGTTACACTGCGGGTGTTGCTTTTGGTACAGTAAACTGGAGTGCCACCAGTACGCTTTGTTATTATGAAACGTATATTAACAGTTGTGAAAAACTTCTAATTCATGGGTAATTAAGTAAAGACGATCATTCCACTTTTTTTATTCAACAAATAATTAGAGCTTAAAGTTTAATTATGATATGTTTGAATCACAATTTTATAATCATTAAATCAACTCAAAGCACGATTTGAACAAAAAGCATTTTGCGCACCTTGTCGAATCCATTCAAATAATCTAAAGGAGATATAAATGTGAAGTTAGCTGAAATATGAGGAGTAAATAAGGACACCGGAAAATAGAGTTCTACACGATTTATTTGCACTCGTTTCTCTTTTTGTAGTTCACATTTAACCGCTCCCGTATCGTTCTCCAAACTAACTCCCCGTCCCCAAAGCGCGCACCGCTTTTATAGTTTCTGCCCATCTTCTCTCTCGCTCCGCGTTACCCGCCGTAACCGCGTTTTCCTTCTTAGTTCATTCTCGCACGCTCTCTTTCTTCTTTTTCTTCTCGCGCACCTTCCGTCGCTCGCGCACATTCCCCTTATTCTTCCACATTTCACATAAATAAATTAATCAATTTCGAATTAGTTCTATCAGCGTTTTTGCCCTATCGCTCGAACAATCGGACAAACTACATTGTTATGAAAATATATTCTCCCATTTGTCTTCCCCAATTGAGGGGGATCCGTAAATCATCATCAAAACACAACTCAAACAGCTCCTCATCGAAGTAGTCGCGCAAAGTGCTTGCTCGTTGGTTTGATTAATAAATTCATATCCTCTCCAGAATGTCTTGGTGATGAGAGGATACTTTGATCAATGTCTAGAAGTGAAGGAAAGCTAAACCAGCGGAAGCCTATAACATCCTATCGAGACGGGCCTGTCGATAAGTCGATAAGTCTCGCTGTCATCCTATTCTGGAACGCAGGATCCGCAAGTTTGGTTGATCCTAGAAGCGACATGTTTCATGATGCTGACAGAGACATCCGTTTTCCGCACCATCAACTCCTATTTTGATGCTATTGCCGTGATTTCGGTTGCCGTGCTCTTTTTGCTTTCGGTTGATTTTGCCCCAACTGAATCATACTTACGAGATCAGCTGGCAGCTTAGGGATAAAAAGCGCCTTTTTGTTTTCGTTCCAACAAAGACAAACAAAAAGTCGTAGGGAAAATAGAAAAACTTTTCCGATTCGATACAAACCCGCAGGCCGTTTTTACTTCTCGGGCACATGTCGTGCAGTGTGTTATGTTAATGCTAATGTTAAACTTTATTTGTTTGCAACGAGACTGTACATATTTTTTGTCTTTAATATCAATCCCTAATCTATACCGATTGCCTACAGCTACCCTCCTCCAAAGGAAGTGAGGGGACGACAGGGAATGCAGCTAAACAAGAAAGGAAAACGGAGGGGGAGATGTGGATATCAAATAGGTGGGATGATTTATTAAATGTACGGATAGCACGCAGCAATGGGTCAGTCTGATCAACTACAGTACGGTGGGGAGTGATGAACAATGGGAGACGGCTAAGGAGGGAATGTGTTGGCACGTAGAGAGATAGACAGGAGCAGCGGAAGGGCATCAATATGGTTAAGAAGGATTGAAGCTATGCAGACGCTTGGTGCGCTAGAGCGTCGAGATTCGAGGGACTACAGACCAAACAACCGACATCTATCTCCATAAGCAGGCAATGCAGAGTGTCGAACACCAAGATAGTTCCCAAGGGCAATCCTGGCGAAAGACCTCTGCACGCGCTCCAAACGGTAAATGTTTGTCCTAGCCGAAGGAGACCAGATTACCGAGCAGTACTCAAACAACGATCTGACCTGGGGACAGAAGAGGGTTTTTAGGCATGGCAGGCTACGGAAATCGCTGGTAACACGTTTAAGAACACCAAGCGTCTTGCGGGCTTTACAAACAATTACATCACTAGTGTGTATAGATCAGCCTGGTGTCAATCAATATACTTAGATCCTTCACTACATCAACACAACTGACCAGTTCACTGTTCAGGGTGTAAGGATGGACAATGGAAGAACGGGAACGAGTAAAATAAATGGAGTTAATTTTTTTAGGACAAAGAGATAGAGAGTTAACACTACACCAGGAGCAGAAACGGACTTGCATATCTTGTAAGAAGGTACAATCAGCAGGAGAGGAGATAAGAAGGAATGTTTTTATGTCATCAGCATAACACAAAAAACATTAAGGAGGAAGAACAGCACTTACGTCGTTAATGAATAGGGCAAATAATAAAGGGCTTAAAACACTTCCATGTGGAACACCAGCATTCGAGAGGACAGGACCGGAAAGGACGTTACAAAACCTGATACGGTAAGAACGATTGCACTGAAAGGAACTCAGCCAAGACACAAATGAGGGAGGAATGCCTGTACAGGATAATTTATCAATAAGCAAGCGATGAGAAACACGATCGAATGCGGATTTAAAATCGGTGAAGATTGCATCAAATTGAAATGCCATTTCTTGGTGAGACGATACAAAAGATGTAAAACACAAAAGGTTAGAGGTAGAGGATCTTCTTGGGACAAAACCAAGATGTTAAGGGATGATAACAGAATGAGAACAATTGAGAATAAACGAATGAACAACGGACTTAAGTAGCGGAACTTGGGGCAAGTGTGCCACCTTAAGCATTTCAAGTTATAACTCACTAAAACGTGTTTTTCAAAAGCCGATTTAAATCTCATAACCATTTTACATCTATTTCCTCACTTATAAATGAGTTTCGCTTGAAAAAAGTGCAAATAAAACTGTTTTTGAAGCGTTTTAAAAAGGGTCCAAAAAGACGTTGTTTTTTGGGCTATGGGGCAAGAGTGCCACTCGTATGGGGCAAGACGGCCACCTGGTTAAAATAACCGTATTTCTTAGATAATAGGAAATAATTACGTTTGTACCACTAGTGTATGTATTCCTACATGTATTTAGTCACCAATGAACCCTTTTTGACCACCAACTGTACCACAATATGGTTTGTTACTGTTCTGTTTTTCTGGGATGGAATCCGCTCACAATAGCGCACCATTCCGCAGCACGCTACAACAATGTTTACATTTTTGACAGCTCGCGCCTATGAAAGATGGTGGCACACTTGCCCCAAACAGAGATGGCACACTTGCCCCAAAAGTTGTAACTTTTTTGAAATTGAATTTTTCAGTGACAAAAAGAAAGTTTTTTTCAACTAACTCCACAAAAAAATTCACGTTTCCTCAGCTATACGGTGGTGTAAAAATTTTCTCGGTTGATTGTTCGCATGATTTTTGAGAGCTTATTTGGTTGGATTAAAAAATTATAATATTCTGCTCAATTTTTTAAACTCAATATAAATCAGTTCAAAACAATGGGAAATATCGATTGGTCTATATGAAATTCGGCTCAGTATACCTAGTCATTGGAAAGGAACCAACTATATAACCAATTGATCATCAAACTAAAGTTTTTAAGGAAAAATGCTTGGTGGCACTCTTGCCCCGTATGGCACACTTGCCCCAAATTCCGCTACCTTACCTAAATCACATATAATAGCTATGCAGTAGCTATGGCCTCCATCGGGTGAAGCAATGTCACAATCATCACTGGACAAAGCGCCGTGACAGCGATTAGCAAAGTTTACGAGTAGTGCAGCCAAATGTGAACAAAAGATAGCAGTAAGGCAATTCGTACCGGGTATGATAGTCCATGGGCAGTAAGTTATAATTTGACACCGAGTCCAGTGTAAGCTGGTAGTTGTTGGTAGAACACAAGCGTAAAATTAGGATTCTAACACATCCTACACACTCCATTTGTTGCATCCCAGACTTCTCTCAGTCACAATGTTGCTGATGGTGACCAACAAAGCTCATGGTAAAAATTTTTAATAGATGCGTAGGTGGCCACGGCCTTCTCATACCGGAAAAACAGATAAAGAGAAAAAGAGAGCAAGAGAAGTGGAGACAGCGCGAATGGAAAAAGTTTTCCCAGTCTCGTATCTGAGCAAGCGAGTGATTTTAACCATACACAAGTTGTAAGATGCTCGATATTGCATGTTAATGAAATGTACGCCTTGCGCACCGATACACACTCACGAGGTAATTGTGCCTCTTGTGCAAAGGACATGTGACCTTTGCGGGCCAAGAAGATGCGTGAGAGGTGGCAGAAGCAACTCCTTGTTTCCACAAACCTGGAATCGCAATCTGATAGCTCGCCGCACTCACCAACTCCACGTGTACCAAGAACGATAGTTATCATGAAGCTTTTGTTCTAGGAAGATGGTTAAATTGTCAAGCCATCGGTAAGCATTATAGGTGTACATTTTACATCGTGGCTGATTACAAGTTGACATGGCAGGGCCGTGAACTCATTTATTGAGCCAACGGAAAGCCACATAGACGGAAAGCCTCCTGAAGCGAAAGCATGCGCGTTCGCACATGCTTCTTCGGTAATGTCAGTGAATGTTGTCAAAATGGTGAGCGTGAAACGCGGTAGGATGCAATTTTGATGCTAACACACTCTTGTCCTCAAACACACTCTTGTTACATCACGAGTACGCGATCCGCACGGTCATGCATAAAAATGACAGAGTCGTTTCTTGGCCTACCAAACGGCCTCTTGGGGCGTATTCGTTTGTTTTATTCATAGTTCATTTTGAACTCAAACCCATTCGATAAAAGTGCTTGATCATAGTCACTTCATGTTTGCGACTCACACTGTAAATATGCTAGGATGGCCCGGAGTGTCTGCGTTTAGTGTGGTATTTTCGCAATAAGAAAAGCACGAACAATCAAACGTGCGAAGCGTACAAAAAGCATCCAACCATAGGGCGCTAGAGGGGCTTCACAAACAAACGGATTTTGTGTTGCACGGTTCATAGGACAGGGCGTTGAACCGAGCCTGATACAGTGGTTCGAGATACGCGTGAAGCTACATTAAAATTCATGCCTTTTAATGGCTAAACGGGACCGGTTTAATTTGCTTCATTGGAAGAAAATTAATTACCACTTTCAGGGAAAGCACTCGATCCACTAGGCGCTCATTGCTGGTGTTGGAGATACGATTTTCTTGTGAATTTGTTTTTCAAAAAGACAGATTGACTTTTATGCTGCGATTCACCAGCGACCGCTTACCGCATCAGAATCCCGGCGCCCGGCCTGCCCGGCCCGCCCGGCGCCAGTGTCTTGTGAGATTGGTGAAGTATTCAATTTGCAATGCTTTCTTTCCGATCAAAAATAGCGACACCATCTTTGCCGGAAGTGCGCCCGTGCCATCACCAACCTGATTAATCTTCATCGAGTTCGCCGATAGTTCGTCCAGGGTCTGGAGAGACCAATTTTCTGTTTGTCTCCCGTAAGGGAAATCAGTGAGAAAAGTTTAAAAAAAACAGTGTGATGGGCACATTTTGCGTTATTATGCATAAACAGGGAATTGGTGGACGTGACGGAATTTGTCTGCCGAAGATTGGATCTTCGCACGAGAGCCGTATGACAGTCCGGAGGATGGAATGACGTCAAGTGCAATGGGTCGCTCGAAAAATATAAGCGGTTTTTTACACTTTAGTTTGAGTGAAGTAAAAGCAACGACGGTGCTTGTTACTTACACGCCTCGTTTGCTGTACAGGGTGTCTCTTCCTTAGGGATATGGCATACAATAATGGATCAAAAATCTCATTCGAAACAATACCATATCAAAAACAGATGCATCAATTGTTGTTAAAATGCATGTTCTGTAGCCGAGGCGCTACCTTATCCTAATCCTTTTCCATCCCGCCACCTGCGAAATGCATAATTCATGATATTGTTTACGCATTGCGCTACTTGGTTGGTAGTTTTGGTTTTTATGCAAAGGTTAAATATCGGAACAGGAAATTGGTTGCCTCTGTTGGTGAATTTGGCTTCTTACAGACATTCAACATCTCGTATTTTTGTGAATAATCTCGCCTATACCACGGCCAAACCACTCAATATAGCTCCATGTTCAAGCCCTTGCTGGTGCTGGCAGCTGTGTGCCTTGAGTGCTGATTATGATACAACGCTTTGTTCTACTGCACCGCTCCGTTGTATACGTAGTGTAAATCCAATACCCAATGTTGTATGGTAGCACAGAACGGTACAGAAACAGTACGTACACACTGTGCTACCGAAGAACCCTTCCAAGTGGTGGTATGTTACCCAGACACAACATAGAGCATTTGTGGGTGTATGTATGTGTGTGTGAGTGCAATGAAAGTGGCGATGGGATTTGATATGGCCTTCCAAGCAATCATTCTTTCCCCTCGGGTAGCAAACCACAGCTAGTGCAGCCACTGGAGAACGGTTCACCGAAACCATAACTGTTGACATGATTATGCAACAACACCACACATTGAGCCCGGGGTTGTTCTCATAGAGCCGCAGTTACCGTTGCCGTGCGTTGTGTTACAGTGAATGCAGAAATGGTCCATCGTTGAAAACACCAATTGCAGTAGTTATGCTTCTCGTAGGTCGCGTATGGTTTTAGTACGTACAATCAGCAACTTGATGTCCCGGCTTAGTAGCGGAAAAATCTCTGACCTCGATGGTTAACAACTTCCAACAAGTGTCCACCGGTGGAAGAAAAAAGTAAAAAACGGGTACGTAGTGAAATAAATATTTCAATAAATGCATCCCACGGCTAGGCATGATCTGCTCGGGAGTGCTTTCGCATCAAACGTTACTAGCTCGCACCACAAGCTATCTTATACTCTTAGCTTTGGATACCGCAGCCAACCTTTGGTCAAAATAGCACAGGATCGGCTAAAAGTGACATCGTCACGATGTTGAAGCATGGTCTAGAGTGGAAGGTAATGCAAGCAATGCTCTTACAAACCGTGTAGCATTTCCAAAGTAGATAGTGCGGAGAACCATGCGTGCAACGATAGAATACAACGGTGGCATCCGGCTGGTACTGTTTTGATGTCTGTAATGATGACATGTATACAGAAGTGTACATTGGTGTAAGCAATCGGCGAGGTTCAAATTTGGAACTTGGTGTTAAATAGGACATATCATGGCTATGAAATGAAGCAGGTGATTTAAATATTGTGCTAATTTATGCATTTAAAACTTGTTCATTCATATTTTTGTGCTGTCACACTCTCCGTCGCTATAGATGCTATCGTTGCTAGACAAGTAATTTTTTTTTTTTGTGGTTTACTTTCGATGCCGTTCCTCAGCTTGAGTGTCGCTTTATCGCAGAGAGTCCAGTCGAAGCCTAAGCTTTTTGTCCTGATTCCCCTACACCTTCGTCTCGAAAACGTCTCCATCTTGCAGGATGGAGATGCAAAGCATCGCCCCTTTACGTGACTGAAGTAGCTCGCGAAGATTTTCTTGTTGCCAAAGATTATGTTTTCTTTTTCTTTTCGCTCCATCTGTCAATTCTGGACACAATTCTTCTTGGAATCTTGATCTTGAGTGACATCTTGAGAATCTTGAGTGACAGATACAATCACTTGCCGTGGCTTTAAAGTGCGATCCATTCCTCCGCAACCGCACAATTACGCGTTACACAACGATTACACTGACGTTCAAGTTAGTTTCCGGTGAGCTTTTCTTGAAAAGGCGCTTTACCAGTGCACACATTGAATGTCTCAAGCCCTTCTTGGAATGTTGGGATTTAACTGTTAATACTTTGGCTGCGGGACAAGGGAAAGAGCGAAAGCGTTGGTCTGACAAGCTGATGTTGACGCGTTTTGTTTGCAAGAATGTGTAAAAGGAATACTAGTAGCTCATTAGATTCCCGACGCACACAGACACATACGTATTTCAATACAAAGATGGCAAGTATCAAACTTCCTAGGAAAGAATGGAAGTGTAGAAGACGGTAAGGATATAACTTCCAAGGTTCTCACAAATCACACCATCATGCCATCAAGCATCACTTCCGTCATGTAAGCTTTGCCACAATTTCGTAAAGTAATTATACAAGACGGGAACGATGAGGCTCTCTCGGAGCTCTCACGGGATAACGGTGAAAATTTACCTTGGCTTTTCGAAATGTCTTCACACAACGTCATGGCCAAGGCCAGATTACAAAGAACCTACTAACACACACAAATTCAATTCAGATTCAATTTCTTGTTAGTTGATTTCCGTGAGACCGGCTCGTACTAGGGGAATGTGTACACTATCTGGTAGCAGCAGGGTGATGCCTCTTCCCGGATATCGTAAACAATATTTTATTGCTTCACGAAACAATCACACTAACAGGAAAGGCGCACACAACGTTCAACGCAAAAATAATCGTGTCAGTATGGCTTTTTGAGCGAGAAAATGAGGTGTTTCGCTACTCATGTGTGGTATCGTTGACTTTTGCGATCTCCTGCAAGCACGTTGGCGGAAAATGATGAGGTATTCAGAGTCAATTCGATGAAGATATAAAATTATGGAATGCACACGAGTCAAGGAAGCTTTTCAGTTCAAGTCGAATGTTTTAACATTATGCAGTTCGCATTGTGGTGCGATACATGGCACAAAATTCAGCGTGTAGCATGTTTTAAACGCTTCGATGTTCTTGATGCTTCTTCAAGCAGGTGATATTGAAAGATGTTATGATAAAGGGGTGCGATGAGAGCAATAAGATAAGAATCTCGTCATTGTTGTAACATCACGGGTCTCAATTGAGCAGAGGATATGAAACAGAAGTAGGCCAAGGCATGATTCCTAAAAAAATTACCCATGTTTCATCCTTTGAACTTCTCTCACTAACTTAAATATCTGCAAATGAGTTTACATCTGCGGTTTGTAAGGGTTTACCTTCTATCACTGGATGAGTGTCAATGTCATGATGAAGTGATATCACGGAATCCCATTCATTTCAAGGTTGTTTTGTGTTAGGTTGGAGGATGTACTCCTAAACTGTTCTACTGGCTAACTAACATGCACGAGTACGTATTGCACAGTCGAAAAAGCTATTCTTATGACTTCTTGTAATCGCCTCAGCCGTTTCCCGGCAACTTATAGTGTTGCTTCTCCCTTGAATTGATAAAAAGCCAGCAGTCTTAACACATTATCACGATTTGTGTGTTTTCAAATAGAACTATTCCAACGGTGGAAGGAACTGCTGGAAGTGCTTGATAATTCTATCGAGATGATACATTTAACTTTCCTCGTGGAACGAGTACTTCGAGGCATGTATGCATTAAAAGACACTCATGTAAAACCAACAATGATTTTTGCCCAGCTGAGAAATGTCACTACTTAGAACACTCCACTACCAGCTACTAACAGATGGCTCAGGCTCGGAAAAAATGATAGCTTCATCGATCTCAACACCCGGATATACATAAACAGTAACGTCGAATGGCCCTTGGGGATGCTGTCTTCAAGTTGTCAAGTTGTTTGCGGCCCGATAGGTTCATGTTTTCCGTTAGCGAAAGCGATGACAAATCACTACTGCCGTGCAGAAGCGTTCGATTCCTGCTGCCTGTAAGATCTTACGATTAGGATCAAACCAACAAAAAGTAACATAGTAAACATAGTAACAACATATTTCAAACCAATAGAATGAAAATATCCACATCTCGTTAAGCTTTAACTGGTTTTCAATGTTAAAAATGACTCGCACAAAATGGAAGTTTGTTCAAAACATAATAAGATGCTAATGATGATTAAAAATAAAATATCATTGAACAAACCACTTTAATTTTATTTATTTTATCTTTTGAGCTCAGGGATAAAGCCATTTGCATGCAAACAAATTATACAAATGTTTATAGAACAAGTCAAGCTTCAATAGAAACAGGCCAATCTCGTTTTTGCTGCTTCTCTAATTAGTGTTTGTTCGAATCAGAGTAAATTTTGAAAAATTGGTCATAATTTGCGTTGAAACTGCAAGGCGAATTAATAGCTTAACAGTGTATGAGAATTGTTGAAAATGAGTTCACTGATAAAAATTGTTTTGCTTTATTATTGTTGTTATTATTGTTTTATCAAAATGATTTTTATTTCAATTATCTTATCCTTAAAAATCTAAATTTTGATTTTTTTTATTCAAAAGAAGAATTTCAAACATTTAATCATGTTAGAAATGCTACACTACCAAAACTGTGTCTAAGCATTACCAATGAGTACGCAAAAAAGAAAACTCAACAAACCATAACTCAAAAACAAGAACACGAACAATAAAAATATCGATTGTGATGAGACGTAGTGTATACGTCATTGCAAAGCATGAGCACGTTCTTTATATTCCATCCGGTAGGCAGGAGGATACTTTGTTTGCGAATATTTTTTTCCCTCTTGAAAACACTTCACCATACCGGCTGTATTGACGGTACTTCATGTTCTATCTCCGTGCTCCTGTCGGGAAGGACATTATGTTGCCCCGACGCTTGTGCTTGATTATGACACAGGCGCTCGATGGCAAGCGATGATTTATATTCGTCACGCGATGCGATGACGTCCCCAACCCTCAGTCATTGTGTGTTTGTGGTTCGCTTCGTGTGAAAGTTTCAAGGAAGATGCTCGTTCAATGCTAACCAAAAATTTTATTCACGGTCAGTTTGCAAATATTCCAGTTTTCAATCCAGTTTAATCCTTCCGCACGTCTATGGCGAACGCGGCACGATGGTTTTTGACACGCTTTGTACGGAGCAATTTACACGGACGGCCAAGACGCTATTTGCCTCCTGCTAATGAATAGGCATTTTGAATGCAACGGGATGAATTATTTCTGCTGGGCCTTGTTCAGAATCGTCTGCACAAACACATTGTGCATAAAAAGGAACCAGCAAAATCCTTATCCTTCCTAACGTCTGCACTGGCTTATGCACGCAAATATTTCCAAAGCGTTTCGGTTGAATGACCGACAGCTCGCAGGGTGTTGCGACGTGCTCACAAAAGCTTGCAGTTCGTAACGATCTTCAAAAAGGCAGCTAATCTAGAGAAATTCATGCTTCCTCCCTCCCGCCTTACAACTTCCACTCCACATCTACAAGTTGTTAGCCCAGCGAAAGAATAGAAAGCATCGGTGGATAAGTGGCTTCGTTTCGTCGCTGATGCACTATCATGTATCTTTGCCTGTTTGTCACGGATCGGCTAACAACGAGACAAGCACGTGTGCTGCCATTGAGTTGAGGTTTTCCTTTTTTCTCGTTTACTTGCCTCGCATAAATCGTTCGAATTTGCACTTGAATTAAACGAATGTTGCACACAAAGCTGACAATCATCGTCGTTGGCAGTCGGAGTCTCCAAGGGAATACTAAAACATGACTTAAACCGAGTGAGAGTTGGTTGAAAAATCCCCTCCTCAACGCCGTATAGTCGCATTTCTGGCATAGCGATAGTCACTATAGCCGAAGCTTTTCTTTTCTTGAGCGTGATAATTGGAATGCATTCGAAAAGCAAAGGAAATGCCTTTTCAGTTTGGCGCAATATCTCTGCAAACAAGAATGTGTAAACAACAAAAGAATTCCGGGCCATACGCCAACACACGCAGAGAAACGTGTGCAGCAGGAAGATGAAAAGCAGCGTGGATGGCTATAAAAATTAACGACGTGTCAAATATTCGTGGTGTAGGCAGATACGGTAAGAGAACGGATGGTCGCTTGTCATAAAACGCTCTTTATGCTGACATTCCAGACGTCCAATTCAATTGATTGCGTCAGTTAACGGGATGCATATAAAGCATAGTAAATGAAGTTTTAATCAACTTGAGATAATGAGGCTGGTGTGCCAGAAAGAATGAAAACATGTTTTGCCCTTCAAAAACTAAAAAAGAGTTGCATCAGTACTGCACGTTCTACTACCCAAGTGTGGCATGTATCAGGCATTGTCGTGTCGCCTGCAAAACCAATAATTTTGACATTCCATGGATAATGACGTTTATTATGGTTGAATGAGGCTGCGTACGCAAGCATACTACCGAAGATTGGTGAGGCAAAAGGACGCCGAAGGAAATCAAGTTTGCTTTGCTTACCGTTAAATACGCCACTGGTTGTGGGAGAAGCAATCCAACCAGCGAGGAGTAAGGACCAGTCACAATGCCCTAAGAGTGACTCAGTAGCTGGCATCGCGAAAAAATGCTTTAAAATTAACAGTCGTTAAAAATTAACCAGAGTCGTTAAAAATTGCTAGTATTTGGCCTCGCGAACGCATTGAGTTCATTTGTGAATTTTAACGACTGGACTGGACTATGCCGTCGTTAAACAAACGACTGTCACGAGCGTATGCGATACAAATTAACAGTCGTTTAATTATACTGCTCGAATTTTTTACCCGTGTTTGCCTATATGCGATATCGAACAGTCGTTAACTGTTTTGACAGTCGTTTATTTTAACAGGAATGAACAACAAATGAACTCGGTTAAACCAAAATGAACTTTAAACGAATGTTAAAATGTGTTCATTTATTCGCGATGCCGGCTATAGTTTCTGAACCGTTTCAAAGGCGGTTAGGGGGCGTCCATAAATTACGTAACGCTCAAAGGGGGGGGAGGGGGTTCCCTGTAGCGTTACGGTTTGTTACATAGGGGAGAGGGGGGTTCATATTCTGTTACGTAACGTAATACAATCCTATCACTGGTCACTGACAAATGATTGCCCACCTGGGTAAGTTTTGCACTTTTATTTCTTTATATCTTTTGGTAGGGAATACGAACTTGACATTTATAAAATACCAAAACAGAGGGTTGACAGAAAATTGCCTTGAAAAAATCCACCGTGTAATACAGGTTTAAGAGCCGTGTGTCTCAGGTAAAGACTGTAGTTTTCAATCTTACCGTCAACAAAATTCAAACAGTTACATGTCATTCTACGCTAAACGCATCGACATTTAAACATTAATTTTAATTAAACATTAATTAAAACAACTCTGCATACTTTATAAAAGCAATCAAATAAAAAAATACAAACCCATATTTTTTTGTATTTGTTGATGCAAAACCAAATTAAGGGGGGTGTTCGATCATGCGTTACGTAATTTTGGAAGGGGGGTCTCCTCCAACGTTACGTTTTGTTACAATAGGGGGGGAGGGAGTCGAAAAATCCCAATTTCAGCGTTACGTAATTTATGGACGGCCCCTTACCGAAAACTCATCCCAACACTGGGCCTGATCGGGAACGAAAGTCGATAACGGAGTGGATAATTTAGTCGATCGGTTAGCAAAATTCCAATGTTATCCAATTGCGTTTTCTCAATCAGAATTTTCGCTAACCGATCGGTTTGGCAGTGGAGTGGAATGGTGTTTGCCGCCATAGCAACGTGGTTAAAAAGTCGAGCAGTGGGATATGCAGTTGAAAACTTCATATAAAAAAAAACCATTTCAGTCGGATAGCCATATCTATTGCTTCACCCCAGTTGATATAACAGTGGAAAACTATATAGTATTAAAAACCGTGTGTAACAGCTCGCAAAAAAGGATATTTTATCGCTGTTTGAGTTATTAAAGATGTTTTATCACTCGATTTAGCTAAAATATTAAAAAAAAGTAAATTTACCTATTTTTTAAAAACAATCAAAGCACACAATTTTAAGTTTATAACAGGTATCTAGTTTTTTTATGATTCTAGCCAAGAAATGAAAAACCAACAAAAGAATTCCTTTTCTGCTAATCCTTCTCTTTTATATAACGTTATGCTATGACCTTATGGCATGTTAGAATCGGTTCCGACACGTAAATACAACGAGATTGAGAAGTCCCGTAGGATCACTAGGTACAAGAAAGTATAAGCAACTCATATCCGTTGGAGCGGCGCAACTTATATCCCCAAAAACTCGGGGTCGCTTATGGATGTATACAGCCCGGGAATGTTCGGATTGACTCTCACATCGCTAAGTTCCACGCCTTGTGACAAACGCGTCACCCAATGAATTTTATGTTCATCCATTTAAACGAACACGTAAACTTGAATAGCATCTATACTGAATCACATAGATTACAATTTTAACGCAGTTATTTTATTTTTATCAAATCTGACAAAATCTTTATCGTATGTGTGGAAGAACACTCATTGTCGTACCAAGCTTGCCAGGCTTCAGTGAACAGGCCATGTAAAACGCATGCAAACAAATGACCCAGATTGCAGGGTGAGGGGGGAAGGGGGGGAGGTGAATTTCTTCACTTGGCTTTGAATCTAATAAACTTTAATTTTTTCTTGGGGGAGTAGGGAATGTTGGTCGGGATCCCTCATATATGGGCGCCCTGTAGTCTTTGAGTCCCCAAATAGCCAGAATTGCTTAAGCAGCTCATTTTGGCACGCTAAAGATCGCTGCTCTAATTCGCCTTTTGCAGTAGATAAACAGCATCAAAGTTCTATGTGGGTCTTTCAAACAGCGCCTAAGCAGCTTCCTTATGCCACGATGCCAGGGATTATTTTTCTTTGTGTTTTATTTTCAAGCAAGCGTCATCGATGAAATAAACAACAAAATTTGTTTGGTTTAAACACATATGTATATTTTTAAATCTTTTGTTTTGATAAATTACACAAATTTTTACACAATTTACTGGTAATTCACAATCGCTTCACTCAATATTCATTCTTCAAGTAACGAATCTAACTTGTGCAGCAGCAATGAGAATATTGCCGGCGTCCGTCTTTGACACTTTGACAAGAGCCACCTTGAACCGATGTCATGCATTAAAAAGCTATAAAGTTCCACCAAGTTCAGTACCCTTTCTTAACAAGCCTTCAAGTTCCATCATGAACCCTACGCATAGTGCTAATCAGCCGCAAAGTTCCAAAGAGTACCATGTGCCTGTTAAAAAGCTCCATAGTTCCGCAAAGTACCGTCTATCTCTTAATCAGCCACAAAGTACGACATCGGAACGATTTTTCGTTAAACAGCCCTAAATCAGCTATAAAGTACGAGCTGGCTATTTGGGTCCCTTCGTCCATGGAGCCTCTATCGTTCATGGAGGCCCGCGATGAGAGTACTTTACACACCCTATATGCTGGACTTGATATACACGGGGCCTCCCGCGGCCACCGTTAAATCCGCCATTGCAGAGGGGGCGTAGTAGGTTTAAATTTAAGTGGCCAGCTGTCTTGGAGGCGTCAGTCATTAAGGCCAGGATAATGGAATGGCGAAGGCGAGAGACTGTGAGCAGCTTCGGACACTCCTTATTGCACGGAATAAATATACCGCGTTGTTTCAAAATATTTTACCACAAGAGCGTAAAATACGGATGTTCACGGATCTAACGTTCGCGGTGGTCGGAATTGATGGGCGCACATGGTACATGACACAGGACAAGGGTCAGCGAAGGCGGCTAGTTCAGATAGGATTCAAACCTCATCCTCCAGTTTATAAGATTTTGTTTCACCTTGTTCAGCCAACAACCCGTTTTAAACTTTACCCGGATCGTTTGAACAGGCCTACAGTCGATACTGTCTAAGGCCACTTATGGTGTGGATTCTTCACTAGATGGTCCGTAAACAATCAAAATTTACTATTTTATTAATTCCGAAAAAACAACACCTCTAAATGTAAACAAAAGTGTAATTGGCAGATAGGTAAAACCAATGGCTACTCGAATCGGAAAGAGTTATCTTCCAGTGGAGAAATTATCCACCGGTGGAGAAAATTATCCAGCGGTGGAAAACAAATTCCCCCGGTGGATTCGATCATATTAACCGATTTGATAAATTTTATCGACTTTCGTTGGCGATCAGGCCCACAGCTAGTTAAACAATTTCTAGAATTATAAGTTGTGAGGCGCAAATAAACTATCAAAATCACAGCTTATTGCTATGAATATGTTCTGGACGGTCCTGTGATACAGTCGTCTACTCGAACATCTCAATGATATGCCCGTCATGGGTTCAAGCCTAGAATGGACCGTGCCCCCGTAGCAAGGATTAACTATCTGGCTGCGTGGTAATGAATTTAGTCTCGAAAGCCTGTAAAGGCCGGCATGTCCGAGTAGCCGTTACGCCAAATAGAAGATATTCTGGAGACGGCAATGAAGTTTTGAATATTAAGTCATTTTATAGGTTTAAAATTATTTAAGAATTGTTATTTTGTTATGTCAAATCGCTGCATAACAAAATGTGTACGAGCAAAAACCAATGCCAAGAAATTATAATCGTTGAAATGCATTTTAACAATTTGCAAAATATCGATAACATGCATCTTTTTGATTTTTTTAAATTAAGATTGAAAGTTGTTTGAAGAGTTTGAAACGCCCTCATATTGCACCAAAAGCCATTTTAAGGCTGTGCCATAACAAGCTTGGCGTGAAATTATTTTGAAAATTCCCATAGAACCTATGAAGATTATTATCAATGTATAAACATTCCTGACACATATTGGTCACACAAATCAACAATCATATCAATTAACAAGGCTTCCATTGGCTTAAGTTCAGAAGGACTTTTCTGATCACAAGTTCTGTCGATTTGTAGTGCTATCTGTGCGGCTAACATAGTTTTCAACAGCACATTTCTTCAGGAAGCGCTCGTGCAGACTAACAAATTTTAATTTTAATAGAGGTGGTGTTCGAGATAAGCGGAACCTGGTATACGCATATTTACACAATCGCGGTTTTCAGATTTGGTACAATCTCACTGGAAGCGAAAGGAAAAGAAACTTAAATAGATAATGGCTGATAACCACTTCTCCACGTTTTGCTTTAATAGCGTATGTCAGGTACAGCCTGTATAGTTTGTTCCATTTTCCTTTCATCCAACACTTAAGATGCATTTTATAAGATCAGTTTATGTTGATGCCTCAGTCTCAAATAAAAAGTCTCGACACGTGCTACGAATACGACTAGAGGGTGATTTGAGTAAGCTATCTTATAAGTCTTAAAGGCGTCTTCAGAACGTTTTAAAGTTTTAACAACTTTATATACTCTTAAACATTATCAAAAGACATGTTGAAACTATATTGCTATAATTTTAGTTTTAACAGACAGTCTTATAATCGCCTTCAGAACGTTTTAAAAGTTTTATAATTTTATAGACTGTTACGCATCTTCAAAAGAAGTGTTAAAACTATGTGGCTTAGTACACTCATACTAAACCATTCTTTAGAAATGTTTAACTGTAAAAAGCAAAGGAAAAGTTTCTTAAAATATTACGCCGGCTCACAGCATCATTGTTTCACAAAAACCATCCCTGGCATACCATAATTCCGGGATAAGCATTACCCATCATAATTGAATCTACAATTCAATTATTCATATCGTTCTTCGTTTTGCTCATAGCATCTTTTAGCAAAAAAGTAGATTTTAATTTTAAATCATTTTTTATGCCATAAAAGAACACAAATCCAATGCGATCCATTTATCCAACACTAGCTCGGTAACGTATAATGGCGTGTATCTATGTTTTCTTCTCGGTTCATTAAATGCTGACAATAATTTACTTAAGGATTGCGAGCACCATCAAACTGTAAGTCCTTGAGTATTGTACGATTTGTCTTACTTTAATCCGATTTTCTTCATACTTTATGATTCGCTAACATAAAACAGTAGGAACGGTTTAAGCAGTAGCGTTTATCCGTTGTGCTAATTTGCTAATGGAGACAGCTATTTATATTACAAAAAAAATTCTATGTTAAGCAACCTGCACTGGGTTTGTTCACTTCAAAACAGTGTTCCTAAAAACAACAGTGTTCCTTTATCTAAAGTGGAGGTAGAGTTTAGTTTTGCAGTCTTCCTTCAACCACAAACTTGCACTTACAGCACTAGTCATAGTAGAGGGCATCTAGACCGCGTGAGGCTTTTTTCATGCTTTGCGGTGAAAAGTGTGGCATAAGCTAAATGAGAAGCAAAAACCTCGTCTATACAATTTATTAGCTTCCTTCCGTTTAACCAAAGGGCGCATTTACGAGTAAGGGAAGCAGTTCAAGGAAGCAATAATGTTGCACTTTTTACTAGCCCTCCAGGCATGTCACCATCGGTCAATTTCCCCAGACACTGGGCAGGTGTGTATCGTGTACATGTTAGCCATTTCTTCAACCCATATCTTGTCAACGGATGTTGCAAACCATATGAAATACTGCAAACAAGCAAAACAAGAAACAAACACTCTAACCTTAGCATAAACAACCCCCTAGCCAGCTCCCATCAAAGTTCAAAGCTCCCACGGACTGAAAATCACATAAAACACACCACACACCATTCAACAGGTGCCCAAAGCCAAGCACTAGTTGAAGGCATGTTGTGTAATATAATCCAGCGATCGCCTCAGCCCACTCAAGCTTCTTTGGCGCGCCTGATGTCCGCTCGCATACTCGGCGCTTACGGCCAAAGCTGTCACGCTCAATTTCATTAGGAAAGTTTTACGCTACATTTCTTTGCACCAAAAATGTTTCTGTGGGGAAGGTTGCAATCAACACCGGCAAATAGGCCTAGTCCGTCCTAGTGATCTTTGGCTAAGTATGTCAGTACGCTGCTACTACCATGCCTTTTCTTGTGCACCGCGAGAAAAGACAAGAAAAGCAATCAAGAAAAACCAATTATTCACAAATGAAATTATTTTAATCTGCTTGCTTATTAGCGGAATGTTTATGAGTTTTTATATCTCCTTGTGAATGAAACCATACCAATTCACTGGTTCATTTTGTACGCTATCACGATGTGAGCATAGTTTACGAAAGTTTACGAAACATCGAGCGCAACAGCCTTGAATATTGGTTTAGAATTGTGCTGAGATATTCCAAGTTGAACTCACTTTCAGCAGCTTCGAAGTCATTCGAGAGAAGCAATTTAAGATTTCCGCAGCTTGAACAACTCAGGGTGATAGATGTTCCGAGTCAAAAAAATTCACGGGTTGAGATAATTGTTTTAATTACAACCTTTTTCTTTATTTAACCCAGCTCATTTCTAGCGATGGTAATTTTTTGGTGATCGTTTTACTACATTTATCTTCGAAAGTTTCCCTATCCTAACGACTGCGATGGTGTAATACGATGCTCAAGAGCAGTTATGAACATTGCTTTGCCTTTGGTTGCTAAAGACAAAAAAAATGTAAAACTCTCTCTCCCAGCTATGTTTGCGATGTTTTCACTTAGTTGACTTAAAATACTCACGCCATGACTTTGGGAAACCTTTGTGCCCCTAAAACACCGATCCGCACTTGCTTGCTTGACGAGGGCATTGGATGGGCAAGGTTATCCCACTAGCCTACCATGAACCAAGGAACCCCAATACAAATTAAGGGTTTTTGTGGAAACGGAACATACGGTAGACCTAATGGTTTCCTGACAGCGTGCACGATGAGGGCTGATTTTTTCTGCCCTGGCTACGTGAGGTTGATAGTTTCATTTTGACTCAAAGTATTGTGGTAAAATATGACACGTACTCAAGTGCAAAAATAAGCCGCTCCCCTGGCAATCAACCACACAGAAAATTGAGGTCGAAGCAAACGCAAAAATGTAGCGCAACCTCCGCTCCCTCTTTGAATGAATTCATGTGCTACATATGATTAACATTTTTTTTATTTTTCTTTTTTTATATTCATTTTTGTTAAGGAAAAAAGAGTACGACGTAAGCAGCCACCAATTGCCCGGATAGTTTCTACTTTCGATCGACCCGTTACTCAGAACGCCTTGAGCGACCAGGCGTCTCCATCGTGGCTGTGATTATTTCACCATGAGTTGGCAACTTCGCTCGCATGTTAATGCTTATTGGCTTTGTATCGAAAACAGGGGGCAACTTCTCGGTGAATAACGATGGATGGGAGAATGGGTGATTTCGCTTGTTTACTTCAGCTGCTACAATACAATACAATGCTTATTCTTGACAATCATATTTGTGTGTTTATTTCAGAAAATTTCTTCAAGCTATTAAGACTTATTAACACTTTAAACGCCGCGTCATATAAATTCGCATGGTGGTTTTGCCCATCGTTCAGCTTTGCCTCTGGCGCTCAGTAATTCTATTGACATACTCACTCAAAAAACTGTGACGCCAGGCCAGCGGTCAAAGTGTTAAAGAACTATAACTGAACATGTATCTTGAAGTACTTTACTTTCGGTTTATAAAATAAATTTAACACGAAAGGACCCGGCATTTGACATCGTGTAAGTTAATTAAATACATTTTTTTCCTCTTTTGGGTAACAACAAGTTGAAAAATAGTAAACTTTAGCCTGAATCAGTTGGTCCTCATCTTTCGTTTTAAACGATTCTTTTCAAAACCCTCCATGTGCCATGTGTCCATTGAAACAAGTGATTTTTCACGCTTCTCGCCCAGAAACATGACATTATATTATTGCAAATGCGTTTAACAACATAAAATAATTCACACCACTAAGTGGAAAACATTCCTGGTTCTAACCAAATCCGTTGATTTTCTTCTGCTTTTATGGCACTAAAAACATAGTTGCCTTGGTTGCGATACATTCAACATTAACACTGCTAACCGGAAGCTGGTTCTGTGTTTAATCGCTAGTTCTACTTTACCTCGTGATACTAACACACAGCAGCGACAACAACACTCTGCAACCCATTGTAAACAAGCGGCGACAAGAAGTCTGGTTGTGGCAATATTTTTTTGTTAACTTGCCATTCTTTCCCCTTTTCAGGCCTTTGCTGCCTGCGTGAGTGACCGTTATAAGATGATTAATTATTCTTCCGGGGCTATGAATATATCCGGTCAAATCTCGGGAACTGTACCGTACGGTGTTAAGATGTGTATACATTTGGTTTCTCTTTTACTACGATAATTGGGACCAAAACGATGACAAACAAAGTCTCGACTAGCCTTTAGCTACTGGTGCTGGTAATCTGCGTTAATAATGTTTTCTATCCGGGTAAAATCGATCCGTCTTGTGACGAGGATGTGGCTCTCTCCAGGATGTGTTACGCGTCATCTATGTTCAGACGCATTACCTTCCTACTTGATGAAAGTGGATTTTATTTCAAGCTCCTCTTTTTGCATGAACAACTCAAAACAAAAAAAAGAAAAAAAAAGCTTCTAACAACAACGAATTATATCATTCCTTGCTGCAGGAGTTAGCGATGAGCTTGCAGTGTCTGGTATCGAGCGTTAAGTTGATGAAGTGAGCAGTTCTATTGCAACCACACGTTTTGACACGATATGGTTGCATTTTTATTTATTTTTTCTTAGTCTTTGTCGTTTACAGCAGTACTACCCGTTCGATCAATTATTGCGACTGGAAATGTAATACCTCGAAATCGATAACCTTTACGGTTTTTCACACTTTTTTACAAGTTTTATGTATGAACCTCCAAAATTTTGAAATGTTTTGTTGAAATTCTCTTCTGCGACAGGTTTGATAGCGGTTCCGCACACACGTCATGCATAAACCATGAAGCGTCACAAATGTGTCACAGCATACTGGGAAAAGAGCTCCAAACATTGATTTCCTCACTTGCACACAAAAATACGCACTGGATAAAACCACTCGAAGAAAGTGTTACGATTCAAGCGATCCATGTCCGCATCGGAAACCACCGACAACCCCTACGAAGTATTGAAGCAATAAAAAAGTCAAAAACATCCACTTTCCAAGAAGCAAACTTTCGACTGTCGTCTGATTGTGCGAGGAAGATGGAACCGATGAAAGCTTCTAACCCTTTACCGTCCTGTCCAGACGATGTGTCGCAAAAGAATCGTGAAAACTTCCTTGTCCTTATGCACGCCACCGATTGGCATGGGTTGGATAAGGCTGCGAATGGATGCGTGCCGGCGATGGTGGTCCATCGCAGGAGGAGGCATGTGAGCTTAACGGGCTTTCATCTTTCTGGGGAGTTCGTTGCTGTAAATGGTAACTGTATGGTTTTTTCTTCAAAACAATGTACAATCCCTTTAGTACCTACCTATCACTACAGCAATAAGCCCCGAGCGATTAATTTGATCTGCCATGTGTGTGCCAAAAGCATTGAGACAATAAAGTGACGGATGGTGGATTTACAAATTCGTACGAAAAACAATCATCCAGATGAAATAGAGTACACACACAAAAAACAACGCATTTGTTCACCATTGAACTGTACCATTCTCATCTTGTAGTGAAGGTTAAAAAAAAGATTCATACCATAAGCCCGTCGTCGAATGGCGAATGGTAGTAATACTTGAAATGGAACTAGACGATCAAGATAACTGAACGGTAGGATGAACCATCGAAACACATGCTTGATTTTCTTGCTACAGAACAGCTCATCCTTTTCAAGTCTATTGAGCTCGTTGGGATAATGTTACCATTCTATCGGAACATTGTTTTACGGTTCGTTTAAGAACTGCAGAATATGTGACGATTTCGGCTAAAAGCGGAGAGTGTCTACTACTATTAAATCAAACGATCAAAACAAATTCAATTACTTACTTACAACTGAAGTTTCATATGGCGAGAAAAATATACCCTTAAAGTAGTTTATTTTGCTTTTAGTAGTCACAGGACCATCAGCCGTTCTAAACTGTCCATAAAAAATATATGAAGGCCTATAAACCAGAGAAGGATTAAGAATCAATTTCTGAAGTGAACGATGGCGAGTTTCTTTTAATCCAACCTTGTTTGTATATCTCACGAGCTCAGGGCGCTAGTGATTTCAATATCTCCATTTGATGTTTGATGTTAACAATGAACGGAAAAATTATGCTATGATTGCTCGGTCAGAATCAAGGAAAGTTCTTTGTTTTTTTGGTAGAAAAATAAATAATCAGTAGTTTTAGGGTGTGAGTCATTAGGCAATTAAAAATCGGCAGAACTAAAGATCAATCTGTTTTTCTGGTCATTCTGCGCGTGCTTCTTGTCCTTACCTAAATAAGTACTGTTCGTCAGTACCCAGAATATTTGTAGTGGATCCACGATTATGCCGATCAGTTGCAGTATCACTAGTCAAAACCACAACTCGCACTCACTGCACATGGTTTACGCAACGCACTACACTCACACTGTACAGAGGATTTATCCCTCTTGCTCTTAGCCTTTGCCACACTCGCTTAAAAAGCTTTTTTTATATTTTTATTCCCTTTTTAGATTTACTGCCACTTTCAAACGACACTATTCTGCACTAGTAACAATCTGTTGCACCTTTTTCAGAACAGCGTGTAATAATTTGTTACAGATAAAAGGCAAGAAAACTTATCAAATTCAATTACACTTCACTTTCAATGGAAATCTGAAAAATTGGAAGGAAAATTACATCATTCCACACATTCCACAAGCAAATGTACACTCTACATAAACTGCACTTTAGTATGGAGAACTTTGCAGCACAGAAACACACGCTTTTTGCTCGTACTTTCCCGCCTGCAGAGTAAAACTTTTCCTTTTTCCTTTAGATTTGTGAGAAGAATGTACCTCAACACGGTATTTCGTCTCGTTACTCTGGTGGTAGACAACGAACGGTTTATTTCTTCTTCCATACACACATACGCTTTCGGATAGGACCAAAACTTATTCATTGCGAGCAAAGATTTTCATGTGGATTATCCTTATCACACAAATTCTGAGACACCAAGCGATTTTAGTATTCCTGTTTTGGCTCAGTAATGCAGTTCTAATTGAATATCTTTCTCAGGTTTCTCCCTTTCCCATCAAAACAGTATCATGACGAGCGCAACACCACTATACATACCTACTCAGATCACTATTGTGCATGTACTGTTTGCACATAAAGTTTTCACTTTCGCACCCACCCAACAAATTAACACAAACCTTGAACGTTGACGTCAATGTACCGCGGTGCAATTATTTGGTGGATTTTGCGGTTTCTTGTTTATCATGCCGCACAACACAACACTCTTTGAACGCGTAGATCGTTGAGCGCTTTTTGTCGCGCCTGACTGTCGCGTTCCCATGATGCCACGTTCCGGTGTGTCGTCTCAATGATAAATCGATCTTTTACCCCAGCCAATACTGGCATAGGATGGTTGTCCACGGGCGTCGTGTAGACTGTGTATGTTGGGAGCGCATCCGGTGGTTGAGGATCCTTGCTCAGGAGGTAATTTCTTTCCTTATCTCACATTCGCTGTAACAAACTGCTGGTATGTGAGGTTTATAATATACATTTACACTATCACGGGTCACAGCTGACTTTCCTCAGATTTTAATTCCGAATACTGACATAAAGAAACTGACGTGGTAGATGAAAATAAAGCACACATACACAATAATTTACAAACAAAACCATAAATAAGGAGAAGGTAATGCTATGTTCCACTGTTTTTGCCACTGCAGAAAATCACTCATCACTGAACGTTGCCAGCACACCTTGACGGTTGTGGATTATATTTGCTGCGTTAATTCAACACACGTTTCGTACCGGCAGAAACGCGAACTTGTTGTGAAGTGTTGTGCGCTACTTGTTCCGCTAGCTGGTATGCAGCCGTAGCTCGGCACTTTCGTGCCTTTAGTACATGTGTGTTGACTCTATGTATATGTGTCACGAAGGCTTGTGTTTTCTTTCCAGTTCTAGAAAACGTTAATGTCTTTTTTGTTTTTGCTTTCTTCACTGTGCACGTTAGAGATAAATGAAGCGGTAGTACATACTTCTTCGACTTTTGCTTAATACATACAAACACATACTGAGACCCTCTCATACAAACGTATGCCAAGCGAAATGCGAAATGCGCCAAGCGAAGTTGTTAGTTTGTGCTCCTGCACTTGATATAATGATTTTACTGACTTGCATAAGCATGTTATCGTGTAAGGTTTAAAGACATATTATGTCAATTGATAAGAAACAGAAACTGTGATTATATTTACTCCGGTTCTCTTATCAGATATCAACCCATTAAAAAACTACTTTTAATAGCTCAAAAAAATTATGCAAAAATAAAACTTCATCTCACGTTTCAAATATAAACAACTTAAATACATTTACACACTCACGGAATATAGTTGTACCTTATCGCTATCAGTGAAAACGATGAAAAATGTCGCAATGAATGTTCTTTTGTTTTTACGACTCAGATAACAAACTGAAAGCGTTCACCTTTAGAAAACGTGTCCAGCCTAGATCCAGTCTCAACTGCGGTCAAAGATAAACTAACGGGTAGTAACGATTACCGGGCCACAATCCGAATCACGAAGCTTATTTCATTGTGTTTTATTGTTAGACGTAACGCAACGTTCAATCGTAGGAATGAACAAACCCGAATATAAACTCTGAACCGGGATGCTTTGAGAGCTTTTCGCACGTCATTCACGAGTGTTCATTTTCGCTTCGGCTATTGTTCGGCAATCGTTCGGCAATCGTTCGGTCATTACAAATGCCACAGGAGAATGTTAGATTTCCCCTATTTAGAATGTTGGTTGATGCACTCGATGGTCTGTTTTCCTGCCAAGCTGCCAATGCATTTTGTGTTGGGGTAGGGCGATATTTTCCAATTTCGGGTTTGCATCGTCGTACCGTGACGCGGCGGCAGTCGGCAGAGGGACAGCAATATGTACTAACAGGAAGAGCGAACCGGTGACAAAAAAAAACAACATCAACAGCCTAATGCTTGCTCAGTTATTGGGAAGAGGTGAATGAAATGGGGAGATTAATAGCAGTACATAAAAACACATAGATTGATTTATTCTCAACAAAAGGTAAACATTGTTGAAATAAAGGACATTAGACGATCAATTTTATTGAGTTGTATTAATTCGCAATGAGATATTTGAACAACGGATTTGCATGACATAACGAGCTGTCAAGTGATTAAATTTATTTATTTATTTTAATTTATTTCTCCATAAAGTATCTAGCCTCCGTGGCTTACTTACATCACTTACAAACCAAAGGACCTATAACTGAGCGTTCCCATGATCTAGTTTATAATGATGCGTTGGACTGTATATAGTGTCATAAAAATAAAATGTTGTTTTCATTAATTCGCTCAACAGGTCTATCGCGGTTGACTATTTTTAACACAATGGTTAACTAGTTTCCTAGAATGATTAATTGATACGACTTTAACATGTTTTCAAGCTTAATCATAGAAAAAGTAAAACTGAAGAGACAAGGAGGAATCAGAAAAACCTGTATATCATTAAACTGGTCTATTTTTATTTAGTTTGAGTAACATTGATCTATATATCTGCGATGAGAAAAGATAATTTTATTAAACAAACGAAATTTGTAAATTAATATATCTACATAGATTTTTAAATATAAAACAAAACATTCAATAATAGAAAAACTTCAAAAGATGCTAATGTCAAAACACTACGAAAAACTACTGTCATACAACAGCAAAATCCTCTTGTGCATGCAACCTACACCGTTCGATACTAATATTCCTTTTAGATAGCGCTGTAGCGGTTTGGACATTTTCGAACCTTGGTTCCCGCTTCCCCTCCTTGGTTAGTGTGTCTCGATGAATCTTTTTGCTTGTCTGGCTGCAACAATCAGTTGTTTTCAGCTCATTACCCAGCAAAGCCCTACGGATCTGCTCTTGATGCCACACAGATAATGCGACGACAGGCCATGTCAGCTGGTGAAGTTTATCTGATTTTAGTCCTGTCCTTTAGTTGAACGATGGTAAAGCAGACAAAAAGCAATGTCGCCCTTTCGGACGGTCAAACACGAAAAATGAAATCTGATTACAGTCTGTAAGCGAACTCAGAAGAACTACTTCATAGATGCATCAAAGACCCTGCTTCAGATTAAGTTAGAAGCTTCTTGCTGTGGTCGTAATATGGTGGAACAAAAGTTTATATTGAAGATAAAAATATATTTTCAATGCAGCCTGAAGTTTTCATTAAATTTTTATACTTTTTTGTAGCTTAGGGTTTTTTTTCATCTGTCACAACAATTTTGGCCTCCATAAATTGCATGAATTATCCAGAATTACAAAAGTATACAAACTGTTGTAACCGTTGTAGGGTTCCGCCGAACTGTCAGCCAAGCGCATCGCGGATAGGACAAAATAGTTTAAATAGGGAACGAACGGCAGTTTCGGCCCTTTCAGTAAAACGAACTCACCGAGAGAACAAGCCACAAAACGCCTAAAATAAAAACTAATTTTTTGGCACCACGCCTAAGCCTAAAAAATTCGGTTTCTTTGTTAGTTTCTAACACAAACCGTTAAAATACCGTTGGTTGAAATTTTTTGATTTAATGTATTGGTTTAGAAATGGATTCGTTTTTTAAATAATCAAACGACAATTGTTCAATAACTTTTTAATAGCCTTTTAATAGTCGAAAACCTTCCGTTAGCCAACACTGTTCATTTTAGGAAATGCTCGTTTATTGTCTTCCATTCCTTCTCGAAACATAAGGGATGACGCTGTCAAGGGTACGATTCCAAGTGGTTGTTAAATTTGGACAGCCATAAGGATGTTTTATAGCACACCTTAGACTTTGAACGAGGCAAGCTTTTGTGTGCAGTGAATCATCATTGAAATAGGGAGCAGGATTTTTGACTGATGCACATAAACCGACTAGGGTCGTTCCCGTTTCGATGTAATACTTGTTGGGATGTCGAACAAACAGGATCAAGCTTTTCGATTGACAGGTGAAATACATTGTCGTATCATAAAAGGGGAATGCATGAGCATAAAAAGGTAAATCGATTGATCTCAAGTCCTGCACGAATTTTGTACTGGTTGAAATACTGAAACGTGGGTATGGTCATTATACAGGACGAAACATTCGTTTAAGTTTGACGAAGTGGTTTACGAGTTGTTGAAATGACCTTCTGTCGGAGATGCTCTTCAACCGGAGCAGTTCGTGCTGACGTTTTATTGAAGACGATACAGTGAATAAGCGTCCCTCGACCTGTCTTTGCTGTTTTTCAATATGGCCTGATGGGAAGAGCTATAAGCCCACCTGTATAAAATAACCACTTTAGTCTGCACAGAGCATGTGCTCGCATCATCCAGCTCCAGTATCATTCAAAATCAGGCATGATAGGCGCACGTGAATGTAAACGAAAGGCCATAATAAGCAGCGCAAAATTGAACCTGATGTAAATCTCCATAATGTAAATAATGTAATTTTGAACCTCCGCAAACCATATCACAGTGGAAACATATCGGGATGAAAATCATTGTTGTACTTTACAGTAGATGCTATTACATTACGAAAGGCAAATAATTAGGTTTTTAAACTCCTTGGATTGAAAGGAAAAAAGTCAAATTTGAAAAACGTTTCAAATCCTTCATATTTAGGCAAATTAAAGGAGCATTTTTCCACTACAATATTTCAAAAAGTGCTTATTTGATTTTGAAAGTTAATTGTGTTTTAGAAAGGTTATTTAATAATCTTTAAAATGATTTCTTATTTACTTAGTGTAAGATACCTGGCGGTTACGCTTGACAATAGGATACTTTGAGCGTACAGACACGATACAATTATCCCAAGCTCAAAAGCAAAGTTAAAATATTATAGTTTTTTTTGGGAAATACTTAGTTTTCCGGGCCAGCTAGATATTTTTAAGAATGTGGCCTTATGCACACCAAAAGAATAGAAAATTTATTCCCAAAATTGTAATATTAGAGCGTTTCTACATACACCGAGAATGCAGCTGAGAAAGTAACTGACAGCATGCTTTGACAGCGACTGACAGCATTTTCGGTGAGAGAAATCTCCTCGGCATGCAAAGAACGATGGAGCTGAGAAAAAATTGAATTGGTAGTTTATAGCGATTGATCAATTATAGTTTGCATTTTTGCCGTCTAATAATCGTAGAAATATTATTAAAAAGTAAAAGAAACTTTTTTGATTTCATTTTAGCGATTAAAATGAATTTTTTGAACATCATTTTAAAAGTCTCATCTCGGCGCTTTTCAGAGCTTCTACACACACCAGCGTGAGAAACCGGTTGTCAATTCTCTCACAGCCATCTCTCAGCTGCAGTCTTGGTGTATGTAGAAACGCTCTTACATAATATTTTGAAATATAAAATAAATTAAATACATTTCCATGCGTTCCCGCTTTGTTCTCGATTAAAATATACTGGTCTACAAAGGATCACAAGGAAATAGATGTAATTATTTTTTTCAATTTGTTTTACAGTCTAAAAAGTAGGGAAATTGTATATCTTTTCTTTTGGTGTAGATTAGGCCATGTTATCAAATGCTAAAATTATCAATGTTATCAAATATTTATCAAATTTTATGAAATAAAACAACAACTACAACAACAACAATAACAAAAATCACTTTCACGCAAAGTCTAAAGAGACATTCAGATCTAATTCGATCTTTCTTAGCAGTGTTTATGTGAAATAACGAAATATTTCTTAAAAGTAGGTTAATGTGCGAATTGACTAATTGTTGGTTGTGGTTTTACCTTCTATGCATAAAAAATACGCTCATGGTCTGCAGAATCCTGAGGATTTCTTGCATTTCAATATTAACCGATTGCATTCAATTAATGTGTAACTTTCAGCTTGGATATATGGAATGGCCAACTCAGCACATAACAATTGAAAATTTTCTAGCATAATTGAAATTCACTAAACCAAAGGATGAAAGAAAGATTTATTATACCTTTGCACCCATCTCTTGTGACAAAACACAATCTACAAATAAACGACCGACACTTTGGTTCTATTTGCCGAGCGTTCAAAGTAATTTGGACATTCTTCTGAGACCTTCGAGGAAATGTTTCATCCGAACTGTGTTTTCAAGTGGAAGTGTGTGGGCAAACAATAGTTTGCGAAATCAATTAGACCTTTCCCTTTTTTGCGTTCCTCACCGGGACCGCATTGTTGGTGCTGGTAGGGAACGGAAACCGATTCTCATTTTTTCAATCCACAAAGCTACCATCATAAGGCTGAACGGTGGAAGAGTGTTGAGTGGGTCTTATCTGTTGTTTTGAACCAACCCGTAATTTGAAGGAATACCTGTCCTAGAGGCATGATTTCGATTTTTATAATTTTGTTTACTACCACGGGCGGAAACAGACGGCCAAGTGATTGAGGAAAGGGAAGGATTGGAATGGCGGTTGATTTATTTTATTTAGTTTTCTCACCCTTTGCCACCTCCTATGCTTCCAGCACACCCCTGTCGAAAATCCTCTAACCAACAAGGAAACAATTTCCTGTTTGCTTATTTTCTTGCAAATCGATTTTACCGCAATCATATTGTAAAGCACCAACAGGAATGGAGTTTGTTTACAGCCAGTTTTCCAGTTTCCTGCCACAAGCATCATTGAACCAGATAGTGTTATTTGTTATCTTTATACATCATTTACCAAGGGTTGAACATGAAGCGGCAGTTTGGGAATACGAAAGAGTAATTTAACTACCTGTTCTCCAGCAGCGCTTTGGGCCTTTTTTGATCTCTTTTTCGACTTGATCCTACTCCCAGTAATCCGCTGTCTAAGGTGTCAAGTTTTATTAAACCTGTCAAGTAAATTGTGTAATTCGAGTAATTATAAGTGCAAGTAGCGATCTCCACTTCTTTAATTCATCAAATTTTCGCTCGAGTGTAAAAGGGGAAAAAATCTTCCTTTCTTCCAAATTTTGCAGACTGACAGAAAAGAACCAGAACGTTTCGAGAACCTACTTTGTAGAACCGACACATAAGCAGCACGGCGTTACGAGGAATATGAAACATGGCACGATTTATTTGTGGCGGGTACGATTTTGTTTTGCCAAGATGATATTCGATCGGCAGGAAGAAAAAAACGTCCCAACGGGGTAAATACAATGAAAGTGTTTGCAGTAATTGATACCGACAGTGGGGTGCTTACGATTTAGACAGCGTTGGTTTTCAATTTCCTTCACGTTCATTTGTTGAAATCGCCTAACATATCAGATGTGTTTTCAAGGTTGATTTTTTTTCATTAAAATTGTTTTGTGTTTATTGGTTTGGATAGTGGATGTTATCCTTACATTATTTCTTTTGTTTATCATTATTTATTCATTATTTTTATAAACTTAGCGTCGATAAGCAAATTAACAAATTAATTCAGGAGTTGATATGTTCTAGTTGATATGTCTAGTCAGGAGTCCATGACAAGTTATTACCCTGTAACAAGTCGATACATCGTGATTAAGTCGAGTTTAGCCTGTATAAATTTTCAATATTCAGTTTTTTGCTTCTTCTCAGATTGCAGATAAACTGATGGTGGCCACATCAGCAGCCCTACCAACAATAAATCCAAGCTTACTTAAGAGTGACGTACAGATAGGTGAACGTACTTCTAAAGTCGTCCCAGAATTCACCTATATCGGGTCATATATCAGCACCGACAGAAGCATGGAAGCTGAGTTACGTGCAAGGATACTGGCTGCCAACCGGTCATTCAGTCTGAGATAGCAGTTCACCTCAAAGAACCTGTCGCAATGGACGAAGCTGGGACTATAAAGCACATATATAGTACCTGTTGGATTTTGAGATAGGCATAAAACACCCTTGATTAAAAATTGAATAGGTAAACCATACCCTTAAGTTTAGGCAAAAGATAATAACACCCACACATAGGCAACACGCACTATATCTATTTTTCCCATTAACCAGAAATCCCATTAACTAAAGTCCAGGTGGAATAGTGCATACTTGAACGAGAATTATAGAAGAAAATATATCCATCGCTGACGGAGCACGTAGGCTCATGATCAGAACACCCAAGAAATTGCTAACATATAAAGATAGAATTTCATTTGATCGTACTAAGTTCCTTCTCCTAATTATCGGAGAGCATGGTTCTTGTTGGTAAATTTGACTCTAAATGAGAGAGACAAGACTGTACTAAGAATTCTGCAGTTAGCAAGGCGGCGGATCGAATCTGGGTGCCAGCCTTTTTAGGGCTCTTGCTCTGAAGTTTGTATCCCCACTATACAGTCCACGAGATGGAGTGGGACGTTATAACCTATAGTACCGGTACTCACATACGTACTCACATGGGTACTCCACGTATGTGTGGAAAGACAATGGAGGAGCCGCTATGATGTCGAGCTATACGAGATGTACGGCGACCTCACTGTCATGCTGCATATGAAGCTCGCCAGGCTTCGGTGGGCTGGCCATGTTGTACGCTTGGACACGACACAGCCCGTAAAGACTTGTTAAGCCGTTCAAAAGGACAGAGAAGGCGTGGCAGGCCCAAACTGGCAAAGGTGGCAAGATAGCGTGGAGGCGTCCGGCATTAAAGCCGGGATAACGAACTGGCAGACAAAGGCGCAAGACTGTGAGAGGTTTCGAACACTTTTGGGCAGGCCAAGACCACAAAGTGGTTGTAGCGCCGGATAAGTACGTAAGTAAGGATTCAAATTTGAGCAAAAATGCAATTTATACTGCATTGGACAATTCTTGAAGCAAATTATACTGATTTGACATTTCATCTGTAAAATTTCGACAACCGCGTATATCTGAATTCGCGTAAGTCGAAAACCGGATAATACGGGAACAGACTGTATACGTTTCATTTCTTTCAATCGCTGTACCTTTGATGCAATGCACTGCGAGTCAAAGCCGTTTGGGAGCTCTAACTGAGAGCCTAGAGATAATTCCATTATGGCTTCACTGTCCAACGGAGGAAAACAGCTTACACTTGCAAAAAATGATTGCTCCGCTAAGTATACTTCTTCACGAACAATAATGAAATCAAAAGTCGTACATACATAGCCCGAGGGGTCTGCAATTCATCAAATAGTTTTTGACGGAAATATTCGAGAATTCCATCCAGGGGCCACTGATCCATATAATTCAATATTAACTCTTTAAAATTCATACTGAATAAGTGATAATGTGGTAAAAAAAAAATTTTTTTTCCCATCCATGGTTATTTTTATCTGCTGCGTGTTTCACACGCGCTACAACTGATTCAATGTCGGAGCGAACCGTTTGGGCGCGAACATTGATTGCAACATAAATTTACCAGATCATTCCTTAAGACTGTGCTAATTAATTTTTACAAAATTTCGAGATTCTTGACACTATGAGAATATATTTAGTCTAGATTATTAGCCACATGCATGAATAAATGTTTGGTATTAAAGTTATTGCTGCTAAACTCACAAAAAAAAACATTACAAATGTTTTTCGCTTTCTTAATGTATTTGAGTATTTGATTCTCTGTTCGTGCACATTTAAGTGTTTGAGACTTTTTAATTTCGTTTCAAATAAAAAGAAAAAAAACAGAATCATTAAATCATGTGGTTCCTAAGTTATTTCTTGATCTAATATTCATTCGGTGATGATTCCACGGAGCATATGTCGAAGCATTATCATAAAAATCATGTTTTATTTAGCAGCAAATCATCTGCCCGACCTGCAGATGTGCGCTTTACTTCATCTTAGACTAAAAATGTTCAAAAAGGGTCACAAAGCAATAACGGCATCATTGTCATAGCTCGCTGAAAGGACAATTTACCGTGCGTTGTGGTGTAGCGACAAAGGCACGAGAAAATTATTGTTGAATAGAAACTATGCACTTATGTCCAAAATGTCCCATTGTGTCCGTCATTACTGCTAACTATCGTTTAGCAATGAATTAAGCGTATACTCTGGTAAAAATAACATTCCACGCTCAAAGTATTTTCGGTTTCGTTTTTGTCAGTCCACAATTACGATAAGACCACACAAAAGCGATCTGCTCATCATAAACTGCCCAGTACAGAAATTGACCATTTCACATCTTTGTAATGCATAATTTACATTTAGTTATGATTGAAATTTATTCAAATACTGCAGTACATTTATTCAAATAAGCAGCAAGATGGCCCTGTACATTACTCGTGTAGCTGCTTACTTGATGTTCATTTTTTCACCGTGAATTAAAGAAAAAAAGCTCTCGTTGGTCGGTAAGCACGGAATAAATCTAAATACGGAATAAGTAAATCAATAATTCACTTCGAGAACCAATAGTTTATATGTAATTGTCAATAAAAAAATATTAAATGCAAACTCATACGTTCGATTGAAAATACCTGTGTAGACAGCGAATGAAAAAGAGATAATGAATTCCAAACGAAACCTCAAGCGTGAAGTGCGAACGTGAACAATAATGTATTCAAATTATAAGCAAATATTTTTGCTTCAATTTCCGCTGGAAAAACGCTCAAAAAAACAACTTGCTGAAATCCGGTCTCAGCGGCGGAACAGTAGGAAATGAAAACGATTCATTCCACCCGACCGGTGTCATTTTACTGTTGTTAACGATTTCCATACCCAAAGATGCTCCAGCAGTGCCATATAATTGATAACAGACTCATCCTACAAGTGGTCCCGAAAACGATAAACAGTGAGCAAAAAGCACATAAAACCATGGACAGGTAGAAACAAATATTAAAATTACAAACAATACGCGACACACCGAAAGGAGAACGACACGCTTCAAAATTAGAGAGAATTGCAAGCAAACGGATAAATCTTTTGCGACCCACGATAACATTACGGGCCAGTGAGCGACGCAACAGATACAAAGCCTGTCTCAACTAAATTTTGCTGTCAGTCAAGAAACGTTTTCCACGGAACCAAGTTTTGCGCTGCGTCCATGTTTTATGGCCGTAATAAAAATGGCGCATTTTCCAAGAAGCCAGAAATGCTTAAAGATGCGGTCGGAGGAACAAAGATTCCTTTTCGTTCCATCGCTCAATTGATGCCACCCATTGACAACGGTGTAGCCCTTCCGGCAAAGGTGAATGGCGATATTCGTGTGTCCGTGTCTCTTGCGGGGTTTTATGTGGGAACTTTGTGGAGCAGTAATTTTGTTTATCCGCACTGTAGCTAGCATAAATCGACCGGCCGTCGTTGGTTCGCTAGTAAGTAATTTTGGTTTCGGTTTCGGTGTAACGACGAGCGTTTGAACGATATTTTACGGCATGACAGTGTGCTAATAATCACACACAGCGGGAAACGAGAATTAAAGTAACAAATGAGCGATTTGCAGTAATTCGCTTGTGTATCAGGACCTACAATGCTGGCGTGATGTAATTGGTAGGCAATTGGATTGTTAAACAGGACCTCCATTATTTGTTGTTTTATATCTTTGACAAAAATAGGCACGTTCATTTGAGATTTGCTAACCTTTTGTTGGTATCAATTTAAACAGCTTTGGACCTCACAGCTTGTATTATGATAAACTGTATTCAATTGTGTGTTGCACCACACACACGTTGTACATCAAGAAACACACTTTGTACTGAACGCCATTTTTACATATTATCCAGGGATCAATAAAAGTAGATCCTCACAAAATCCCTAAACCAGTCAACGCCAACCATCAACGCGAACGTCACGGTTATGCTGCCGGTAATTCCATAGCCTCAGTGTGCAAACAAATAAACAACAACACATCAAACGAGTGACGACGGTTTTGCCAGCGTCAATTTTCAGCTGGAAAACTACCACCACAACGGTGACGGTCAACATGAAAAAATGAATACTCACTGGTGACTTTTGATATAGTCAGAATTTTCTTTGCTCCATTTTTATACCTTTTTATTACAATAATTTATAAATAGTCTATGAGCTCAATTTTCCGCGCAATAAATCGATCCATTCTAGTACCATCCCTTCTCAACTGATCGGGCATCCAGTTTACTAAAAAGTTTATTGATCTCATCTCAAGTCTTCAAGTCAAATCTTGATGCAGAGCGAGCCAGAGCTTAATTTTATGTGTTTTTTTTTTTGCTGTTGTACATTTTGGAGGATAGAAAATAAGTAGCGCTTTATAGTACCGTACGATGGTAACCATAAAAAAACACAAGATAATATAATTTCAAACCCCCTCACTTACAATCATGTAACTTTTATGAGTCTTTTGCTTAAGAATATTGTCGAAACTCTAAAAATGTCTTCATTCTACGCTCGCAGGATCCTGTGGCAAAATGTGGGATAATGATCATAAAACTGAAATAAAGCGTAAGTATGATACGTTAAACATGTATATTCTGAGGACTAGATGGCTACATGCATAAAATATGGAAAAGTACATGTGTAACCAAAATAAAATGACCTGTTTAAATGCAAGTGTCTCAGCAAGATTTCAAATATGTTGCCATCCTTAATCGAGTAATGAGTATTTTGACAAGAGTTGTATCAACTGGAAACTGAAACAAATATTATTATTATGTCGTGTGTACAGATTGCCAGACAGTCGCTTGCTCAAAGAGGATTTTTTTGTCTCGATTTACAGAGCAAGGAAGCACGCAACAAAACAATTGCGTTGATGAGCGGCTGGCATTACGGTGACAGCTGGACACTCTTCCACAAGGTGGAAATGAATTGCACTTGAAAAGAGGTCCAACCAAATGGCTTTGGTCCTCAAAAGCCAAAGGAAATGTTGGATGATAACTCATGTCAAAACTCTGCTCGATGCCTGCTAGACATAGTTTTTGTTTTTCTTTGTTATTTTAGATTGTCCAGCATTCGCTACTGTCCTTTGGGATTGTGACGAGTTATCCGGCTTCTCTTGCTTTTTGCTGTTGTTGTTTTGTACCAGCTCCTAGCACTGGCCTGCATGTCGCCAGTGATGTGCGATGCCTTGTTTGTCATACAAACGATGACATGACAAGCAAAACGGTGAAATCTCCAATGGGTCCGTCTGCCAGACAGGGTATGGTCATTTTCTGCTGATAAGTATCGTTTTGGGAGCTTTTGGATACAAACACACACTCATCATACATTCTTCTTTCGGGGAACAGAGGATATTTCGACAAGAACATGATGGATGTAGTGTGTTGGAGTCAGCAGCAAGTGGTCCGGCCAAGGCATAAGGATTACAATGTGATTGTAATAAGTCAATAAACATGAGATATGAATCGATTTCAACATCAAATTATACTTTCTAAAGGTCAATTATCATTTTTGTTGACAGATACCCAATCTTGTTTGTGGTTCGTTAACATAATTCTTTGAACAACATTTGACGTCAATTATCCAACAGTCGTCCATTATCCTTGTAAGCACAGCGCTAGTTACAAGTTGGATCATTGTCAAGTATAGCTACGCTCAAAGGATGGTTTTTTATTACGATTTGAACGAATTTGATATTCAATGGCTTGTTCATTTGGTATCTGAATGATCGGCAAACATTGCAAAATCAATGCTCGGATATGGTTGGGCCCGAATCCGTAACCTATCCCACATTACACTGCGTAATTTTTGATTCGAATAATTTTAGTCAATTCCAATCACTATTCTTACACATTCCAACCTTAACAATCATCATTAGTATTACGGCCCCTGCACAGAAAATTTAAATACCCTCGATCAAATAAACTTCTTCAACACTGCGCTCTTCAATACCAAAATCCAGAGAAAAACTGTTGAAAAAAAAGTTCACTGAAACTATGCAGGAAAAAGAAAAACAAACATTCAAATGGAAAACACCAAGAAAACCAAGGAATGAAACGCACCCTTTCCGCAATGAAATCCGTGTGGTTATCCCCAATTATCACTAATGAACATGAAATCGCTCAACTTAAGCCTAATGGTCGTAAAGTGTCTAGGAAAAAAAAATTGTTTTCCCCAAGCGCACCATCCACAGTAAACTTCACACTCTCTTCTTCATAATTAATTATGTATAATTTGCTTGTTTTGTTTTCTTCCCTACTCTCTGACCACCTTTCAACACTGATGAAATAGTGGATAAGATGAAACTGTTGCCACACCACTTTCTCGACGATAGAAACATACATTGGCGGACACCTAAAGTCGGACAACTCATATTTTCACCTTTTATACTGACTTTACGGCACCCTGAATAGTTCTCAAGACCACGTATTAATTTTTTTTCATTCGTCGGTGAAGACACTCTTCATCTGTGTCCCTGCAAAAAATCTGACCGATTTCTTTTAAAATCTCGAAAAACTATGCATAAATGTGTTAAAAGTTATGAAATTTATGAAAAGTAGTAAAAGTAGTAATGAAAGTCGGATAGTCTTCATTTCATTGCAAAACGACCACGTAGCTTGACATTAATGGCCAATATGGTGCTAACATGATTTACTATCAGTTATCAATAGTCCAGCGACTAGTTTCGGTGGTAATTTGCGTATTAAATAACTTAGGCCGACCATTTTTAATATCACAGTAATTTTTAACAGGGTATTATTGTTATACATAATTTGAAAGTAATGAAATCATTTAAAAGTATCAAGAATGAAGTTATGGAGCAAATTTTGTCAATATTTCTACGAAATACCTTAATTAATACTAGTAAAAGACAAGTAACATTGATATTCCATTGATTCCATATATTCCATTGATAAGAATAAATATTTTTTGGTATAAAGCCGCGTCAAAAGCTATCGGTTGTAACAAATTAATTTCGATGGGCATTACGCAAGTACGGAAGTCACGTAAGGAACTGTCCACGGTGCCACAAAGTCAGATAATAAGTGAAAATATGAGGACTTTAGATGTACTGTAATTGTAACTTCACCTAGTTTTTTAACAGAGCCAAAACACGTTCTCAATTTGGTGGGTGAAAGAGGGAGGAACCTTTTATATCCTTACATTATTAAAACAGTTTCTCATAGGATAATATGATCATTGCATACTTCAAAATCTTGCCTCAAACTGATCAATCCTAGTATTATTGGTATCGCAGTATTCTCACGTATTCCACTACTACTTAATCTCTCGAACAATTTCTTATTCTTATCTGTGAATTACAAGCAAAGGTCACTTGTTTCATTCCAATAATGGTGGTAAATATTAAAATAAATATAAACGATCAATTCGATTGCACAGTGGTGTTTTCCTTCAATCTCGATAGAGGACACTATCGAAGTGGAGTCGTATGGTTATCTGCTGATAACGATCGGGCCGAGCAGTCTCGATAGTACGATTATTCCCGATCGTGGCAAAAGTTACGATATTTAGCCATTCTTTCACTGATCCAAGAACCAAGCGACAGAATTTTAGATCCAATAAAATAAAGTAGCTCAAAGAAACGCTTGTGTATTTTACATTTATTGTACATTCAGGTGAAAGAAAGAATTCTGTTGATAACGTCTCAACAAATGGCATTTATCAGCTTCAACAGTAAGTTGTTTCTCGCCTGAAAGCCTGCTTTTTATCAATTTAAAAGGCCACCATTGAGGAACACATTCTTTATATTCATTTTGTTAAACAAGTAGATTTCCCTGAATTGCCAAGAACATCAAAATTCGCATGGTTGTCATCTTCGCCACAGGAAAATATGTTTCCGAATAATCGAATCCATTCAGCTTCCCTTTCGCAACAAGTCGAGTTTTGGGCCTGTCAAATTTTCGTTTACCGTCACACTTGATAGTGAACACCCATTTATTGTCAACACGATTCCAATTCGGCCTGCGACTGCTTACTCCCAAAGTGACTGTCACATTGTTTATCTTCACATTTTATCACAATCAATCACATTTTTTTATATTTCAGCCATATCACTTGGAATGCTGTACACATCTTGAGCACGCAACGTAAACGCAAAAGTATTGTAGTCCTTGTGCCAGTCAGGAGGGACACGATTTTTCGCACTTTGATGTTCACCGCTTTCTTCACCAAATGCCTCCATCAGTTTCGTCAACCATCGCACTATCCAGATCTTCATCCGAAGTAGCTTCCAGAAAATCGTTGTTTTCTGATAGTATATTGTTGTTATAGTTGTTATCGTTTTCTGCCTGAAGTAATTCTGGTTGTTGCATTTGTTAATAAAACACAATCTGTTCATCTTTTTCAGTTTTCCTGTCATTGGATGAAACGTCTCTATTTATGCATTCGTCCAAACGCGATACCCATGCGGAGCGGTGCCTACAAAAATCCCATCCCACGTTCTTTTTCAACAATGGCTTGATTCATCCGATGAACGTGAACGTAATCTCGGTTTTACGTTCATTTACAAATAGTAATACCTGTAAATCAGTACACTATTCGAAAATTGGTAGAACTACAGATTATTCGGTAGCTCTGGTCACCTGAACAGCAAATCAATATTGGCAATATGTCATATGACGTTAGAACGCATTTTGCAGTTTAAATTCGACCTCTTCTTGATTTGCATATAAATGTGCCGATGTAGAAAGTTTTTTTTCTATTTTTTTAAAGGTTTTTTTTTTATTTCAATTTATCAAAAGAACCATAGGGTTCTGTTCTTGTGAACCGGTACAGTAATATTTTAACGTGAACTGAATAAACCATAAGGTTCTGGTTCATTTGACACATTTCTAATATATACTAGATCTAACAGTCGAATAGTCTGCTTTCCTGCACGAATTACATTACATGCTTAATGATAGAGGCAGTGTAGTTAAATTGCCCTCCGCTGTGTCATTCGCAGTGTCTAGGTTGCCATAAGGTAACCTGTTTTACTTTGTCATTGCACCTCATGCAATTGTGACGTGCTCTTTCATGAAGGCGAGATTTTCTGTTCCAACAGCAAAAGCAGCTACCGAATCCAATCAACAATCAAATATAATGCAATGAATAATGTTCGAGTCCGTCCTGGTTTTTTGAAATGTGGGTAATAAGCTTTGTCATACCAACAAAAATCTCCTGCTAGTAGATATCCAAATTTCACGAACTCGTTTGCTGCTGTGTAGTGAGGCCGCGAAAATGCGATTATAATATTTTGCTCCGTAAAATAATAATCCCTGGGCCACATGGTCACTGACACTCCTATCCTTAAACCAACCACCAAGTAATAACTGGGCGTCCGGTGCCCCTTTTGTGTTATATTCGTGGGCCTTACTGTCTAGTGTCGGAACGGGCTGCTGTATACCAATGCATTTCATGTTCCGCACATAAACCAAGTGCAAAGCATAGCAATTAGTGCACAACCGGAAAATGAGCTAGTCGTCAATGGGAATTGACAGTGGAATGCTGCCAGAAGACACGATACTACGTCCAGTCGTTCTAACATTGTAAGAGACAGTCAGCAAGTGATGGGCAATGTGCCGTGGCAAGTTCTGCCACCCGGGACCTGGCCACAGTGTACTACTGACTTTGACACTCCCGGATGTGTGTTTAGAGAAAACCGCGGGTTATTTCGGACGAACCTTCCAGGTCTGAGACAGAGTTTCGTTAATGAATAAATGACCAGTACTGAAACCAGGGTTAAACTGTACATATAATGTCTTAGCATTGCGACAGAGTTAAATACCAACGACTGCTTTATTGTGGATGGTAGATGCAACCTCAAGCCCTAAATGGAGCCAGTAAATATCACCGTAGAAACGACAACATCTCCTTAGCTGCTTCAGCACACACATTGGGTTTTTGGTGTTTGCTACTGCTATTCAGGCAATGGAATTGAAAGCAGTGTCGTTTGGGGTGTGTCTTGCTCACTGGTTCATCTGTTAGAGAGCTATAAACACTGTTGTTGATAATAATGTCGGACGACCGGCACATTGTTCTGAGGTTTCGAGAAACAGTAAGCGAATGTCAATGCAATTGCTTTATGTACTGAAAGGAGCAGATCGTGTACGTATGGTATAAATAATATCATACAGCAGTTTATTGGTTTTTTTTTAAATAAAAAATATTTGCCTGTTAATTCTAGATTAACTTGAATAGTGCAGAGATATTCTATTTAAAAATATAATAATGACAATTCATTCAGATTTCTAAGTCTTATAAGGTCCGCATAGAAAATAGCCAGTCCTTAGGCTACGAGCAGAGGTTACTAGTTTGAGAAACCTGAGAGATTTTGAAATGTTGAGAATCAGTTTTATCCAACCTTGCAGACGCAGCTATCATTTTAACTACTGGGAAGCTCCTTTGCGAAAGCTTCTTCTTTGGCTCAACAACCGATGTCGGTCAAAGCCTGCCTGTACCCACTTGTGGGCTTTGGCTTTCAGTGACTAATTGATTCCCCCCCCCCCCCCCATAGCAGGATAGTCAGTCCTACGTATGGCGGCGCGGTCTATTTGGGGATTGAACCCATGACGGGCATGTTGTTAAGTCGTACGAGTTGACGACTCTACTACGAGACCGGCTCACTGGATTGCGAAAGCTACTTGTGTATATTTGATATAACATGTAAATGAAATCACACTGAAAACCTCATAAAGACCATATCTTTCTAGGATTGTATCTCTTACATGGCAAACTAAAAAGTAAGCATCGCCATATCGTGCTCGAATCAGTTCTGTTATTGCAAATCGCTTTTTCATATTTTAAAATTTGAATGCTTAAACACTTGTTGACTAAAAAGGTATTTAAAATTCAGACGCCATTTTTTTTTTTATTCAGGAGAAACGGTCCAAAAAGGCCGTATTTAACCCCCATTTAACCCCAGCCGCCATTTAACGTACACATAATTCTACTCCATTTTCTCCTTTAATGGCGTTGTGCATGTGCATGCATGTAACGTTCAATGTTGAAACAAATTTTAACTTAAGCCAACTGTATCGTTCAATCCTCACCTCCCTCTATGTTACAATTGGTGGCCTTTTAAAAAACAACTAACTGGATTAATGTGACTGTTCGCGCAATCATCCATTGTTTACACCTTGGTCCTCTCATTGATATAAGGAATTATTCATGACACATTGTACAATATACCAACTACAAGGGATACAAACAACACGCAACTTAAATTGGTCTCCCAGAATAAGCATATACTTAACGGAAACAAATACCATTAACACAACAACAATCACCTCATATAATGATAGAAGGCACGCTCGGTCGCACCGTTAGATTTTCTTACGATCTAAATTACTGGCATACGCCCAGTAGCTATTCTGTATATTGGAAATCAACGGCATCCGGTAAAATCTAATGCTACCATCTACTGCACTACGAGATGGATAGAGGAAAGTGCCGACCGCCTGGTGGAATGCTTGGCTGGAGCATCAAACTGAGACCGACTCAACAAACCTCGCTTCAAAACTGGCTAGTTGAACTAACACTGTTGTTCACGTTGGAAAAGATGCATTCGTGAATGGAACATAGCAAAGGGGAGTATGTGGAGTACACTTCTTGCTAGTCAACGCTACAATCATCGCTTAAACTGATCCGGCAAGATAAACTTTGACCAGTGGGTAGTGGATTTAATATCAAACTTGCACAAAATACATTAACAGTTGGCTTGTTTAATTAGCCAGCAGGTATATCTGCTTTCGTTTACGATGAGACATGTAGAATGAGACTAACATTTGCTGTAAAAAGTTGAAAGTTATTGTTGAAGTTGAAGTTGAAGTTATTGGTCGCTATAAAATGATAAATTCCAAATTCATGATAAAACTCATCCGGTTTTGTGGTGTGATTTTTAGAGGGATGCATATCATAGCACCATCTGCCATTGACCGAGTTTTGCCCCTATTTCACGTTTAAACCCCTCGAACGTGGTTTACTCATTAGCCAACCCCTAGCGGCATCGCACACTCCCGGATGCGACGCGCATCGAACTACCACAACCACATTACCGTGCACTGTACGGTTCATTATAGCAGGATAGGAGCAGCCATATTCTGGGCTCTGGTGCTCAGCATATTTGTTAGCTTGTCTCGCGTACTACCTTTCCTTCGAAACCGAACCAACCCGTGGTTCATGCATTCATTAGGCACCGAGGTTAAATATTTATCTTTCAAAATCAATAAATTTTCATTATCATGCTTTTCATCACTATCACACCAGTCATACCGGAGAACACTCAGGGAGGCTGCCTAAGAGTGATGAAGATGGTGGCACGAAATTATCCCAGTGGGCCTGAGAACATCACCAACCATGTTGCTGCTTTCTGAACCAATCGCTAAATATTTTCTGACGATACTTCGATCATACAAACCGTTGATATTCGCTTTTGGCTACGCGTGCACGATGCGCATAAAAGCGATGCTAAATCAGTGGTCTCCAATTTATGGTCCGTCACGTGAATAGGCGCGGTCCGCAAAAGTTTATAGAAAAGCTTATTAAAATACACAAAATATATTTTCTCCCACAATTAAGATTGCATTTTAATCAGGAATGTCTACAATAATATTACACATATGAAAAAAATCAAAAATGCTTTAAACTTATTCTGCTAAATATATGCACTTTATATATATGGGCCACGGCAAATGATTGATCTGTTATGATTGGAAATCGATGTTATAAAATATGCGCGATTGCCAAAAACGCATCACGTGAAACAGAGCGCCACAGTGTGTGTTCTTTATGATGCAATCATATAAGACTAGGGTAAATGTACCAGTAATGGTCAGGTCTGTGCCCCAGTTTTACGAAAACTCCTGGTAAACTTACATTTTTTTCATGAAAGTAGCATAATTTTGCTCTGTCCTATTCAAAACACAAAACTGTAGCAACGATCTAGTACGTTAGGAAAATGAGTGTCGGGACGTACGCCGCCGCTACGACTGGATTCAATAACACCAGCCAATGTTAACGACCTAATTGTGATTTATACTTCATACTTATAATCTTATTGAAAATTTGCTCCAAACCAGTTTCTTCGTTCTGTAAATAGAATTGCAGTTCTAAAAACTCATAATTTAAATGCCAGCTATTTAAATTAACTTTGTTCATTTTTGTCCCTTAGAAAATAATGCTTAAAAATAATTAGAAGAAGTAATATGACCTAAACTTCTTACAAACTGATAATTACAACATATGATGTGACTTCTACAGTTGCGAAAAGTGCATCTTGATTTTTGGACAGAAGTTTTATATCAAGTCATTCTACAATGTGGAGTACTAGGGAAAATATGTAAATACTAAACTGTACGAGCTTTACCTTGTTGAAGACAAACACTTTATTTTAAGTTTTCTTTTTATTTTATTCAATAAATTTTATAAAAAATTTAAATGAAGAGAAATAAAGGTTAAATGTAAAGTTAAATGAATAACCTTTCGAAAACACTATTACGTTTCGAAATCCAACCAGTACTTTTTGAAATATTGTAATTGAAAGATGCTCCTTCCATTTGCCTAAATATGAAGGATTTGAACCATTTCTCAAGTTTGGCAATTTTTTTTCTTGTAATCAACGAGGTTTCTTAGTCTATTTTTGTCTTTCCTTATGTAATAGTATCTACTTCAAAGCATACATACTTCTTCTTCTTCTTCTTTGGCTCAACAACCGATGTCGGTCAAGGCCTGCCTGTACCACTTGTGGGCTTGGCTTTCAGTGACTAATTGATTCCCCCCCCCCCCCCCCCCCCCCCCCATAGCAGGATAGTCAGTCCTACGTATGGCGGCGCGGTCTATTTGGAGATTGAACCCATGACGGGCATGTTGTTAAGTCGTACGAGTTGACAACTGTACTACGAGACCGGCTTAAAGCATAAATACTACTGGCATTGAAATCTAGAATTAAAACAATGATTTTCATCCCGGTTTGCTTCCACTGTGCAATGGTGTATGGAGCCATTTTTTTTGCAGCAACCCGCGTTGCAAGAGAGCTCTGCTCTCACCACTCTCTCTCTCTCTCTTTCGCTGAATGTTTACTCTCACGTATTTGTGGCGATTTAATATATAGCGAGATGATAATTATGTTCTGCTGCATTTGAAATTAGATAATTAGATAATTATGCTGCTTTGTTCTAGAAGCAAAGTTCTTTCTTCAACTCAAACTTAAACGTGATCTTTTAACTCGTAGTTTACTGCACTACTTTATTGAACAAAATCTTACAACGTAGCAAAGTAAGTTTCGCGGCGGATTGGTGGTTAAAAAATTTCACGTACGCTTTCTTACGCTTTCTGACTTGATCTCATGGCGCTCGCGCGATGGCCGTTTTTCGATTCGCGCGGCGATGTTTTTTTCTGCTCCCTCTGGTAACGGCAAATCGGCGACGTTTCGGTTCGGCTGTCAACGGCTTATCAATAAACACAAATTGTAAACAACAATGTGTCACTTTTCGCCGACCTCGTTGTTTTCTACAACATTCTCCCGCCCGGTACGTTGCTGGTATACGCAACTTACCCTACTAAAGTCGGCGATCTACTTCAGTTCATCGTTCAACCGTTACGCTGGTGCCGCATCACCACAAATACGTTCTGAGTTTGGTGGGTTGACCGTATCGTTCTTCATTTGTTAGGTCTACGAACGTCCAACACGGCTATCTTCGTTGCAGGTCTTTCGATGATTCCGCTTGCTGTCTGCACGGTGGCTCGCCTTACTTGGCCGTCGTTGGCTTTAACCACTTCTATCACCCTTCCTTTCGGCCAACAATTCCTCGGTAGGTTGTTATCAGCAATCAACACTACATCACCTTCCTCGATCGAACGAGATGGAAGGAACCACTTTGTTCTGCGGGTCAGGGTCGGAAGGTACTCGGCTATCCATTTTTTCCAAAACAAGTTGGCGTTACACTGCGACGCTTTCCATGTCGACTTTACGGCCGTCGCTGTATCATCGAACGGTGCAGGTGGCTTGATGCCGTTTGAGCTGCCCAAGAGTAAGTCATTCGGTGTTATCGGTGGTGCCAAATCGTCGTCTAACGGCACGTAAGTCAGCGGTCTCGAATTGATGATCATTTCTATTTCAGCCATGGTAGATTGCAATACTTCGTCGTTAGGCAGACGTGGCAATTCGAGTTGAGCGAAAACCTTTTTCACTGACTGGACGAGGCGTTCCCAGCAGCCTCCAAAATGTGGAGCGGCCGGCGGGTTAAAGGTCCACTTCAAATCAGGGCTAGTAAACTCTTCTATCAAAGTGTTTTCGTCGACACTCTTTCTGGCCTCCTTGAGCTCTCTCGAAGCTCCTACGAAATTCGTACCTCGATCACTAATGATCTCTCGCGGCGTTCCACGCCGAGCGATAAAACGCCGGATCGCCAGGATGCATGACGAACTCGTCATTGAATGCGCGATTTCTAGGTGGATGGCTCGTGTTGTTAAGCAAGTGAAGATCACTCCCCAACGCTTCTCCACGCGGCGACCAACTACTACGTTGATCGGCCCGAAATAATCTATTCCGGTACATGTGAACGCACGCTGAGCTATAGCCGTTCTTTGTTCAGGAATGCACCCCATCAACGGCGGCTCGGGAACAGCTTTCCGATTAAGGCAGTGTTGGCAGTTTTTTCGTACCCGTTTATACTCCGATAGCAATCGCGGTATATAGAATCTGGATCGCAATTCATTGATGACGGTCTGATGGTTGCAATGTTGATATATCACGTGGTAGTGATGAATGATTAAATCTGTCCCTACATGTCGCCTGGGCAGTATCACGGGCATCCGAAGCAGTTCGTCCACTGCAGTGCAGTTTGCAAGCCGGCCACTTATTCTCAACACACCATGGTCGTCGAGTGTTGGTGAGAGTTTGTACAGTACGCTACATTTTTCGATGCCTTTTGACCACGGATGTTTTAATGTTGGAGGATTCTCGAGGCACTTGATTTCTTGCGGAAATGCTTCTCGCTGAATTTGCTTCAGTATTATCTGTTCAGCTCTTTGAAGCTCTTCTTGTATCAGCGGTTCTGTTGCGATCGGTGTTTTATTGGCCCTATGAGTGCAATTGTTCAAAAATCGAACGACATATCCAACGGATCTCAGAAGTCTATTCCACTTAGAAAATCGATCGATTTGGATGAGTGGCTTAGTTGTGACATGGAACAGCAAGTTGCGACGTAGTTCTTCTGCTGTATCATCTGGTCGTGTCGGTGAAGCTGGCCAATCGCTCTCCGGTTGCCATAGAAAGCTCGGACCCTTGAGCCATCTGCTGTTAGTGCTTAAATCGGGTATTTTTGCCCATTTCGTACCATCGTCTGCAACATTGGCTTTCGTTGATATCCACTGCCAATCGTCTACTTTGGTCAACTCTAGGATTTCTCCGACTCTGAAGGCCACGAATTGACTGTATCGTCTGTGATCTGAACGTAACCAACAGATGACGTCCCTTGAGTCCGACCAAAAGATTGTTCTTGTGATTATTAAACGATGTGATTTGTGTATCGTATGTGCGAGCCGCGCGCCAATCACTGCTGCCTGCAATTCTAAACGGGGAATCGATAGAAACCGTAGCGGTGCTACTCGAGTTTTTGAACCTATTAGAGCGCATTCTATTGTTTCTCCTTCTTCAAATCGGAAATAGGCAACCGCTGCCATCCCGTTTTCACTTGCGTCGCAGAATATGTGAAGCTGTACGTTACGAGGTAGGGCCGACGTACGCTGGCGGTAGCACCTTGGTATTTTGATCTGGCAGACGGCAGGTAAAATGCTAGTCCACCTTTCCCACTGTTCTGCTAAACGGCCGCCAATCTGCTCATCCCAGCCGACACCAGCGCGCCATATTTCTTGCAGCAATACTTTCAGGAACATCAACACGTTCCCCAATAGACCCAAAGGATCGTAAATCCTCATAAGGATACGCAGCACTTCGCGTTTAGTCGGCAGTTTCGCTCCTGCCAGTAACTGCTCGTCGTTTCTAGGTGAGACTTTGTACATGAATGTGTCGGCTTGTGTGTCCCACCACATTCCCAATACCTTTTCTGTTCTCGCATCTGTGCCAACGTTAACATCCTTCTCTATCTTTACAGGTACATCAAGCTGTTCCATCACCAAATGCGAGTTCGAGAGCCAGTTTCTAATCTCGAATCCGCCATTCGCATGCACGTGACGTACGTCCTTCGCCAGCTTAATTGCTTCGTCTTCAGTTTCGACACTGGCGAGCATATCGTCGACGTAATGCTCCTTGACAATACATTCAAAGGCACGAGGAAACTCATCTCTATACTTTTCAGCGTTCAAATTCTTTACATAATGCGCGCAGCAGGGCGAGCACGCCGCCCCAAACGTCATAACGGTAACAACATACACGTCTGGAGCCTTACCTTATATTTGACTGCGCTGATCCTCGGGTCGCATAGCCACTTGAAAGAACATCTCCTTGATGTCTCCTACTACGCCTATTCGATGCTCTCGGAACTTATACAGGACCGTCAGGAGGTCTACCAGCTGATCTGGACCTTTGAGCAGGAACGTGTTTAAACTGACTCCGTTAGACTTGGCGGCTGCGTCGAACACTATACGGATTTTTCCTGGCTTGTTAGGATTCGTTACCGGAAATGTCGGCAAGAACCAGTCTGTATTCCGTGTATCAGCTATTTCGTTTGGTGTGAGGCGCCGGATGTAGCCCTTTGTTTCGTAATCGTTCATCTTGTCGATGATAGCAGCTCTCAACACCGGATCTTTTTGCATTTTTCTTTGCAGGCATTCGAAACGTCTTATGGCCATGAGTTTACTTGGTGGTAGCTGAACATTGCTATACTTCCACAGTAAACCTGTTTCATAACGATTTCCTTTTAAATGAGTCGTGGTTGCAAGGATCTCCAACGCCTTTTCATCATCTTTAGAACCAACTGGATGGGGCAATTTGGTAATGCCCATCGAATCGATCGCAAAATATTTCTTAAGCTCAATATCGATTCTATCGTCTGTGCTATCTACACACGGGCAAACTTGTGGGCTATGATGGTTTAGGAAGCCATTCGCGCCATTACCGGTATTCGTTGGGTACGATCCATACACTATCCAGCCCAATCGTGTCTTGGCGGCAACAGGTTCATGTGGCTTTCCCTCACGGTATGTCATCGGATTACCTAGATGGCAGTTATCCATACCAATGAGGATCCTAGGCGTGATGTCAGTGTATGAATTAAGCTTTAAGCCTCTCAAATGATCGAATGTGCTTTGAAGTTTCTCTGCGCTAAGTGACTGTCTCGGTAGCGCCAGACTCTGTACGGTATGCACATTTGGTAAGACATACACCTTGCCGATTTCATCACGTCCTGACAAACTTAACGATACCCTCACCGAATTCTTCTCCTCTCTTTTCTGATTTCCGGTCCACCAGAGGCACAACGGATGAGGAGTTCCTTGCAGGCCAAGTTCTTCTACCAAAGCATGTTCGACGAACGTGGCGGACGAGCCGTCGTCCAAGAACGCAAACGTATCAACTTTGCGGCCATTGCCATGAAGTGTTACCGGGACATAACGGAAGAGTGGCGGCTTCGCTAACGCGGTTCGGTGGTGGTTGCTCATATGGTGTCCGCCGGTTCCGGCTGATAGCGCTTCGGCTGTGGTTCTCCGACCATCATGAAGCAATCTGTTGTGTAGGAAAACGCAACCATTTGTGCCACACGGCGTTCTTCTTTCACAACGATTAAAGTGTCGTTCAAGACATTTGCGACAAAGATGTTTCTCTCGCACTGCTCGCCAACGGGCGTCTATGTCCATGGCAAGAAAGTCAGGGCAGCTTTCTACGTTGGCGCATTGTTGTTGGCATACTGGGCAACGTGGTGTGGCTCTGCTGGAACTCGATGCAGTGTGTCGCGCTGGAGCGGCAGTGAGATGCGCATTCACGTGTCGATGTTGCCTGTTCGCTGTGGCATTCGATGCAGTTCTTGTATACGGACTTTCTGGGACGTGTACCGAGGAAACAGTCACCAAACTGGCTGCTTGGACCAAATGATTCAGCCAATCATTGAAGCTTGACAACGTTACACGTCCCAAGTTCATTTGATGACATCCCTGCGATGAAGGCAAGCGCTCCGTCAGCTCGTATAACAAAGCCACGTTGAACATGTATTCGTCGAGACCTGTGGCTGTGATTGTCGCACAAAGATTCTGGACTGCGATCCCAAAATCTATCAGCGTATCGAGACGATCCTGTTTAGGTGCGGGCATGGCGCGCACCTTGTTTACTAGCGAGTGAACAATAATCTCAGGACGACCGTAGAGCATTTTTAATGTGCTGATAACATTCGGTACATTGGACGGATGCATCAAGAGGCAACGTACTGACTCCAACGCCTTTCCCTTCAGAGCCTTTTGAAGTCGGTCTAGGTTGTCCACATCACTGTAGACGTACTCCTCCGTGGTGTATTCGAAGGAGGAAAGAAACATCGGCCACTCTTCGGGGTTGCCGGCAAACGTCGGCAAGTCCCGTAGCCGTACTCCACCGTGTCTGACCGTGTATTGCATCTGCGAAGGATCAAAGGCTGAGAAAACATTCGCCTGAAATCTTTCCGGAACGATACTCACGCGTGGTTGCTGAGAAGACGTTCCCTGATGACCAGTTGCGCTTGTTTGCTGATGCGTTGTTCCCTGATGACCGGTGGCCTGGAACGATTGCATCAACTCGTTCCGTTCTCTGAGCTGCTTGATCTCCAGGTCTTCTAAAGCTCGCTGTAGGTCACGATCTCGATCAGGCTGCGTGGCTGGAGGCTGGCTGGGTCCAGCGTTCTGGTCTGCGTCTCTACGCCGAGTCGCAGAAGTGCTAGCTCGCGCGTTGTAACGCAGAAAATCCGGGAAAGCAATGCTCGATCGAGACGGTGCGCTCGCAGGTTCACGGTCCGTGTTGCCGCGGCCAGGTGTACCTTGCGTTAATCTCCGCGGTACGGGCACGGCCGAAGGAAGGAGCACATCTTCGGCGGTTCCCTGGCTGACTGGGGAGACCGTGCCTCCACATTGCGCATTCAGCGACACTCCAAGGCCCCGTGACACACTCGGGCTTAACTGAGCGATTTGCGCGGTTAACCGGATGAAGCTTTCGTTAGCCTCCCTGGCTTGCTGGACCAAGTCCTGTATCGAAACAGTGTCTTCCTCTAAATCGTGCACCGGGGAAAGTTGTCGCACTGTCGAATTCGCGGCGGGGTTGGACTCAGCGTTCTCGCGGTTCATGTTCACTCAACTAAGCTTCACACGGGGCTTTCACAAATTAAGAGGTGAAATTTTTTAAAATGTTCTAGAAGCAAAGTTCTTTCTTCAACTCAAACTTAAACGTGATCTTTTAACTCGTAGTTTACTGCACTACTTTATTGAACAAAATCTTACAACGTAGCAAAGTAAGTTTCGCGGCGGATTGGTGGTTAAAAAATTTCACGTACGCTTTCTTACGCTTTCTGACTTGATCTCATGGCGCTCGCGCGATGGCCGTTTTTCGATTCGCGCGGCGATGTTTTTTTCTGCTCCCTCTGGTAACGGCAAATCGGCGACGTTTCGGTTCGGCTGTCAACGGCTTATCAATAAACACAAATTGTAAACAACAATGTGTCACTTTTCGCCGACCTCGTTGTTTTCTACAACACAGTAGGTTTTTTTCTAAGCAACATTATTAATCCCATTCCATACAACTACGTGGTGTTGTACTTATGTATGAATAAAGTTTAGTGAAACAGAATCATTTGAATTTTGACCGTGATCGTTAGCTTGTGCTCGATAGAGCATTTATAATACGTTTTAGATACAAACCAATACTACAAGTGGACTACCGATAGCTCGACATCCATTAGAGTCAACCATGTGGATGATGTTTTTCGTTCCAAGCAACACTGGCCTGTAATTTTAGTGTAATACAGAAAACCATGCCTGGCTGTCATGCTGGATGTGTGTACCCTTCTAGTAGAACTGACAACACTAGCACTGATTCAATTGGAATATTCTATTTTCCCATTTTGGTAAGTCATACGCCAGTTGCCCATGATTGAAATTCATCGCAATTCAAAATGACCTCATGACTCTGTTACAAAGAGTTGAGTGGATGGCAGACCCTTCGGGCTGTATAAGGACCCGAATTTATTTTCATTTTTGTTATTGTTCGTGACAAAACACATACAGCGGAGCAATCATTTTATGCAGGTGCAAGCTGTTTCCCTCCGTTGGACAACGAAGCCATAATGGAATTGTTCCTGAGCTCTCTATACGAGGTCCCGATTGTGAACGGCTGTGGATTGAATTCTAGGTTTAGCGAATGTATGATATGAAACTTGTATTCCAACATTAATGAAAGAACGTTCCAGGGTATGGATGAATTTAAAAAAAAAGCGAATATATATGAATTTTGATGATGAATCACCGGACGCTGGGAAAAAAGTTGAGATTTCCAAAATGCAATTGCACGATTTTCCTTTTGCGATTCAACTCAACACGCGAACGGTGGCTGAGGTTTTCACAATGCAACCGAAACTAGCTTACCGATCGACAGCACTGGCAAGATCAACGTTACTTTAGACTAGGATCCCACCGGAGACAACCCTATGTGCTTTTCAGCATTGCCTTTCACACGGTGGCTCCCACACATTCGTCTTCTTTCTGAACACATCAATCCTTGATGGTATTGGCTACAGGCTTTGCGGGCATTGGTATTTGTCAAAAATGTCGCGTTTTCATCATGGTGAGACTGAGCCATTCTTCACCATCACCGTCATTCGGCGGTGGAGCAGCCGTAATTCATTTCAAGATTGATGTTTGTTTTTGGTACTTCCTCAAACATTGACCTGGCTGCTTCGGTACAGGCTGCTTGGACTCAACTTCAGCTGCTCATCTAGCTTGGATGCTGTGAAACATTGGTGGGTGGATGTTTGTTTTGGACGCACCACCGGTGACGATGAAGCACAATGTATTTGTTTTGTTTTGTTTTCTGAAACTGGCACCAAACGAGAAAGGATCGCAATGTCGATGTAATGCAATGTAAAATGCTCATACAATCTCCAGAGGCTCTACGACAACGGAATTCTAGTAAAAGAAATAATTTGACTCTTATTCTATGCTCATGATTTATGTACTGATTCTGTTCGCTTAAGATAGGATGTTTAAATTTGTAAAATTTGTTTGTGTTTTTGTAGCATGCGCTCCGCTCTTTTCATAATAAAGCAAAAGCAATGAGATTAAATGTGTTCTTTCTCTTGTTATATGACACCTTTCATTAATTAATCGAATGATAAAGTGTAAACACGTTGTTTTACACTGGGGAGGGTACATCGAGTGATAAACATCAAAAGGATAAAAGAAAAAGATACATCGAGAACCATGAAAAACCTTAAGAACAGACCAATGGAACGAAATGCAAAACAGGCAAATAGCATAGTCACAAACGAATGCATCACATGTACAAATCGAAACAATATGTACAAAATTACATCCAAACTAAATAAATTATTCCAGAACATAAATCAAGGGTTTCGTGAAAGAGACACTGATTGGTGTAGACTAGGGTCCTCCAAACTTTTCAGCTCGTGGACCGCATTGCTTCAAAAATAACTATGTTGAGGGCCATTTGACGCTACCTTTAACTGATGTGGGAACGTTTAAATCTCGTTTTCATATCAAATTACTAACGATACTTGTACACCTTCGTGTAACTAAAGCTTGATTTTTGTCTTAGAAAAGTAAAAAAAAAAAACAATTTTATTTGAAAAAGTCAAAATAACGTAATATTTTTTTTAACTCTGGCAAAGTCATCGTGGACCGCATTGTAAGCTCTTGAAGGCCGCATGCGGCCCGCGGGCCGTAGTTTGAAGACTCCTGGTGTAGACAGTAGACGAAATCGTATGTTTTCTCAAGTCAAGATTTAGGAATATCCCCCTACCATAGGTAATGGCTGCTATTTCCAATGAGCCCTGAAAGGGAAATTTTTTTTTCAACATTTGTCTATTACACCTTTTATGATAAAACACCATATATTGCAGCCAATATATTCCAGCAAGATTTTCAATTTTCAAAATGTTCTCTGCATATGGCCATGATCACTATTTCCATTTCATTAAGAAACCTCTTGTCGAAGTTAAATCCATATACATCATACATCTAGGGGCGGATTAATCAGTACGCAAACTAAAGGGCCGCGTGGGGCCCTGAGCAAAGGAACCCACACTTCGTTCACATATAAATCTGCTTTGTTATCATTCTCTGGTTTAAAATTCTTCATACAACTAATCGCATTTAAACTTTAGAAAGACCTACATTAGTGTGGCTGCTGAGGTCCTCGGCTTGTGTTAATCCACCACTGCATACATCTGATGTTTTGAAAATTTGATGATCAAAACGAAATATAAACCCAACAAACAACAAGAAAATGAGATGAGCATGCTATGAAAGCAATCGCTATCGTTTATGACAGCCATAAAAATAACCTAACTGTTAGCACCTTAAGCTATGTAAGTAGTTTAAAATAATTTGAGCTCCATATGGTAGTATGAATTCGTTTACTAGTATTAGTGCAACTATGAAAGTATTAGAGATAGTTGAATAATGAATCGTACAATAAAGATGATGAAAGGTAAAATTTTCGATCAAATAAGCAGTTACACCTGTTCTCACTTTCCTCTGAATCGTTATCCGGTTGCTGTGGATCGCAATCCATGAGAATGGATCGCAAGCAACTACGTCTGAATCGTTGTCAGCTACATTTGGATCGTTTTCAGCTACGTTTGGATCGCTCTCAGCTACCTTTGGATTTTACGTTAGCTCGCGCAAATTTTGTTGCGGCGCATAGTTTATTTAGTGACCGCTTGGCGTACCTCACGATTCACATCATAACAGACGATATGAAAAGCAACAATTTCATATTGTTCTATGTTTGAACCCAATTGAGAGCTTCTCATTGAATTCTGAAACCCCATTTTTAAGCAATGAATAACATTTGACAGATTTATCGGCTTCTATGCATCAGAATAGATTCCCAATCAGACCATAGCAAAGAAGGAATATCCGGCTAAATCTCGAAAGCCTAAACAGGACTGAATGACTACGTATGTCGTCACGCCAAAAAGAAGAAGATTGTGCATGTTTGTTTGGAAAAGTGTGGTCGAATAATCAATAAAGTTTGAATGGTGATGTAAGCTTCACATAAAAAAGTGATTAGATTTTACAATTGAATGCATTAATTATTTAATTCTTTCCTTGGAATGCAAATGTTTCCCGCGGTCACTGAATAAACGGTTGCGCTGCAATGAAATTTGCGCGAGCTACCGCAAAATCCAAAGGTAGCTGAGAGCGATCCAAACGTAGCTGAAAACGATCCAAACGTAGCTGACAACGATTCAGACGTAGTTGATTGCGATCCATTCTCATGGATTGCGATCCATAGAAACCGGATAATGATTCAGAGGAAAGTGAGAACAGGTGTATTTTTTTTTCAACCAAGGTTATATTAAGATAAATTAAAACATGAAAAAAAACATTAATTGATACAGATTAAACTCAATTCTCAATTTTGGCAACCTCGTGGATTGACTATTGCTTTATTCAATTCCCGAGATGTCACTAAGTACAATTTTTATGCGGTACGCAATTTACGGGAGCACGTCGAAGAGCGGATGAAAACGACTAAGAGGTTATGGGTCGGCTCAGTAATTAATACATCAATATGTTTTATTCATTTAAGCTGTCTTTTTAAAAATAATGTCTCTATAATCAAACGAAACAAAGCAAGGATCACCCTCACAACCGAAACAGAATAGCACGAAACATTTTCATTACAAAATTGTTCAATCTTGATAATACATCTGTAATGTTTGAACTGCTTTACTTAGGTCAACAAAGTGATTGTTGTATAAAACAACGAGGTCGGCGAAAAGTGACAAATTGTTGTTTACTATTTATGTTTATTGCCGTTGACAGCCGAACCGAAACGTCACCGATTTGCCGTTACCAGAGGTAGCAGAAAAAACATCGCCGCGCGAATCGAACAACGGCCATCGCGCGAGCGCCATGAGATCAAGTCAGAAAGCATAAGAAAGCGTACGTGAATTTTTTTAACAATCCGCCGCGAAATTTGTAGCAAATTAAATTTTTGTGAGATTTTGAGCAATAAAGTAGTGCAGTAAACGACGAGTTAAAAGATCACGTTTTAAGTTTCAGTTGAAGAAAGAACTTTGCTTCTAGAACAGTGATCATCACAGTCCATTCAAGATTATATCGGGCGGAACTAGTCATTGACATAGCGATTTCAATTATTCAACGTTAACGAAATTACCAACTAACATTTTCCGATTCGACAGTAACCACCCATCGTCTATATCAATTACTGCAAACAGTGTCATTTTATTTGTGTATTTTTTTAGTATTTTCTGACCCCCTCCATTTTCATTCTGCCATTTGAATATCATCTAAGCGAAATAAAATAGTACCCGTCTCAAACAAAATATGCCCTGTTTAATATTCCTCGTTACGCTCTGCCTTAGGTTGAATTTGTTCCACGAAGAAGCATCTAGAAACGAGATCGGAATGTCCTGTTTGAACGCGATATATGCATGAAAGATTTTTTTACATTTATACTCGAGTAAAAAATGGATAAAGAAAAGACGAGAAAAGCAACACTTCACGCAAAATTACTAAAATTGCATAATTATTACTTCGTTTGGCCTATTAGGTTTCATGAAATTCGACAGCGACTACTTTAGACTACGCTTTAGACAGCGGACTACTGGAAGTATGGCCAAATCGAAACAGGCAGGACCAAAGCGCTGCTGGAGCGAGTGAACGGGTTGTAAAATTACTCTTCCGTATTCATAAACAGCCGTTTTATTTTCGATCCTCGGCAAATGACTAGAGAAGATAACAGATTACACTATCTGGTTCAATAATGCTTAAGACTCGTAAATTGTAGGAAAACAAATGATATTCTTGTAGGGGATATAAAATATGATGGTGCTACAACAATAAAAAAGAAAACAAGTAAGCAGAAAATTATTTTCGGAGTTATTTTAGGGATGACACGCACGGGCGGGCTGGGAATTAAATAAAATTATTCAACCACCATTAGAATTATTCCGTTTTCGAAATTTGATGTCATATTCGCCTTTCGATTCAATGAAGTTTTCGTCGACTTTTTTGTTTTTGTTCCAACGTGCATGACAGTTGATCGAAGCAACCGGTGAACGGAGTAAGTGTAAACACAGTGATTGAACGCTTCTTTTCAATCAATAATTATCATATTATGATCACAAATGGGTTAAATGTGAGCAATAAAAATATTACTACACTTGTGTTGAAAATAATTACAAATGTAGACAGCGGTCACAATTGATTTAATGATTGAATATGCGTGTCGCCGACAGATTAAACTGCTTACACGATCGACATATGTTTAATTGGTATAAAGCTTCGTCGACTCGAAGCATCCGACGGAAAAGCAACTTATCAAAATGAACAAAATGAACGTTCGACTGAGTTTTCTTGAATGCCGAACGCAATATTTATCATCATTTATGTTTATTTTATTATTATGTTATAATGTTATTATGTTTATTATGTTTATTTGTGGACTATGTTTTGTTACAAAAAGTGGGCACAAAAACGTTATAAATACTTCAATCTTACTGTTAAAACATGTGATTTAAATTTGTAGCAGGAAACAGATTGATTGTAATATGTATAGAGCATAAAATTATCAATTATGTTTACATAATTATTCAATTATATATACCAATTTATTATTGTATTGGGCTGAGATAAAAGGTGGAAGTTACACTTTATTGGAAGGCAATCGTTAACATTTAAACTGAAAAAAATCAAGGAAATAAGAAGACCGTTTCATACACTGAATGTGTAAAAGATAAATCTATGCGACGCACCATGTCATAGAAGAGGCAAAATCAGTTTCTCAAAATAGCACAAAATATGACATGTATTCAACTTCTTTAACCATTTAACTTTTAAAAATGCTTCTTGCTGTCATAATAATAATGCCAGTACGAGTACCCAAAATACAACACAACAACAAAAACCAACAAATCCACAAAAGATACTTTTACACATTGTGGGCTCCTCCCCTATTGAATATTTCTTATTAAATTGTTTCTTACCAACAACAATTTTGCTTTTGATTAAGCTGTTGTATGTGTTGCACGTTTTCCACTTATTAGCTTTTTTCCCAAGGTTCCATAAACTTTAATCAAAACAATCGAAAAACGCCACCAGTGGCAATGGTTTGCATAGGTCTCAAACTACTTTTTCTGATTTAAATTATATTCATTTTTGCTGTACTTATTACAGTCATTCGATTACTTATGCGTTCACCGATTATGGTTGATTTTTAATCAGATGATGCTAGTACAAACTTGCGGGACAAGTAGCTACTCAGTGCTGACAGTTGGGGTATTATATTAATAATCATTTTCCTTTATAAAATGGCTAGCATTTTCAATATTGATTTTTTTTGTTAATGGTTAATGGTTAATGGTTAATGTTAAAGTGAAGGTTTGGGCAGCTATGTAGAGCTTAAAAAGGCAATTAAAAATGCTCTTTAAGAAAATATTTAAACTTGTTCCGTTCAGGATTTATTGTTTTATCTACGCACAGGACGGATAAATTCAATGACTCGTGTTATTATACAAAGGAATAATGCCATGTTATACCGTTGAAAGAAAATACAACCAGATATCCACTTCGACATATACCTACCTAACAAATGGGCATTAAACAAATAATGGCGAGTTATACAGTCAACGATAAAATTACACATTTTATGCATATCATCCTCCTCTTGAACCACAGCACGATTTGCCCCGGTTGAAAAGCATTTCCATACGACCGGTGGTCATTTAAACAACTCGTAAACCTCTTCGTCCATCGTCAACGATTGTTTCGTCCTGTAAGATGAACATGCCCACGTTTCAGTATTTCAACCAGTCACAGATTGTGTAGGACTTAGGATCAACCTATGTACCTTTTAATCACCATGCATTCTCCTTCTAATGGTAGGACAATGTATTTCACCTGTCAATCGAAATCATTGATCCTGTTTGTTCGACATCCCAAAAAGTCTTACATTGAAACGGGAACGACCCCAGTCAGTTTATGAGTACCAGTGAAATGTCTTGCTCCCTAGTTCAATGATGATTCACTGCAAAGCTTGCCTCGTTCAAAGTCAAAGGTGTGCCATGAAAAAACCTTATGGCTGTCGAAATTTAACAACCACTTGGAATCGTACCCTTGACAGCGTCATCCCTTGTGTTTCAAGGAAGAATAAAAGAGAATAAACTAGTATTTCCTAAGAGTAACAGTGTTGGCTAACGGAAGGTTGTCGACTCTTAAAAGACTATTAAAATGTAATTGAAGAACTGTCGAATGATACTTGAAATAATGAATCAATTTCTATGCCAGTAGTGTGAATTGTATGCAGTGCAAGTAGTGCAATAACGGTTTGTTTGCTATTTTTTAAGCTGTTGGATATTTCCTGCATTTTAAAAACGCACAAATAAATGATAAATGATAAACAATATAACTGGAACGAAGTAAAAAGAATACTTTTGACTTGCTTTTAACTGAAGCAGGGTCTTTGCATGCATCTGAGAGACAGTTCTTCTGAGTTCGCTTTCAGACTGTCATCAGAGTTGAACCTTCGTGTTTGACCGTCCGAAAGGGTTTCTGTTTGGTACCGCATACGGTAGGTTGTACTGGTGAAGAGAAGTGTAGAGGAACGAGAATTTTCGGCGTAAGTGTGTGCGTGTTTTTGCACACGCTGCTTGAGCTGGGTGCGCGGCGCTCAGCGATCAGTCGCGAATCGATACTGAATAAAGACACACGTGAACTGTACCATCAATATAAATTCCTCCGTGTCTGGCAAATTGATCAAATAAAAATATCACAACGTAGGACAAATTTGCTAACGATCACGGGACAGAACAGTTTTGTCTGTTCTTTTAACTGTCGAATAATCAGAAAATCAGATAAGCTCCACCGGCTGACAATACGGACTTTCATCGCATCATCTGTGTGACATCAAGAGCAGATCCGTAGGGTTTTGATGGCTAATGGGCCGAAAAAAACTGATTGTTGCAGCAAAAAGGTTCATCGCCAAATACTAACCAACGAAGCGAAGCGGGAACCAGAGGTATAAAATGTTCTCAACACTTCTACTATTTTCTCAACAACCGTTGTCGGTCTAGGCCTGCCTGTATCACTACTTGTCCGCACCACTTTCTTATAAGTTTCTTTTATTGCTGTTACAGATTTTTTGTAATTGTCGCTCACGTATTTAGGGTTTCGCCAATCACTTCAAAAATTGGTCTGTATTTTCTCGTATCTAATTTGCAATTAAGCGCTGTTATCAATGGCACATTGTTTCTGACCAACTGATCTACTTGACCCTATTTGACTTCGCTTAGCGAACTTGGTCGAACTTTTTCCTTATTGGCCCTATTTTGCAGTATAGCAGTTGTCTCATATTGGGGATATCTGTTTGTCCTTATCTACCTAACAACGCCATCTAGGGTTTCTTTTATAAATAATTTGAGCTGTCCTTGACAGTTAATTGTTTTGTAAATAATACGGCTGATAATCTGCAAGAAGTGCACATCGTGTCAACAGTTACGATTTTATCAGTTGCTCACTTTATATATGAAAAAGTTTAAAGCATACATTCTATATTGTGTAATATTTTTTAATGTGCAATAATCACACAGTTGCAATTCAAACAAACCTTAATAATAGTTTGTTGAATATGTGAAACTATTCTACTACTAAAAGAAAAACGCTTATCTTAGGTAACCCATTATAGAGTGCAATATTAATTAAAAAATATATTTTTTGTTTTTGTTATTAACTCAAATTGATCTTTTTTCTCTTTTAACACTTTCTAATAAAGAAATAAATTAAAAATGTTTTACAACACACATGCAATTTTGCAAAGAGAAATTCCGCCAAGTTTAATCGGATTTTTAAATACCGTATGGATTAAATCACACTAAACTTGTTGAATTAATTATGCTTGAAAGAAGCAACTAGCATCGAATCATCTGTCTATAACAAAAACATAGAGTGTTAAGTTGTTTCCGTAGGATTGACATTATACTGTATGGTGCTCTTCCGGAGTGTCCAATTCTCCGGTAGTGCATTTTAATTGTCTATAAGAATAGCGCTATTCCACGGTCAGATGAACGGTGTTTTATAAATTATTTAGGAAGGCTAAAGGTGTCGTGCACCATAAGATTTTAGTTGCACAAAGAAGATCACAGGTAAACATTCAAGTGAGTTCATTTAAGATCCATACGCAACGGAGCAGCTTAGCACCCAACACATAGCAATTCATTGTTTACCACAATCCAGTCCAAATAACGCACTAGTACTGATAACGTCCATATGGCAGAAGAGAAACAATTCTTTCATTGAGCTCTTTAAATTTTGGCGACTAGCTTCTCACTTCTTCACAAATCTCTATTCTTTTCTGGCTTCATGGCGCAGGTGTTGTACCGTTATCTCTGTGACTGAAAGAGTATGGCTTGCGCTGTTATCAATCATATAGACAGAATGTGTATGTGTATCCAAACTAGAAACCAGCAAAAGAGAAGAGAACGACGTTATATACCTGTGTTCGAGCAGCTGCGCGAATCGTGCAGATTTGAACTGCGGATCGGATCACATCCGTGCCCGTTCATGTACACATCTCTATCGATCTTCAATTAATAAATAGAGAGCGAAAAGGCTTTTTCTCTCTCTTCATCACCAGCAATTTCTTACAACGGCTTCGGTAATTATTAGCAGCAAAAACCAAAGAAAGAAAAGGAAACTTTATCCGAAAACTATTCGCGACGAAACATTGGTGCCGTTACCAGGATTGTGCCGATATCCTGAATATTCGCAATTTTTTCGATAAAGTGTTAAACACCTTTGCCTTTCACTGCCCGACCGTTACACTGCACTTTACACTACACTCGCGCACACGATAATCGCAGTTTTAGTAAGATGCCAGCTCAACCGCTTATTTTGTCGTCGAGACGAACGATTTTGATTGCCATTTTGGCCCGTTACGAAGAGTTTCTTCAAAACTACCAGCCCGACAGGGATTCTATCGAGGTGGAAACTCGTATGGCCAAATTTGACCAAATATGCAAGGATTTGGAGAACCTTCAACAGCAGCTGGAGGACAGTGCAACCACTGCTGAAGAGATGACACACAATGCCGCCCTTAGGGAGGATTTTGAACGGCGCTTGATTCGCGTTCAATCGGCATTGAAAGCGAAATATAGAGAAATTCCGCGCAGCGAAGTGTCGCAGCAAGGAGCCGGTAGGAACCCGCTACAAGGCATAAAACTGCCCACCATCGCTCTGCCGGAGTTTGACGGCGATTATATGCAATGGCTGACCTTTAGGGATACCTTTGAGTGTTTGATTCACGATAATGTTGATTTGCCGCCAATACAAAAATTCCATTATCTACGCGCAGCCCTAAAAGGTGAAGCAGCGCAAGTGATCGAGGCCATTACAATAAGCGCCTCCAGCTATGAATTAGCTTGGAAAACACTCGCTGAGCGATATTCGAATGAATATCTGCTGAAAAAACGCCACTTGCAAGCGATGTTCGGCATCACACCAGCGAAGAGGGAAAGTGCGACAACCCTGCACCAGTTAGTGGACGAGTTCGAGCGTCACAAAAAAACCCTAAATCACTTGGGAGAGAAAACTGACGGCTGGAGCAGCATATTAGAGCATTTACTTTGCACAAAATTGCCCTCTAACACATTGCGCGATTGGGAAGAATTTGCTTCGACCAATGACAATCCGAGCTACGATTCGTTGATTGCCTTTTTACACCGCCGTATGCGCGTACTCGAGACGCTATTAGTAAACAAACCCGAACCATCACCTATAGAAACACCGATACCACCAAGACGCACCATTTTTCCGCGCACTGCTAGTTTTGCTACCACTGACCGCGATGTTAATAAATGCCCGTTGTGCAATATGCCGCACACCATCACAAAATGCCAGCGATTTAATGCCATGAATCCTGCCCAGCGGTACCGTAAGGTACTTGATGCCCGCTTGTGTTTGAATTGTCTGCGAGACAATCACCGTGCCCGCGATTGCTCGTCACAGTACAAGTGTCGTCATTGCAACTTGGCGCATCACACAATGATTCACACTGAAAGCACTCCCAGCACATCTTCCACTACATTTCCAATGCTAGCTGCGCAAGATGAACCTTCACACACAACACACGCCACTGATGATCACACGGCTAGCATACAACGCAGCTACGCAGCTGCAATAAAACAATCACCTTCACAAATATTATTACAAACTGCACTTCTAAATGTAACCGATGCACACGGCATCCTGCATCCTGTGCGTGCACTCTTAGACAGCGCATCACAGCCCAATTTGATGAGCAATCGCCTTGCTCAGAGGTTGGCTTTGAAAGGTAGCACGGTTAACATAACCCTCAAAGGAGCAGGACTATCCACCAGAACGGTGAGGAGGTCGGTTCGAGCTCAAATTGCTTCACGTGTTGAACATTTTGACTTGGATGTCGATTTTCTGGTAGTAGACAGAGTGATCGCTGATCTGCCGACGCATGATGTTTCCACTCGCGGCTGGAACCTTCCTTCGGAATTTGTTTTGGCTGACCCGCAGTTCGATAAATCAGCCCCGATTGATCTCATCCTTGGTGCCCGTCATTACGCTTCCTTCTTTACGAGCGTAAAATCGCACGAGCTTGCTCCGAACCTTCCAACTATGCTGAACAGCGTGTTTGGGTGGGTCATGATTGGTCCCACCTCTCCTCAGAATCCTGCATCTCCGACCGATTGCACCGCCGCGTCCACAATCGTCTGCATGGCATCCCTGGAGGAGTCTCTCGAACGCTTTTGGAAGCTGGAAGAGTTAAGCGTCAATGATTCGTACTCACCTGATGAGCGGCGATGCGAAACATTGTATAAAGAAACCACTCAGCGCGACGAGTCGGGTCGCTATATTGTACGATTGCCCAAACAGACCGACTTCACGGAAAAGCTTGGCCTATCTAAAACTACCGCTTTGAGACGCTTCGAGCTGCTGGAGAGGAGGCTAGAACGCAACCCACAGCTCAAGGAAGACTATCATGCCTTCATGAAGGAGTATTTGGAGCTGGGGCACATGTCGCTCATGAACAATGATAGTGGGGATGAACGGGCGTACTACCTACCGCACCATCCCGTATTTAAAGCCTCCAGTACCACCACGAAAGTAAGGGTCGTGTTCGACGGATCTGCAAAGACAAGCACCGGTTATTCCTTGAATGACATTCTATGTGTTGGTCCAATCGTGCAGGACGAGCTGCTTGATATTGTGTTGCGATTCCGTACCTACCAAATAGCACTTGTGGGAGATATAGCTAAAATGTACCGACAAATATTGCTGCATTCTGATGATCGTCGATTGGTGCGCATATTTTTTTGATTTTCGCCGCAAGCTCCGATCCAAGTATATGAGCTCAACACCGTTACATACGGACTAGCACCTTCCTCGTTTCTGGCTACACGCACACTTATACAACTAGCAGATGATGAAGGGACTGAGTATGCGCTTGCACCTACAGCCCTGAAACGAAACTTTTACGTGGACGACTTCATTGGTGGTGCCAATAACGTTCGCGAAGCTGTTCAGCTGCGTAAGGAGTTATCAGCGCTACTTGCCAAAGGTGGGTTTGAGTTGCGCAAGTGGACCTCAAACAATCTGAGCGTGCTCTCCGGCTTAAGCACCGAGTATATCGGCACACACTCATCGCTGCATTTTATACCCAACGAGACGGTCAAAGCACTCGGCATCTCGTGGAAGCCTGAATCGGATGAGCTGTGTTTTGAATCCAACACTGAGGCTGATGAAGCCACGTCGACCAAGCGATCTATTTTGTCGAGCATTGCCAAAATGTACGATCCGCTCGGATTGATAGCACCGGTGATCGTGCGTGCTAAGATGCTGATGCAGGAGCTATGGCTGCTCAAATCCGGCTGGGATGAACCTGTTCCTAATCACATCTGTAAAAAATGGAAGGCGATTCAGAGCGACTGGAAAATGTTATCCGAGTACAGGACTAACCGTTACGCTCTCTTACCAGATGCAACAGTAGAATTCCACACATTTACCGATGCTTCGGAGGCCGCCTACGGAGCATGTGTCTACGCTCGTTGTGAAAACGCGGCGGGAGAAGTCCGCATCCGCCTATTAGCTTCGAAATCTCGAGTGGCACCACTGAAGCGCGTCACGTTGCCGAGGCTTGAACTAAGCGCAGCTGTCCTGGGCGCCCATCTGCATCATCGCGTCAAGGAGGCAATGCAGATCGTGTGCGCCGAATCGTTTTTCTGGTCCGACTCAACAGTGACGCTAAAATGGATTGCGTCACCTCCCAACTCCTGGAAGACGTTCGTGGCAAATCGAGTAGCTGAGGTGCAACACTACTCTCATCCAAGGCAATGGAGGCACGTTCCTGGCACATCCAATCCTGCTGACTTGGTTTCCCGAGGCATGTCGGCAGCACACTTCACGCAGAATCAGCTTTGGAATAATGGTCCAGATTGGCTTGTGCAACCTTCGTCCCATTGGCCCAGCTCAGATCCAGAACCAAGCGATGAGGCGGACCTAGAAACACGCCAGGTGAGTGCCGCTTTAGTTTGTACACCAACTCATCCATGGTTTGGCATTTCTTCATCCTTCACCAGAATGGTACGCATCATTGCATACTGCATACGGTTTGTGCGCAACACCAAGCAGAAGGCGCGATCCCAGCGACCGATACCGCACACCAACGCATCCAAGACGATCACGCCCAAGTACGTGGATGCTGCAAAAACTGTGCTTTGCAGACTAGCCCAGCAAGATGCATTTTCCGCGGAAATCAAGCAGCTAAAAAAGGGAGAAACATTGATGAAACAATCACCTTTACGAAAACTTACCCCATTCCTGGATACAGAAGAAGTAATACGGGTGGGAGGACGATTGAACTTGTCGCAACTACCGTATCAGTCCAAGCATCCAGCTGTTCTACCGAAGAACCACAAATTCACTCGTCTACTTGCGGAAGATTATCATGAAGAGATGAAACATGCTAGTGGAAGGCTATTGCTATCCCGCATTAGAGAGCTGTATTGGCCACTGGATGGACGTCGCTTGGTAAAAAGCATTGCAAGGAACTGCTTCCGCTGTGTTCGGCAAGATCCCGCACTCGCACGGCAGCCGGTTGGCCAGCTTCCACCATCCCGCATCACACCGAGCCGACCGTTTTCTGTAACCGGAGTGGACTACGCCGGTCCATTCTATTTGAAGCCAGCGCACCGGAAGGCAGCAGCTACTAAGAGCTATCTGTGCGTTTTCGTGTGTTTCGCTACGAAAGCTGTGCATTTGGAACTCGTAGGAGACCTCACAACGGCGGGATTCTTAGCAGCGCTACGCCGATTCACATCACGACGCGGATTGCCAGCCCACATCCATTCTGATAATGGGAAAAACTTCGAAGGCGCAGAACGTGAACTGAAGGAGCTTTTTGAGCTGTTCAACGACGAACAACACCGCAACACCGTGGCTACCAGATGCGCTGACCGGGGAATCACTTGGCATTTCAACCCACCAAAAGCTCCACACTTCGGCGGATTATGGGAAGCAGCAGTAAAGACGGCGAAGCGACACCTCTATCGTCACCTGGGCAATACGCGGCTGTCGTACGAAGGCTACTGCACTGTGCTCCACCAAATCGAGGCAGCGATGAATTCCCGTCCGCTGTTGCCTTTGTCCGACGATCCCAACGAGCTAGCTGCACTCACACCGGCACACTTCCTTATTGGCACATCGATGTTCGCCGTGCCTGAACCGGACTACACCCAGCTGAAATCCTGCACGCTAGATGATCTTCAGAAGTGGCAGCTTTTAGTTCAGCGTTTTTGGAAGCATTGGGCCTCTGAGTATCTACAAGAAATGCAAAAAAGTTATGCAAGTGGTGAGAGCAACAACAGCAACATACTTCCCGGCAGGTTAGTGATCCTCATGGACGAATCGTTACCCACCACTCGTTGGCCTCTCGCGCGTATCGTTGACATCCATCCCGGTGAAGACAAGATAGTACGCGTCGTTACGCTCAAGACAGCTAAGGGAATAATTACGCGACCGATCACGAAAATATGCGTTTTACCGCTCAGCACTGATAGCGAAAACCCCGTGTAATGTAGGAAACAACTTTTTGTTGACATTCGTCAAGGTGGGGAGGATGTTCGAGCAGCTGCGCGAATCGTGCAGATTTGAACTGCGGATCGGATCACATCCGTGCCCGTTCATGTACACATCTCTATCGATCTTCAATTAATAAATAGAGAGCGAAAAGGCTTTTTCTCTCTCTTCATCACCAGCAATTTCTTACAACGGCTTCGGTAATTATTAGCAGCAAAAACCAAAGAAAGAAAAGGAAACTTTATCCGAAAACTATTCGCGACGAAACAACCTGATCGAAAAGCAAGCTGAGAGAAAAAGGTTCAGAATTCACCTGCTTCCTTTGTTCGTACCAAACCGGCACATCGTATGAAACAGAGCAGATGATCGAGCATTCCAGACCGGATCGAAAAGAACGCTGAGAGAAACAGGTTCAAAATGATCCTAGATGTTTTGTTTACAGCAAATCGGCCCATCAAATCAAAGAGAGTAGAACGTCGAGCGTTCTAGGCAGGATCGCAAAGAGCACTAAGAGCAACCGTTCCAGCACAGATCGCAAAGAACGCAAAGAGCAAACAGTTCACATCGGATCGATCGGAACGTTGATAGCAGCCAGTTCAGGTCTGATTGCAAAAAACGGTGAAACAGGTTTAGTTTGAACCTGGTCGGGTTAAAAATAAGGATCACGGCCCGGGTGCTTGCATGTTGGAACGGATCGCACCTAGCATGTTCGGAACGCAACGCGCATCAATAGTAGGTTGTCTAGACAAGAGAAGCGTTTTTTATATGCTTTAGCTTATCTTTAGTTTAAGTAAGTCTTTTTAGGCCATCCACACGGACAGAGAAGGAGTGGTAGGCCCAAATTGAGGTGGCAAGATGGCGTGGAGGCGTTCGCCATTAAGGCCGGGATAACGGACTGGGAGACGAAGGCGCGAGACCTTGAGCGGTTTCGGACACTCCTGAGGTAGGCCAAGACCGCAAAGTGGTTGTAGCGCCGAATAAGTAAGTAAGTAAGATTATCTTTCGCTTTTTGCTGTTTAGTGCCAGTATTCTTTCTTTGCATTTTGGAAATAGCTCCTTTTGAAGTTTGTATATTCATTAGTGTTTTGTTTTGCGATAATTCAAAATTGTGCAGATAGTAAGTAGTTGTATTTGTTTGTTAACACTTTAAGCGCCGTGTCATATAAATTAGCATGACGGTTTTGCTCACCGTTCAGCTTTGCATCTAACGCTCAGTGATTCTCTTGAGAACGAATGAGGTAGGAAAGAGAGAACGAGAACGACATGTGCTACGCCGCCCATCGCAATGAAACAATAGAGTGATAACAATGGCACGAGAAACTGTCGCTCTCATCGCTCTCTTGCCATGCGCTACGTGCTCACTCAAAAACTGTGACGTCAGGCCGGCGGTCAAAGTGTTAATTAGAATCATATTCGCCCATCATGGGTATCAACATAATTGTGTCTTTAACTCTTGTTAATTAGTTTTAAAATAGATCAGTTTAAAGCTATACAAGTATTTTTTTTAAATCGCCTTAGCCCCCTCAGTTTTACTTTTTCCTATCATTAAGTTTGTTAACATATTAAAGCCGTATCAATAAATCATTCTGTGATATTCTTTAACCATTGTGCTAAAAGTATCGCTTTTACCAAATGCGGTCCTGTGTTTGTTTTCTACTATTATAAATCTAAGTCGCACTGCTCTGACAGGAGCAGAAGGGCATAAATTCTAAAAAAAAACTAGGTTAATGTATTGTAGTAGGTTTGGAGATAGCTATGGTCGCCATGTAGTATGTTCGGTTTTTGATACGGTCGCCATGTAATCTGATGAGCGTACAACGGTACAACTGATCAACGCGTACCATCGCGGTAGGTCAGTGTTTCGCTGACAAGTATCGAGGTTGAATAACACTTTGTTCGAAGCGGACTTTTCAACACTTGATCGTCCAGGCGATCATAGAAACCTTTAGGAGGTTTCCCTTACTGGAAACGTTGGAGTTTAGAGGCCTTACCTTGGGTAGGGGGACATAACTAAACTCTTTATATGAGAAGTCGATAGATGTTGGTGGGCATAGTCATATCCTGACAGTCCGAATGAATCTGACTTACCATGGTCGGAATTGGTTTTATTTATACTCAATGGGCTTCGTACACTTGGTTTTGGAATGTGTTTTTGTCCTAATTAAAGGTTATTGATAGGAGGTGCAATTTATACATTGTATCGGAGTGAGGTGTCTATCAATTTGTGCCTATGTTGCGCTTTTAGTGTTTTTACAAAGGTTTTGGAAAGTTTTAACTGTTCTAGCCAAGGAACGGGTGCGTTGGTCGATCCTTGCCTACACTGCGCTTTTTAGCAATAAGTTGCTATGCGTTCTCTGTTTGTCCACTTTGCCGAAGTAACGCTTGAATTGCTTATGTTGCGCGTTTCGGTTGTTTTCGATAAATGTGTCTCAATGTTTTTTCTATGAACGGTATGGTCTAGGTGTGTTGCTATGATGTGGATTGATTTGCTGATGTGTTATAATGAATGTGTTGCAATGGTGTGATTTGGCTTTCCGAAGTGTGTTACAATGTGTCTATAGCTGATAGTGTGTACTATAATAAGTTCTGTATAGCAGATATGCTACAGTATGTTACCTCGTATCCTGTAATGTTTGTTAATTCCTGTAGATTCCAGAACAAATCCCCGACGCATCTAAGCGTAGGAAAAAGGAAGAGTTAGTCAAGTTTTTGTTTCAGTACCCAACCTCGAAAGATCTGTCAAGCAAATTAATGAAAACAACATTTTATTTCTATGGCATAATATACTGTCCAACGCATCATTATAAACTAGATTATGGGAACGTTTTGTTATAGGTCCTTTGGTTTGTAAGTGATGTATGTAAGCTACGGATTCTGTATAGTTTTTGGAGAAATAAATGAAAAATAAATAAATCAATATAATCACTTGACAGCTCGTAATGTAATGCAAATCCGTTGTTCAAATACGTCATAGCCAATTAATAAAAAATAAAACATTAAACGTCTTTTTGTTGAGAATAAATCGATCGATGCGTCTTGATGTAATGCTGTTAATCTCCTCATTTAATTCAATTCTTCCCAATAACTGTGCAAGCATTAATCTGGTGGTGTTGTTTTTAGTTGTCGCGGTTTCGCTCTTTCTGTTAGTACATATTGATTTCCCACTACCGACGTCACTAAGGTACCAAGAAACAAACTCGAAATTGTAAAGGCTCGCCCTACCCCAACAAAAAATGCGTTGGCAGCGTGGCAGGAATACAGGCCATCGAGTGCATCAACCAACATTCTAAATAGGAGAAATGTAACATTCTCCTGCGGCATTGAAAATGGCCGAACATTCGCCGAACAATTGCCGAAGTGAAAATGAACACTCGCGAATGACGTGCGAAAAGCTCTCAAAGCATCCCTGTTCGGAGTTTTCATTCCGGTTTATTCATTCTCACGATTGAACGTTGCGTTACGTCTAACAATAAAACGCAATGAAATAAACTTCGTGATTCGGGTTGTGGCCCGGTAATCGTTACTACCCGTTAGTTTATCTTTGACCGCAGTTGAGACTGGATCTAGAGTGGACACGTTGTCTAAAGGTGTACGCTTTTAGTCTGTTATCTGAGTCGTAAAAATAAAAGAGCATTCATTGCGGCATTTTTCATCGTTCTCATTGATAGCGATAAGGTGCAACTCTATTCCGTGAGTGTGTGAATGCATTGAAGTTGTTTAAATTTGAAACGTGAGATGAAGTTTTATTTTTGCATAAACTGGTGAGCAATTAAATTATTTTTTGAATAGGTTGATATCTGATAAGGGAACCGGAGTCAAGATACTGACAGTTTCTGTTTCTTATCAATTGACATAATATGTCTTTATGCCTTACACGATAACATGCTTATGCAAGTCAGTAAAATCATTATATCAAGTGCATGAAAATAACCTTACAACTTCGCTTGGCGCATTTCGCGTTTCGCTTGGCATGCATTTATATGAGTGTGTTACAGTATGTGCTTGTATGTATTAACCAAAGGTCGATGAAGTATGTACTACCGCTTCATTTATCTCTAACGTGCACAGTGAAGAAAGCAAACACAAAAAAGCATTCAACGTTTTTTAGAACTGGAAAGAAAACACAAGCCTTCGTGACACATATACATAGAGTCAACACACATGTCAACACACACAAGGCACCAAAAGCCCAAAGTGCCGAGCTACGGCTGCATACCAGCCAGCGTTTCGTGGCATAAGTGGAGCACAACACTTCACAACTAGTCTTTCTGCCGGTATGAAACGTGTGTTGAATTAACGCAGAAAAAATAATCCACAACCGTCAAGGTGTGCTAGCAACGTTCAGTGATGAGTGATTTTCTGCAGTGGCAAAAACAGTGGAACATAGCATTACCTTCTCCTTATTTATGGTTTTGTTTGTAAATTATTGTGTATGTGTGCTTCATTTTCATCTACCACGTTAGTTTTTATGTCAGTATTCGGAATTAAAATCTGAGGAAAGTCAGCTGTGGTCCGTGATGGTGTGAATGTATATTATAAACCTCACATATCATCAGTTTGTTACCGCGTATGTGAGATAAGGAAAGAAATTATCTCCTGAGCAAGGATCCTCAACCACTGGATGCGCTCCCAACATACACAGTCTACACGACGCCCGTGGACAACCATCCTATGCCAGTATTGGGTGGGGTAAAAGATCGATTTATCATTGAAACGACGCACCGGAACGTGGCATCATGGGAGCGCGACAGTCCGGCGCGACCAAAAAGCGCTCAACGATCTACGCGTTCAAAGAGTGTTCTGCGGCATGATAAACAAGAAACCGCAAAATCCACCAAATAATTTTGATGTCAACGTTCAAGCTTTGTGTTAATTTGTTGGGTGGGTGCGAAAGTGAAAACTTTATGTGCAAACAGTACATGCACAATAGTGATCTGAGTAGGTCTGTATAGTGGTGTTGCGCTCGTCATGATACTGTTTTGATGGGAAAGGGAGAAACCTGAGAAAGATATTCAATTAGAACTGCATTACTGAGCCAAAACAGGAATACTTAAATCGCTTGGTGTCTCAGAATTTGTGTGATAAGGATAATCCATATGAAAATCTTTGCTCGCAATGAATAAGTTTTGGTCCTATCCGAAAGCGTATATGTGTCTGGAAGAAGAAATAAACCGTTCTTTGTCTACCACCAGAGTAACGAGACGATTTATCGTGTTGAGGTACATTCTTCTCACAAATCTAAAGGAAAAAGGAAAAGTTTTACTCTGCAGGCGGAAAAGTACGAGCAAAACGCGTGTGTTTCTGTGCTGCAAAGTTCTCCATACTAAAGTGCAATTTATGTAGAGTGTGCATTTGCTTGTGGAATGTGTGGAATGATGTAATTTTCCTTCCAATTTTTCAGATTTCCATTGAAAGTTAAGTGTAATTGAATTTGATAAGTTATCTTGCCTTTTATCTGTAACAAATTATTACACGCTGTTCTGAAAAAGGTGCAACAGAGTGTTACTAGTGTAGAATAGTGTCGTTTGAAAGTGGCAGCAAACCTAAAAGTGAAAAATGAAAAGTGGAATAAAAATATAATAAAGCTTTTTAAGCGAGTGTGGAAGAGGCTTAGTGCAAGAGGGATTAATCCTCTGTACAGTGTGAGTGTAGTGGGTCGCGCAAACCATGTGCAGTGAGTACGAGTTGTGGTTTTGACTAGTGATACTGCAACTGATCGGCATAATCGTGGATCCACTACAAATATTCTGGGTACTGACGAACAGTACTTATTTAGGTAAGGACAAGAAGCACGCGCAGAATGACCAGAAAAACAGATTGATCTTTAGTTCTGCCGATTTTTAATTGCCTAATGACTCACACCTAAAAACTACTGATTATTTATTTTTCTACCAAAAACAAAGAACTTTCCATGATTCTGACCGAGAAACCATAACATCATTTATTTATTTATTTATCCCTACAAATGTCCGCCTTTAGGGCTTAACAATGTTTCTTAATTACTAAGGAAAGGATAAGGATGAGGAAGAGTGAAGACGAGAACGGAAGAGGGATAAAGGAGTGTTAAAATCGAACAAATGATAGTATGAATTAAATGCAATCTGAGCTTTAAGGAATGGGTCATTTTGCCCATATCGAGTTAGCCGGGTGGGAATATAGAGAGATGGCCTATTGCGAAGATGGCGGGAAGGGGCATAAAAGGAAATGGCAGATAAGAGATAAGGAACATCAAGCTCATTAAGGATGACGCTGGCAATGAAACAAGCTTGCAAGTGCGAGTGGCGAGTTTTTATCGAGTCCAGACCCAAGAGTCGACAACGATGTGGATAAGACGGGATTACTGCATTATCATGACCCGAAAGAAAACGCCTCGTGGCAAGTCGTGTAAATTTGCGTTGAACACCTTCCAATCTAGCAATATCCTGCACATTATTGGGGGACCAAACCACACAAGCGTAATCGAGAATGGGGCGTACCCAGCAACAATAGAGAGACTTGAGACACAAGGGATCACGGATAAAATGAGACAGACGGGTAATAAGGCCCAAAGTACGGTAAGCTTTGCTTGTGACAAAGTCGATATGGTCTTTGAACGTAAGCTTTTCATCCAACCAGATGCCAAGATCTTTGACGGAAGTTACACGATTGATAGGAATATCTCTCAACGTGTAGTTCCAAAGTACCTTACGGGTGGACCGACCAAACGAGATGGTGTTGCATTTTAGTGGACAAAGACGCAAGCCATTATGTTCACACCAAACAGAGAAAGAGGATAGTACATTTTGGAGTTCACAACAATCCTCAGAAGAAAAGACAGGAAAGAAAATTTTTAGGTCATCCGCATACATAAGAAGACCATCGGGGGGAAGCACATTTACACAGTCATTTACAAACAAGACAAACAAAAGGGGGCTTAAAACGCTCCCTTGCGGTACACCAGACAGGCCCACAAAGCGGTTTGATAGACAATTTACGACACGGACTCGGTAAGATCTTCCAACTAGATAGGACTTCAACCAGGCGACCATAGATTCATTAAATCCCAGTTTAGCAAATTTGGCCAATAACAAATTGATAGGAACGCTATCAAATGCTGCCTTGAAATCAGTATAAATCGTGTCCACTTGACGACCAGAAGCCATGTTGTTGAAAATGAACGAAACTAGGGACATGAGATTAGAAGAGGTCGATCGTTTGGGCATGAAGCCATCATTTTTCCGTTCATCTCCATCAAATGGAGATATTGAAATCACTAGCGCCCTCAGCAACAAGTTTGACAGTTATAAGCTTATTAGACGAAGGAAAATGCTGGTACCTTTGAGTGGAATCATTCTGTCAAACTCAGAATTTGACTCAAATATTTTGGCCATTTGTGTGAGCTCGTGAGATATACAAACACGGGCGAATTAAAAGGAACTCGCCATCGTTCACTTCAGAAATCGGTTCTTAATCCTTCTCTGGTTAATAGGCCTTGATACATTTTTCATGGACAGTTTAAAACGGCTGATGGTCCTGTGACTACTAAAAGCAAAATAAACTACTATAAAGGATATATTTTTCTCGCCATATGAAACTTCTGTTGGCTTGTGAGTACATAAATTTGGTTTCAGTTGATAATTTGTTGCGTTTTTTTTTTGCCGTTGGTCTTGTGCATCGATAAATATTATTCCTCATCGGGCAAAGACAATTTCTATTTTAAATATAATTAAAACTGCCAAAATATTCTGGCCACGGCTCAAGTGTTCAAGCGCGACAAAACAAACACCATCGTTCAATGGTTTGATTTAATAGTAGTAAACACTCTCCGCCTTTAGCCGAAATCGTCACATATTCTGCAGTTCTTAAACGAACCGTAAAACAATGTTCCGATAGAATGGTAACATTATCCCAACGAGCTCAATAGACTTGAAAAGGATGAGCTGTTCTGTAGCAAGAAAATCAAGCATGTGTTTCGATGGTCCATCCTACCGTTCAGTTATCTTGATCGACTAGTTCCATTTCAAGTATTACTACCATTCGCCATTCGACGACGGGCTTATGGTATGCATTTTTTTTGTAACCTTCACTACAAGATGAGAATGGTACAGTTCAATGGTGAACAAATGCGTTGTTTTTTGTGTGTGTGCTCTCTTCGATCTGGATGATTGTTTTTCGTACAAATTTGTAAATCCACCATCCGTCACTTTATTGTCTCAATGCTTTTGGCACACACATATGCCAGATCAATTTAATCGCTCGGGGCTTAGGGCTATAGTGAAAGGGAGGTACAAAAAGGATTGTACATTGTTTTGAATAAAAACGTAAATCATTCTGTTGCCGCTTACAGCAACGAACTCCCCAGAAAGATGAAAGCCCGTTAAGCTCACATGCCTCCTCCAGCGATGGACCACCATCGCCGGCAGGCAGCCATTAGCAGCCTCATCCAACCCATGCCAATCGGTGGCGTGCATAAGGGCAAGGAAGTTTTCACGATTCTTTTGCGACACATCGTCTGGACAGGACGGTAAAGGGTTAGAAGCTTTCATCGGTTCCATCTTCCTCGCACAATCAGACGACAGTCGAAAGTTTGCTTCTTGGAAAGTGGATGTTTTTGACTTTTTTATTGCTTCAATACTTCGTAGGGGTTGTCGGTGGTTTCCGATGCGGACATGGATCGCTTGAATCGTAACACTTTCTTCGAGTGGTTTTATCCAGTGCGTATTTTTGTGTGCAAGTGAGGAAATCAATGTTTGGAGCTCTTTTCCCAGTATGCTGTGACACATTTGTGACGCTTCATGGTTTATTCATGACGTGTGTGCGCAACCGCTATTCAAACCTGACGGAGAAGAGAATTCCAACAAAACATTTCAAAATTTTGGAAGTTCAAACATAAAACCTGTAAAAAAGTGTGAAAAACCGTAAAGGTTATCGATTTCGAGGTATTACATTTCCAGTCGCAATAATTGATCGAACGGGTAGTACTGCTGTAAACGACAAAGACTAAGAAAAAATAAATAAAAATGCAACCATATCGTGTCAAAACGTGTGGTTGCAATAAAACTGCTCACTTCATCAACTTAACGCTCGATACCAGACACTGCAAGCTCATCGCTAAATCCTGCAGCAAGGAATGATATAATTCGTTGTTGTTAGTAGCTTTTTTTTTCTTTTTTTTGTTTTGAGTTGTTCATGCAAAAAGAGGAGCTTGAAATAAAATCCACTTTCATCAAGTAGGAAGGTAATGCGTCTGAACATAGATGACGCGTAACACATCCTGGAGAGAGCCACATCCTCGTCACAAGACGGATCGATTTTACCCGGATAGAAAACATTATTAACGCAGATTACCAGCACCAGTAGCTAAAGGCTAATCGAGACTTTGTTTGTCATCGTTTTGGTCCCAATTATCGTAGTAAAAGAGAAACCAAATGTATACACATCTTAACACCGTACGGTACAGTTCCCGAGATTTGACCGGATATATTCATAGCCCCGGAAGAATAATTAATCATCTTATAACGGTCACTCACGCAGGCAGCAAAGGCCTGAAAAGGGGAAAGAATGGCAAGTTAACAAAAAAATATTGCCACAACCAGACTTCTTGTCGCCGCTTGTTTACAATGGGTTGCAAAGTGTTGTTGTCGCTGCTGCGTGTTGGTATCACGAGGTAAAGTAGAACTAGCGATTAAACACAGAACCAGCTTCCGGTTTGTAGTGTTAATGTTGAATGTATCGCAACGAAGGCAACTATGTTTTTAGTGCCATAAAAGCAGAAGAAAATCAACGGATTTGGTTAAAACCACGAATGTTTTCCACTTAGTGGTGTGAATTATTTTATCTTGTTAAACGCATTTGCAATAATATAATGTCATGTTTCCGGGCGAGAAGCGTGAAAAAACACTTGTTTCAATGGACATATGGACATGGCGGGTTTTGAAAAGAATCGTTTAAAACGAAAGATGAGGACCGAATGATTTAGGCCAAAGTTTACTATATGTCATCTTGTTGTTACCCAAAAGAGGAAAACAATGTATTTGATTAACTTACACGATGTCAAATGCCGGGCCCTTTCGTGTTAAATTTATTTTATAAACCGAAAGTAAAGTACTTCAAGATACATGTTCAGTTATAGTTCTTCAACACTTTGACCGCTGGCCTGGCGTCACAGTTTTTTGAGTGAGTATGTCAAGAGAATTTCTGAGCGCCAGAGGCAAAGCTGAACGATGGGCAAAACCACCATGCGAATTTATATGACGCGGCGCTTAAAGTGTTAATAAGTCTTAATAGCTTGATGAAATTTTCTGAAATAAACACACAAATATGATTGTCAAGAATAAGCATTGTATTGTATTGTAGCAGCTGAAGTAAACAAGCGAAATCACCCATTCTCCCATCCATCGTTATTCACCGAGAAGTTGCCCCCTGTTTTCGATACAAAGCCAATAAGCATTAACATGCGAGCGAAGTTGCCAACTCATGGTGAAATAATCACAGCCACGATGGAGACGCCTGGTCGCTCAAGGCGTTCTGAGTAACGGGTCGATCGAAAGTAGAAACTATCCGGGCAATTGGCGGCTGCTTACATCATACTCTTTTTCTCGTTAACAAAAATAAATGTAAAAAAAGAAAAATTAAAAAAAATGTTAATCATATGTAGCACATGAATTCATTCAAAGAGGAAGCGGAGGTTGCGCTACATTTTTGCTTTTGCTTCGACCTTAATTTTCTGTGTAGTTGATTGTCAGGGGAGTTGCTTATTTTTGCAGTTGTGTACGCGTCATATTTTACCACAATACTTTGAGTCCAAATTGCATCTATCAACCTCACGTAGCCAGGGCAGAAAAAATCAGCCCTCATCGTGCACGCTGGCAGGAAACCATTAGGTCTACCGTATGTTCCGTTTCCACAAAAACCCTTAATTTGTATTGGGGTTCCTTGGTTCATGGTAGGCTAGTGGGATAACCTTGCCTATCCAATGCCCTCGTTAAGCAAGCAAGTGAGGATCGATGTTTTAGGGGCACAAAGGTTTCCCAAGGTATTTTACCTCAACCAAGTGAAAACATCGCAAACATAGCTGGGAGAGAGAGTTTTACATTTTTGTTTGTCTTGAGCAACGCTTTCTATCTTCTTCATCGTTGAGAAGGTGTGAACCAAAGGCAAAACAATTTTCGTAACTGCTCTTGAGCATCGTATTATACCATCGCAGAAATAAGCTGGGTTAAATAAAGGAACAGGTTGTAATTCCGACAATTATCTCAACCCGTAAAGCTTTGACTCGGAACATCTATCATCCTGAGTTGTTCAAGCTGCGGAAATCTCCAATTGCTTCTCTCGAATGTCTTCGAAGCTGCCGAAAGTGATTTCAAATTGTAATATCTTAGTACAATTCTAAGCCAATATTCATGACTGTTGCGCTCGATGTTTCGTAAACTTTCGTAAACTATGCTCACATCGTGATAGCGTACAAAATGAACCACGAAAGTGGTACGGCTTCATTCACAAGGAGGTATAAAAACACATGAATATTCTGCTAATAAGCAAACAGATTAAAATAATTTCATTTGTGAATAATTGTTTTTTTTTATTGCTTTTCTTGTCTTTTCTCACGTTGCACGAGAAAAACAATGGTGGCAACGGCCTACCGGCATACGTAGCCGGATCACTAGGACGGACTAGGCCTATTTGCCGGTGTTGATTTTAACCCTCCCCACAGCTACATTTTTGGTGCAAATAAATGTAGCGTAAAACTTTCCTAATGAAATTGAGCGTGAGAGCGTTGGCCGTGGTATGCGCCGAGTATGCGGGCGGACATCAGGTGTGCCAAAGAAGCTTGGGTGGGCTGTGGCGATCGCTGGATTATATTACACAACATCACAACCGGCAGCTAGTGCTTGGCTTTGGGCACCTGTTGAATGATGTGTGGTGTGTTTTATGTGTCTTTCAGTCCGTGGGAGCTTTGGTATTTGTAGGTTTTGGCACAACTAACCGAAATTCTCAGGATCTCAGGCTAGGAGGTTGTTTATGCTAAGGTTAAGGTGTTTGTTTCTTGTTTTGCTTGTTTGCAGTATTTCATCTGGTGTGCAACATCCGCTGACAAGGTACGGGTTGAAGAAATGGCATGTACATGTACATGTACACGCTACGCACCTCCTCGGTGGCTGACGGTGGCGGGAAATTGACCGATGGTGACATACCTGGAGGGCTAGTAAAAAGTGCAACATTATTGCTTCCTTGACTTGCTTCCCTTACTCGTAAATGAGTTCTTTGGTAAAACGGAATGAAGCTAATTAATTGTAAACACGAGGGTTTTGCTTCTCGTTTAGCTAATGCCATGAAAAAAAAAGCCTCACGCGGTCCAGATCCCCTCCACCGTGACTGGTGCTGTAAGTGCAAGTTTGTGGTTGAAGGAAGAAAGCAAAACTAAACTCTACCTCCACTTCAGTGAGTATTTTAATTTTTATTTATAGGTACACTGTTTTGAAGTGAATAAACCCAGTGCAGGTTGCTTAACATAGAAATCTTTGTTTTTTTTTTTTTGTGTAATATAAATAGCTGTCTCCATTAGCAAATTAGCACAACGTATAAACGCTACTGCTTAAACCGTTCCTACTGTTTTATGTTAGCGACTCAGAAAGTATGAAGTAAATCGGATTAAAGTTTGACTAATCGTAAAACACTCACGGGCTTACAGTTTGATGGTGTTCACAATCATTAAGTAATTTATTGTCAGCATTTAATGAACCGAAAAGAAAACATAGATACACGCCATTATACGTTAACGAGCTAGTGTTTGATAAATGGATCGCATTGGATTTGTGTTCTTTTATGGCATTAAAAATGATTTAAAATTAAAATCTTCTTTTGTGCTAAAAGATGCTATAAGCAAAACGAAGAAGGATATGAATAAATGAATTCTAGATTCAATTATGATGGGTAATGCTTATCCCGGAATTATGGTATGCCAGGGATGGTTTTTGTGAAACAATCATGCTGTGAGCCGGCGTAATATTTTAAGCAACTTTTCCTTTGCTTTTTACAGTTAAACATTTCTAAAGAATGATTTACTATGAGTGTACTAAGCCACATAGTTTTAACACTTCTTTTGAAGATGCGTAACAGTCTATAAAATTATAAAACTTTTAAAACGTTCTGAAGGCAATTATAAGACTGTCTGTTAAAACTAAAATAATAGCAATATAGTTTCAACATGTCTTTTGATAATGTTTAAGAGTATATAAAGTTGTTAAAACTTTAAAACGTTCTGAAGACGCCTATAAGACTTATAAGATAGCTTACTCTAATCAACCTCTAGTCGTATTCGTAGCACGTGTCGAGACTTTTTATTTGAGACTGAGGCATCAATATTAACTGATCTTATAAAATGCATCTTAAGTGTTGGATGAAGGGAATATGGAACAAACTATACAGGCTGTACCTGAGATATGCTATTAAAGCAAAATGTGGAGAAGTGGTTATCAGCCATTATCTATTTAAGTTTCTTTTCCTTTCGCTTCGAGTGAGATTGTACCAAATCTGAAAACCGCGATTGTGTAAATATGCGTATACCAGGTTCCGCTTATTTCGAACACCACCTCTAATAAAATTAAAATTTGTTAGTCTGCACAAGCGCTTCCTGAAGTAATGTGATGTTGAAAACTATGTTAGCTACACAGATAGCACTACAAATCGACTAAACTTGTGATCAGGAAAGTCTGACGGATCCTAAGCCAATGGATATGATCCTTGTTTATTGATAGGATTGTTGATTTGTGTGTCCAATATGTGTCAGGTATGTTAATATGGTCATAAACAACTTAATAATATACATGGGAATTTTCAAAAGAATTTCACGTCAATTTTGTTATGGCACAGCCTTGAAAAGGCTTTTGGTACCATTTGAAGGCGTTTTATATTAATATGTATTTAAAAAAAATCAGATGCATGTTAATGAGGCACTTTGATGTATTGAAAATTGTTTAAATGTATTTCAACAATGACATTTTCTTGTACTTGATTTCTGCTCATACGCGAGCGATTTCAGAATCAGAAAAAAATATTAAGACAACATCATAATTCTCAAATAATTATCAACCATGATTATGACTTCATAATAATTACTTCATTGCCGTCTCATGAACATATCCATAGTATTAAGCAGGAATTCTGATGGTTTGATTGCGCCCCACATTTTATAGGTCTAGAAAAGGTTTAACTAGTAGTCTTAACAGAGTTCTGTAGCTGAGCCATTTCAGTCTTAAGTGAGTTTTATTGTAGTCTTGTTTAAAATGCTCCTTTGGATCCTACATTACATTAGTCATTCGTGCGGCATGGGAATGTGTAGTACCTCTTCGTGGCTCATAGGAAGGTGAGGAAAAACGTGTAGGAATGCGAAACGGATTAGAAGGTTACCCATATGTCTCGGTGTACTCACACTCTTTTTTAAAGGTCTGTCTACCTTTAACACGCACTCTCTAGACTAAAAGAAGAGAAAACACTTGTCTGAGACCCGAGTCTAAACGCAATTTTTCGATTTATCTTCCTTTTTGCGAGCGTTTTGTTGTAAAATCTTCCCGATGGAGAACAGGAAACACTTTCACCTATCATATCATATGTTTAGCGGAAAGTTCTTCTGATGTAATAAATGTCTCACATTACATCGTGATGGATTTTCGTTGCGTACAGAGAGCACACAGTACTCCAGCAGGAAGACGAGACTTGCAGCAGCTTTGCTTTGGCCTTATATTTACCCGGACTAATTAGGCTTAACTTAAGTTTAAACATCCTAAAGTGGTGCTTTATGAGATGATAGTGACGGTGAAACAAATAAAGAAAGCATAAATTGAGAGTATTACTCTTTCCTTGAGTTTGCAATCAGCATTCTGCAGAGCTTCTTCCGCATTCCACAATAGTGCTCTCTACTAGGAGAACAATATATTTATGATATTGATAGTCATATTCAATGAACCGGAAGAGATGTATGTCTACATCGTTAAAAAACGAATTAATCATTCTTCTTGAAGTTCCAAAAATTCTTCCTCACGCAATTGGAAGTATCAAGATGCAAACGAGTATCATCTCTTATCAAAACAAAAACGATAAAATGACCTAAGATAAAACATTCAAATGATCATTTTGCTCTTCGGCAGTTCTTAGCGAACCGTGTGAATTCTTATCAACACGCACTACAGTACACTGTAAAGAAAAACGGAGAATGGGTTTAATCGCTTGAGTCGCATAATGGCCTTGTTGTGCCTGTTGATTTCCGTTGGCTTCATTTTGCCTCGCTGATCTTCGGTAGTATGCTTGCGTATGCAGCATCTTTCCACCATAATGAATCTCATCCATGGAATGACAATTTTATCGGATATGTAGGCGACGCGGCAATGTCTGATACATGCCACACTTGGGAAGTAGGACGTGCAGTACGGATACATTTTTTTTTTTGAATGACAAATCGTTTTTCAATCAATCTGGTAAACCATCATCAACTTAAGTTTATTAAAACTTCATTTACTATGCATTAAATACATCCCGTTAACTGGCGCAATCAATCAACTCGGGTGCCTTGTGTGGCAGCAAAACGTTTACCATCCATGCGCGTGCCATGTCCGCCGATATCACGAATATATGACACGTCGTTAATTTTCATAGCTATCCACGCTGCTTTTCACTTTCCTGCTGCACACGTTTCTCTGCATGTCTCCGCGTATGGCCCTGCATTCTTTTGTTGTTTAGACATTCTCGTTCGCTGAGATATTCGGCCGAGCTGAAAAGACCTTTCCTCGGCTTTTCGAATGCATTCCAATCATCACGCTCAAGAAAAGAAAAGCTTCGGCTATAGTGACTATCGCTATGCGAGCAACATGACTATCCGGCGTAAAGCAGGATACCTTCAGCAATGTTTCAATCGGCTTAAGCCATGCGTCTGCGTTTTAGTGTTCCCTCGTTTGCTCCGACTACCGACTAACGATGATTGTCAGCTTTGTGTGCAACTTTCGTTGAATTCACGTGCAAAGTTGAACGATATATGCAAAGAAAGAAAATGAGAAAATAGGGAAAGCCCGGCCCAGTGGAAGAACACATTCTTGTGTCGTTACAAAAAAAAAATCATAGAAGCTGTTAGCCGACCCGTGACAGACAGGCAAAGATGCATGATAGTGCATCAGCAAGAAAGTGAAGCCATTTATCCACCGATGCTTTCTTTTCTTTCGCTGGGCTAACAACTTGTAGATGTGGAGTGGAAGTTGTTAGGCATAAGGAAGGAGGTCGGAATTTCTCCAGATTAGCTGCCTTTGTAAAAATCGTTACGAACTGCAAGCTTTTGTGAGCACGTCGCAACGCCCTGCGAGCTGTTGGCCGTTCAATGGGTTGACTTTGGAAGTAATTGCGTGCATAAGCCAGAAAAGACTCTGAGAAAGGAAAGGTTACTGTTAGATTATTATGTTTTTTTTATTTTTTTGCACTATGTGTTTTAAGATCCCGAACAAGGACCGATAGAAATAATTCATCCCGTTGCATTCAAAATGGCTATCCATAAGCATGAGGCACATTTATAGGCCTCTTTACCGTTCTGGTGGATTGCTTCGTACGAAAGACTGCAAGCGTGTCATGGAAAAGGATAGCTTTTAACTAGCTTTGGGCCAAGATTTCCCTCCCATTACCATTTCTAGATTAAGGAGTAATTTACGTAATCCACAAACGTGCGGAAGGATTAAACTTATGGATCGGAAACTGTCGCTTGTCGGAAATTTATATCTGCAAAGTGACCGTGAATAAAAGATTTTGTTAACATTGTGCAAGCAGCTTCCTTGAAGCTTCCACACGAAGCGAACCGAAAGCAAACATGACCGAGGACTGGAGACGTCATCGCATCGCGAGACGAATATAAATCATCGCTTGCCATCGAGCGCCTGTGTCATAATCAAGCACAAGCGTCGGGGCAACACAATGTCCTATCCGACAAGAACACCGGGATAGAACATGAAGTACCGTCAATACAACCAGTATGGTGGAGTGTTATCGAGAGTGACAAAAATATTCGCATGCAAAGAAGCCTTCAACCTGCCGGGTGGAAGATGAACAACGTGCTCATGTTTTGCAATGACGTATATGCTACGTCTTATCATGATCGATGTTTTAATTGTTCGTGTTCTTTTTTTTTTGAGTTACGGTTTGATCATCTTTCTCTTTTTTCGTACTCATTGTGAAAGCTTGGACACAGTTTTGATTGTGTAGCATTTTCTAATAATTGAAATACTTCTTTTGAACAAAACCAGGTGTTGCGTCCAGGAACAAAGCTTTTTCTTTCGCGAAGTAAAAGTTGAAACTTCATTTTTCTTAATTCACTTTAACTGTATTAAAAAATTCACTGAACTTGCTTCTCTTGGCACGATGGTAGAAAGAGGTCGATTTTCGTCTTCGTGCCCGTTTTAAAAACTTCGCGCAAACCCGATTGCGGTCATTCCACTTAACTTGCGCAGGTTCATCCGTTGCACGCGAAGCTCCTTCGGGATGAACCAATCCTACTCTCTCTATTCCGCCCATGTTTGCTTCGTCTATGCTACCTGTCCCTCTCTCTCACTTCACCACAATGCATCTGTCAAACTAGAACCGCTGTTGATAACCAACACCAGGTGCGACATTTACTTTCAAATAATTTTATGGATAAGATTATTGAATTAAAAATAGTTTTTATATAATAACACTTAACAATAATAACAATATTTATATAGTAACACTAATAACAACAATAATAAAACAAAACAATTTTTATCAGTGCACCCATTTTCAACAAACCTCATACACTGTTGAGCTGTCAATTTGCCTTGCAGTCTCCTCGCAAATTATGACTAACTCAATTATCCGAAATTCACGCTCATTGGAACAGATAGTAATTAAAGCAGTAGCTAGAATCAGATTATTCTATTTTTGTCAAAACTTGACTTGCATTCAGCATATTTAAATAATGTGTTTGTAAGCAAACGGCTTTGCCCTTTATTTCAAAAGATAAAATAAATAAAATTAAAATTGTTTGCACAATGATATTTTATTATTATGCATCATTAGCTTTCTATTATGTTTTTAACAAAAATCTGTGTTGTGCTAGTCATTTTTAACATTGAAAACCAGTTAAAGCTTATCGAGATGTGAAGATTTTCAGTTAATTGGTTTGAAATTTGTTGTTACTATTTTAACTAACTAAGCTGATTAGAATGATATGATTTGTTCTTTTTGTTTGAATTTTGAAAAAAAAATGCAAATATTTGAATATAACCATTCCAAGCCGGTCTGGTGGTACAGTCGTCAACTTGAACGACTTAACAACATGCCCGTCATGGGTTCAAGCCCCGAATAGACCGTGCTCCCATACGTAGGACTGACTATCCTGCTATGGTAACAATAAGTCACTGAAAGCCAAGCTCACTTCACTAGTGGGTACAGGCAGGCCTTGACCGACAACGGTTGTTGTGCTAATGAAGAAGAACCATTCCAATATCCCATAAGAAGTACCTACTGACAGTTTAATTTGAATGCATGCACAATCACACTTACACAAACATATAACACACTGCTTTTGAGTGCGGCTTGAGTGTAAACACCCGTGTAGACTGTTCGTGCCGCAAACAATTCGGCTGCCGTCAAATATCAAATTGATGACATGTGCTTCAATCTCGTCTCAATCGTCACGCGGCCCAACCACCTTCCAGCAAACTGTGTGATGTCTCGCTCATCTTTACTCATTGAAACTAGCTACGTGTTTGTCATTGTCCTTCTCAAATAGTATCCACCTTCACCGCGTTTTTATTGCGTCAGTGTGTGTATGGGTTTGTGTGGTTCTTTTTGTTGGCTTGTTCCTTATTCTAAGATCTTACAGGCAGCAGGAATCGAACGCTTCTGCACGGCAGTAGTGATTTGTCATCGCTTTCACTAACGACAAACATGAACCTAGCAGGCCGCAAACAACTTGACAACTTGAAGACAGCACCCCCAAGGGCCATTCGAGGTTACTGTTTATGTATATCCGGGTGTTGAGATCGATGAAGCTATCATTTTTTCCAAGCCTGAGCCAGCTGTTAGTAGCTGGTAGTGGTGTGTTCTGGGTAGTGACATTTCTCAGCTGGGCAAAAATCATTGTTGGTTTTACATGAGTGTCTTTTTATGCATACATGCCTCGAAGTTTCGAAGACTCGTTCCATGATGTAAGCAAAATTTATCATCTCGATGGATTTATCAAGACTTCCAGCATTTCCTTTCACCGTTGGAATAGTTCTATTCGCACACAAATCATAATAATGTGTTAAGACTACTGGCTTTTTATCAATTCAAAGGAGGAGCAACACCAAAAGATGCCGAGAAACGATTGACGCGATTACTAGAAATCATAAGAATTGGGTTTTCGACTGTGCAATACGTACTCGTGCATGTTAGTCACCCAGTAGAACAGGTTAGGAGTACATCCTTCAACCTAGCACAAAACAACCTTGAAATGAATGGGATTTTGTGATGTCACATCATAATTACACTGACACTCATGCGGTGATAGAAGGTAAACCCTTACAAACCGCAGATGGAAACCCTTTTGCAGATATTTAAGTGAGTGGGAGAAGTTCAAGGGATGAAACATGGATACAATTTTTAGGAATCATGGCTTGGCCTTTTTCTGTATCATATCCTCTGCTCAATTCAGACGTAAGATGTCACGAGCAGTGCCGAGTTCTCTATCTCATTGCTCTCGTGGTATCCGTTTATCATAACATCTTGCAATACCGCCTGCTTGAAGAAGCATCACAAACATCCAAACGTTTAAAACATGCCACACGCTGAATTCTGCGCCATGTATCGCACCACAATCCACACCACATAATGTTAAACCATTCGACTTGAACTAAAATGCCTCCTTGGAGGTCGTGTGCATGCCATAATTTTATATCTTCATCGAATTGACTTTGAATATTTCATCATTTTCCGTCAACATGCTTGCAGGAGATCGCAAAAGTCAACGATACCCCACATGAGTAGCAAAACACCTCATTCTCTCACTTTAAAAGCCATGCTGACACGATAATTTTTACGTTGAACGTTGTGTGCCGTCTTCCTCGTTGGTGTGATTGTTTCGTGAAGCAATAAAATATTGTTTACGACATCCGGGAAATGGCATATACCACTCCGGTGCACCCGGATGGTGTACACATTCGCCTAGTGTGAGCGAGTTTTACGGAAATCAGTTTTCTCGAAATTGAATCTCCTAACCGCATGTTGTCTGATGGCATTGGTTCGGATTTATGGCCTAGGACATACGAGATGTGCGTTGAGTTGGTGCTAGAACAATGGCTTATACCTCCCGACGAAAGCTGCTGATCTGGGCGTATTTGTGTGTGTTTGTAGGTTCTTTGTAATCTGGCCTTGGCCGTGAAGTTGTGTGAAGACGTTCCGCAAAGCCAAGTAAACCTTTGCGTTATCCCGTGAGAGCTCCGAGAAAGCCTAATGGTTCCCGTCTTGTATAATTACTTTACAAAATTGTGGCAAAGCTTACATGGCGGAAATGATGCTTGATAGCATGATGGTGTGACGTGTAAGATCGTTGGAAGTTATATCCTTACCGTCTTCTACACTTCCATTCTTTCCCAGGAAGTTTGATTCTTGCTATCTTTGTTTTGAAATTTGTTTGTGTGTGTGCGTTTAGATTTAGTTTAGATTAGATGCCCGAATGAGCTACTAGTATTTCTTCTACGTTCTCGCAATCAACCTGTCAACATCAGCGTGTCAGACCAATGCTTTCACCCTTTCCCTTGTCCCGCAGCAAAAATATTAACAGTTAAATCCCAACATTCCGCCTTTTTAAGAAAAGCTCACCGGAAAGTAACTTGAACATCAGCGTAATCGTTGTGTCTTACGTACTTGTGCGGTTGTGGAGGAATAGATCGCACTTTAAAACCATGGCAAGTGATTGTATCCGTCACTCAAGATTCTCGCTGCTCGCTGCTGCCTTCCAATTGCTGCCAACAGCATTGACAGCTGGAGTGCAAAGAATAATAGAACATAATCTTCAGCAACAAGAAAATTTTCGTAAAATGTCGAGCTATTTCATTCACGTAGAGTTGCGTTCTCTTTTCAGTCCACCAGTGGCCAGTAGCCCCTTCAAATCCCAAACCGAGAGCGAATCGGGAAATCTGCCATACCGAGCAAATTGTAAAGCAAGAAATTTTTTGGCCAGAAAGGATCATTGATTCTCTTTTTAAATCCACCAGCCACCTCGCTCATACACATCAATCTGAAATGAACGGTTAGTGAGTTTATTGGGAAGGTATTGTGCTCGACCAACGTTTTAAAAGCTGACGCATGGTGGAAGATGGAAGTGAGTGATTGTTGAACGACTTGTTTATCACAACAACCTCTAGGACGAATGGGAGTTGCATCAATTCCAGAGTCTGAGAGCTAACGAGCTGTAATGAGAGGGTTACTTAAAGTACTAGGGATGGCTATCTTTCCCAACTAACCACAGATAACCAGAATCTGGACTCGTTACGGATGAATTAGGGATAATCGGCTGACAAATGATTGGCGTTTGTCGAGCTGCACTGTACATCCATTTCTCTTCTTAATTTTCAACCGATTAGAAGTCCTCGAGTGACAAAAGCTTTTAAGCATTAAACAAACCGGCAAACTAACCACGGCTCCCGTCCTCCCGCTGCTACGGTTTGGCATCGAAGCCATCCGTTTTCTGTCGAATTTATTCATCGTTTAAAGAGTCTTCCACAGCAACTTGTTTGGTTGCGTGGCACAGAGAAAGATAGAAATCAAATTAAAAAGTTCTGTTGGCTCAAAGCTACCAGGCCTGAGAAAAGACTTTGAGTGAATAAAAAATCTTATAGAATACCTATACACACATGGTACACAAAGGGAGGGAGTTTCCTTCCAGAGGCATTTGTGCTATGAACGGCACAGCACAGTTATGGCTTCCCTTTTCTGCCCAGAATTCGAATAATCTGGACCAGATGACAAGCAACAACTGTGGGTTTATTTTCTTTTTAGTTTTGATGTTTGTTTTCTTCTACGTTTTGCTTTCACTGTCTCGTACGCTGATCACCAACGGCCGAGGAACTAGAAAAACACGTCTGCGACTATCGGCGCTGGACGTTGTAATTAGAAAATTCAATCCTGCGCTTTCGCCCCGCGCGATAACAGAACTAATTCGGTTGTCGGGACGAAAATCAACGGGTTTCTATTTGTAAAAATGAAAACTACAATTAAAACGCTGCTCTTTCCTCATTGCAGACACTCGACAAAGTGTCGAAGCATGCTACGGAAGAGGAATGAGGCTTGAGGACTTCCCCGTTGTCAAAGTGTATGAATTGCGGTGGAAACGATTCTAGTTTCTGGTGTGAAGAAAATCAGGGCGTCCGGTGTAGTTTTCGTTCATTATCGATTTGAAAATACGTATCAAGTGTTCACATGCAACTAACTGATTGCTCAGGGACGAGGAGCCAGGGGCAGCAGTAGCGAGGGACAGATCGAGCGTTGATCATTGCGAGATTGGAATTTGATGAATTGTGTCTTTTTGTCTATTTTCCGTTTCAGGTAAGCGATGGTACAGATGCTGGCAAGAGTTGCAACTTCAGAAGGAAATGACATTCTCTTCTCCAACGACAATCGTAGCCATGTCGGAGAGAGCTGGAAAAGACAGGTCTGTCAGGTGAAAGCGTTAATTAAATGTTTAGACGTTTAAAATTGCTTACGATTTGAACACGTTTTCGCATTACAATTTGATTCCCATTATTCTAAATCGTTCTTCAAAGAGACTAAGGAGGAAACACCTACAAATGGAAGACTTCATTTGTATCCATAGGTCGTCCGTATTGGGTTGTGACATGTTGATCGCTACGTTCAGATTGAGGCGAAATGAAAAAACAGAACGTTACGAAATAAATGTCTTCACTGAAATGAAAGTCAGCTGACCAGCTAAAGTTGGTCATCATACATAACGGTCAGGAGTTTTGATACAGCGTGCCAGTAAATAGTCGGAGTGATATTTGGTTTCAAAAAGTCCTGACTTATGACACTCCCTAATCTGATAACTGGGTACCATCGCCACTTTGCATTAAACCGAGCGACACGATGGTTGATATCAAAAGACCTTTTTTTCACTCGAATGGGGAATATATAAAGCCTAGATTGTGCTGCTGGTGAAAATTTGGTGTGCTTTGCATCTCTTTGATGAAGACGTTTTCGAAACGGAGGTGTAGAGGAATCAGGAACAAAAAGATTAGGCTTCGACTGGACTCTCTACGATAAAGCAACACTCATGCTGAGGAACGGCATCAAAAGTAAACCACAAAAAAAAAACTTGTCAAGCAACGATAGTATCTACAGCGACGGAGAGTGTGACAGCACAAAGATTTGAATGAACAAGTTTTAAATCCACAAATTGCCACAATATTTAAATCACCGGCTCCATTTCATAGCCACGATATGTCCTATTTAACACCAAGTTCCAAATTTGAACCTCGCCAATTGCTTACCCCAATGTACACTTCTGTAAACATGTCATCGTTACAGACATCAAAACAGTACCAGCCGGATGTCACCGTTGTATTCTATCGTTGCACGCATGGTTCTCCGCACTATCTGCTTTGGAAATGCTACACGGTTTGTAAGAGCATTGCTTGCATCACCTTCCACTCTAAACCGTGCTTCAACATCGTGACGATGTCACTTTTAGCCGATCCTGTGCTATTTTGACCAAAGGTTGGCTGCGGTATCCAAAGCTAAGAGTGTAAGTTAGCTTGTGGTGCGAGCTAGTAACGTTTGATGCGAAAGCACTCCCGAGCAGATCATGCCTAGCCGTGGGATGCATTTATTGAAATATTTATTTCACTACGTACTCGTTTTTTACTTTTTTTTCCACCGGTGGACACTTGTTGGAAGTTGTTAACCATCGAGGTCAGAGATTTTTCCGTTACTAAGCCGGGACATCAAGTTGCTGATTGTACGTACTAAAACCATACGCGACCTACGAGAAGCATAACTACTGCAATTGGTGTTTTCAACGATGGACCATTTCTGCACTCACTGGAACACAACGCACGGCAACGGTAACTGCGGCTCTATGAGAACAAATCTGGCTTCGATGTTTGGTGTTGTTGCATAATCAAGTCAACAGTTATGGTTTCGGTGAACCGTTTTCCAGTGGCTGCACTAGCTGTGGTTTGCTACCCGAGGGGAAAGAATGATTGCTTGGAAGGCCATATCAAATCCCATCGCCACTTTCATTGCACTCACACATACATGCAATGTATGCAATCCACAAATGCTCTATGTTGTGTCTTGGTAACATACCACCACTTTGAAGGGTTCTTCGGTTAGTTAGTTAGTTAGTTAGTTCTTTTATTTCCATTTTTAAATTTCTTTAGTAAGTACAACAGTTTGAAATCTTACATGATAATGGGTGCGAAACTATGTTCTCTCCTCATTGAATTCTAATCTTAATGGCAATCTTGGCCGGAAGGACTTAGAAGATTTCTAACAAAAACTAAATTAAGGAACAATTTGGTTAAGGGGAAAAAATATAATTGGAATTGAAAACCCCTTGGCTGAATACAAGACTTATACTAATTTTTGCTGCTTATGATACTATGTACAGGCCTTGACATAAAAATAAAAATAATAATAGTAATTGTAAACCTAAAATTATATTTTTAAGAGTTCAATTCTCTTAGTATTTGCAGTGGGCTAGTTGTGCACTTAGCGTTATAATTTGAATTCAACCTGTCTAATAATTCCACTATTGTGGGAATGTTACATTCGATGTGTAATGCAGCTGTGTTGTACCACCGAGGGACTCTAAGGATAGCTTTCAAAAATTTGTTTTGGGCTCTTTGTAGTTTTAATTTGTGTGACTGGGCACAATTTGACCAAATGGGAAGGGTTCTTCGGTAGCACAGTGTATACGTACAGTTTCTGTACCGTTCTGTCCTACCATACAACATTGGGTATTGGATCTTGTTGCGCCAACAGCATTCGTTCGAAACCAGCAAGTTAGCATAAATATTTGTAGAACCGTTTGCTGCGGGCATTTTTTTGGGGAGCAATTGAATTCATCACCATCCTCACAAGACACTGGCGCAGGGTCTTTCTGGTGCGGTTAGCGGTCGCTGGTGAATCGCAGCATAAAAGTAAATCTATCTTTTTGGAAAAACAAATCCACAAGAAAATCGTATCTCCAACACCAACAATGAGCGCCTAGTGGATCGAGTGCTTTCTCTGAAAGTGTTACTTGATTACCTTCCAATGAAGCAAAACACGCTCGTCCCGTAATGCGAAAAAAAAGTCATGAATTTTAATGTAGCTTCACGCGTATCACGAACCACTGTATTGGGCTCGGTTCAACGCCTTGTCCTATGAACCGTGCAACACAAAATCCGTTTTTTTGTGAAGCCCCTCTAGCGCCCTATGGTTCGATGCTCATTGTACGCTTTGCGCGTTGCAATTAACACATTTTTCGTGCTTTTCTTATTACGAAAATACCACACTAAACGCAGACACTCTGAGCGATCCTGGTTCAAACGTAGCAAACGAACCTTCAGCGTCTAAGAAAACAAGCAATACAACAAAGTGTGAAGAACAATATCAATTGTGGGTCGAAATTTCCGGCATCACTTTCATTGCATTACGAAACGCTGTCAACGCCGCCGACGCTGATTGAAGACTGCTGTCTGACATCGGAGAAAGGACGGAACTGGAGGTCGACGAACCCTGCACGGTTGGGTAAACAGCGACAAAAATGCCAATCCTTCGCACGAACGCGTGCATCGGTCTGCGTGAATATGATCAAGCACTTATTTCGACCGGGTTTGAGTTCAAAATGAACGATGAAAAACAAACGAACAAGTACACCCCAAGTGGCCGTTTGGTCGACCAAGAAACGTCACTTCGTCATTTATAGGTATGATCGTCCGGATCACGTACACGTGACAAATGTATTCGCAACGCGGGAAAATGAAGTATCTGAGCCTTTGTTTGGGTACGATGAAATGAAGTTCTTCCTTACATGGCCCCTCTTGCAGCCGTGTCTGAGGACAAGAGTGTGTTAGCATCAAAATTGCATCCAACCGCGTTTCACGTTCACCACTTTGACACCATTCACTGACATTACCGAAGAAGCATGTGCGAACGCACACGCCTTCGCATCAGGAGGCTTTCCGTCTATGTGGCTTTCCGTTGGCTCAATGAATGAGTACACGGCCCTGTCATGACAACTTGTAATCAACCACGATGCAAAATTTCCACCTGTGATGCGTACCTTTGGCTTGACAATCCAACCATCTTCCGATAACGAAAGCATCATGATGACTTTGGGTCTTGGTACACGTGGAGTTGGTGAGTGCGGCGAGCTAACAGGTTGCGATTCCAGGTTTAAGGAAAAAAGGAGTTGCTTCTGCCACCTCTTATGCATCTTTGTGGCCCGCAAAGGTCACAGGTCCTTTGCACAAGAGGCACAAATACCTCGTGAGTGTGTATCGGTGCGCAAGGCGTACATTTCATTAACATGCAATACCGAACACCTGCCAACTTGTGCACGGTTCAAATCACTCGCTTCCACGGATACGAGGCTGGGAAAACTTTTTCCATTCGCTCTTTCACCACTACTCTCTTTTGCTCTTTATCTATTTTCCCGGTATGAGAAGGCTTCTATTACCGTAGCCACCTACACATGACAAAAGTCCAACGTATATTTGCGGTGAAAGTAAGCCATTCATTGTAAGTTTCGGCCAATGGAGCACGTGAGGCGCAATTGCGACCGTCGGACGTGGCAAAAATATGCATCAAATAAATGACAAATATTTCCATCTCTCAGCGGATTAGCTCTAGCCAAGATAAATGTTTATTATGAGCTTCGTTGGTCACCATCAGCCACATTGTGACTGCGAGATGTCTGGGATGCAACAAATGGAGTGTGTAGGATGTGTTAAAATAATAATTCCACGCTTGAGTGCTACCAACAACTACCATCTTACACTGGACTCGGTGTCGAATTATGGCTAACTGTCCCGTGGACTATCAAAACCTGTACGAATTTACGTTCTGCTAACTTTTGTTCACATTTGGCTACACTACGCGCAAACTTTGTTAATCGCTGTCACGGCGCATTGTCCAGTGATGGTTGTGACATTGCTTCACCCGAAAGGAGACCATAACAGACTGCACGAAACGTGCCTGGGAAGTGCAAACGCGCACGCCGTTTGTATCAAATGGGAAAAGTTTCCCTTGTTTTCTTACGACTTCCTGTGTGCCTTAGCTGGAACGAAAAACAAAAAGGTGCTTCTGATTCCTAATCTGCCCAATGATCTCGTAAGTATAAACCAATACTCTCATCCTCTGTATCGGCTATGCGCGTTGCTTTGCTTTCGTTTACCACAACCGAGATGAACAGGACAAGTCAAAACATTTACTTTCACCAGGACTACCTGCACTTCAACGATAAACAGCAATCTCTACCAGTAATGAGTGATTAGGTGAGGGCATCCTTGTACTTTTTGGATGGAAGTACGCCTTAAACAAGCCGATTCGAATGTTTTTGCTATTACTATTTTCAGCTGTTAAAACATTCCACAAACTACCATTAAAGTGATTCATGTTCGACCGCAATCAGGTTCCATCGACCCGGGTTTTGGGGGCAACGGGACGCAAAAGTCAAAAGGCTATAGACCTAGCAACCGGACCGTTCGGAGAGAACAACTTATCCCACACCTGTCTGAAATAGATCAAAGACGATTTGTTAAAATTATCCAGGTGCTTACAGACATTATCTTGTTGGGGATGTAATCATATCATAAATTCCGACCTCTTTTACGTTACCTACGGCACCTCCGGGTTTGGTTGAGGTAGTTGAGGAGCTCAGGTGCGTTTGATTGTTACATTTTGTTGTAGTGCTGAAGCGGAAATGGGATTAAATATTTACTAAGTTCTTTTCTACGCACTGTAGAGTTTAGTCATGTTTAGTAATGTGCAGGAAAGCATAGACTCGAGGGGCAAAATCAATCGAAAGCAAAAAGAGCACGGCAATAACATCAAAATATGAGTTGATGGTGCGGAAAACGGATGCCTCTGTCTGCATCATGAATCATGCAGCTTCCAGGATCAACGCAACTTGCGGATCCTGCGTTCCAGAATAGGATGACAGCGAAACTTATCGGTACGCCCGTCTCAATAGGATGTTATAGGCTTCCTCTGGTTTAGCTGTCCCTCACTTCTAGACATTGATCAAAGTATCCTCTCATCTCCAAGACATTCTGGAGAGGATATGAATTTATTAATGAAACCAACGAGCAAGCACTTCGGGCGACTACTTCGATGAGGAGCTGTTTGAGTTGTGTGTTGATGATGATTTACGGATCCCCCTCGCTTGGGGAAGACAAATGGGGGAATAAATTTTCATTACAATATAGTTTGTCCGATGGTTCGAGCGACAGGGCAAAAATGCTGACAGAACTAATTCGAAATAGATAAATTTATTTATATCTCCTTTAGATTATTGAAATGGAATCGTCAGAGAACGCAAAATGCACACAGTTAGCTTTATTGTTCAAATCGTGCTCTGAGTTGATTTGGTGATTACAAAATTTTGATTCAAGCATATCATAATTAAACTTTAAGCTCTAAATATTTGTTGTTCCAAAAAAGTGCAGTGATCGTCTCTACTTAATTACCCATGAATAAGAAGTTTTTCACAAATGTTAATATAAGTTTCATAATAACAAAGCGTACTGGTGGCACTCCAGTTTACTGTACCAAAAGCAACACCCGCATTGTAACGCAATGCGTCATAAACAGCGCCGGGCTGTTTAACGCTACAAAAGCGGCCTGTGTAAAGCTGCAAGTATTTAAAAAAAAAAACTTTCACCTCGCAGTATGATCGAGAGTGTTACCGTTTTTGTCATTCATTAAGGCGAGCTTATTGTCAAAAAGTGGCAAAAGGTCAGTGCTTTACGTGATATGCAAAAAATCAATTAAAATATGCGTCCCGTTTTGTCTTCGCTTGAGAGGAACCAGTTGTAATCGAAATTGGAGAAAAAAAAATCCTTCCTGGCTGTATACGAAAGCGTAACTGATTACATTCTTTTAACACGTTTCCTGAACCAAAAGGCATCCAGAGAGAGAGTATGTGAAAAATGTGTGAGAGTGTGTGAGAAAGAGAAATAGTGTGTGTGAAAGAAACCGAAAAAGGGAGAGTGGATGGACATTGGGATCCGACTGAAGTGAAATTCACTACCTCTTTGGCGTACGGCCATAGAAGAGCTGGGTGAAGTTGATAAGAGTACTTACTTCCGGCTTTTGGGTCGAAACTAAAATTTCTCCGAAAAATAGTCACACTATGCACGATCGGAGGTGGCCCAGGTATTTTATACCGAGTGGCCAAATTCAACGAAATCAATGTATCAAAATTGTTCCTTCAAGTGACACACAAATTAAATACGCATCCGGAAGGGCTGAAACTGCTTTTTAAGTATCTACTCTAACGCAGGTCCTTCTCCGAGGGGCTTTTGAATTTTTTATCGAATAGGAATAAACTCGTTTTGTGATCGAACCAATATTTGATGGATGGTGTTTCCACTGTACTCACATCTATGTTATGTTCTGCTTATTTCCCTCTTCCCTTTGTAGAATAAAACGAAACAAAAAACGGACCAATAAATTAAATTATCTGCAGAAAGAATCTGTACTCAACACAGTCAACAACTCAAAGTCAGTGGACAACTTTTGACATTATTGTTTGTCTCCTTCAAAACAAGATGTCCTTGTGTAAACTGCGTTTATTACTGCACTGAGGAATCTGCCGTCGCTGACTAAGGGAAACATAAGATTGGCCAAGACAAACTATGCTTTATAGCAGCAACCTTCCATTTGTTTTACGGCTTCGTTTTCTCACCTAGTGCTGGATTGTTTTTTTTTTTATGATTTTCGTCACCGGCACCACACCATTTTTAAGCCCAAGCTTAAATATCAATCGCTGAAAAGTCCTGCTATTGTTTTTACATTCAGTTAGAACTGGAGGACATGAAAAAAATTAAACGAAACTCAAACGACAGAATTCCGTAACGATTATTTGTTATGAAGAGCCACTTTTTTTTATTATGAGAAGATTATTTCATTTATCGTTTCACTATCTTTATATAACCAGTGGCAAAAAATAAAATTAAAAATGAGCAGTTTGGACCTTCCGCTAAAGTTCCCTTCCCAAGGCATAAAGCATCCACCCTAGGTACCAATATATTTTAGGCCGATTACAGATTTGGAAAAATGGTTTGGCAGGGTCAGAAGCAAATGTTAAGAAGAAGGATAGACAGAAAACTAGGAAAAAGACTAATTAAGGTGAAAAAATCATAACTTTTCTCGAATAATCAATGGCTGGGTTTTTCTTTTGTTGTATGGTATTTTATGAATGGTCGCTGCAGGAAAATCCTCAAACAAAAAATGCAGCGAAAAGTCTTGAGTCTAAAGATTCCGTTTGCTGTTTCAGGTACAGAAGCCGCCGTACATGGGTCTATTGAAAAGATTCACTTTGTGGAGCTTTTTGTTTGAGGGTTAGTAAGATGGTTAAAAATGAGCCTCAAAGATCGTTGCAATTGATTATTTTTGTATGTTGTAACACGAGTGTAACTATCGTCATTTATGTTTAACGTTATAGTCCATGATAAGGCCACTTGTCAGCCCATCACTTTATGAACAATAAACGAATAAGTAAGTAATCCACATTCATTCTTGCACGATGTTTCATTTTTTTAAATTTCTGTTTTGTTAGAGAGACAGCATCAACGAGGGGACGTTGTTATGTTGCGCCATGTGACAAAAGCAAAAAAATGTCCCATTCAAAATTGTGTAAAAATGAATTTGGTTTAACAAATACGCTTTAAAAACAATCAGAAAATTGCGCTTTGTTGAACTTGACCCATTTATTTGTTTTAAATGAACTTCCGATGTTTAGAAAAAGCAACGAAAATTGTGATGTAACGTACTTGAAGATTTTTCAAAAGTTATGTCACATCTAAAAACAGCATAGTTTGACATGCTTTCGTGTTAAAAAAACTGTGGATTATAAGAATATACTTGCCGCGAACAGCTTGTTCATATAAACTGTCAGTTTAGTATAATTTTGTACTGAATTAAATACCTAACGTTAAATTCAATTCATTATTACTTTAAAGTATTTTATATGTATGTTTTTTTATTTGATTACTCTTTTGAAAATTTAATCATTTGATTTACTAATACGAAACACCTTCTTCTTCTTTTGGCTCAACACCCGTTGTCGATCAAGGCCTGCCTGTACCACTTGTGGGGTTGGCTTTCAGTGTCTTATGGATTACCCCCCATAGCAGAATAGTCAGTCCTACATATGGCGGCACGGTCCATTTGGGGCTTGAACCCATGACGGGCATGTTGTTACGTCGTGCGAGTTGACGACCGTACCATGAGACCGGCTTGCTTGACGAAATACCTACTAATACCAAATTACCGCGAAAAACGTATATTAAATAATCCTGCAGTTTGAAAATGGTTTGTTATACAGATGTCTCGTTCGTACCATTTCTATCAGTGTCCAAATAATTGATTCTTTTTATGTATATCTAATGATTTATTGCAGCATCGCTTAGTTAATTTATTGCTTATCTACATTTAGAAAGTACCATAACTGCGACTGAAACGGTAACCGATATTAACGCCGACCCCCCACTTTTACAAATGAAAAAGAAGAACGCAAAATACGCTCGCAATAAAACAAACAGATTGACGTTTGCTACTCACATCATTCTCTAACCACCGAGTGTGAAATGTTTTGCGTTTAGCTTAATTTAAAGCTCTCACGTCACTCGTGCCTGACTTCCACTCGTGCGCCGGTGGGATCTTCGCACCGGAGCAGTGGAGATTTGCGGGTGAGTTTGAAATCGACACAAAACGAAATGCCGGGTCGGGACACAAATTAAAATTATTCTCATGAAAATCGTGACGCATTTCATGTCTGCGAAAGAGCACACATACACGTGGGTGCAACATAAAAAACCAAAATTGAATGCTTTTCACGAGATCTTTCCTACATCATGTTCATTAGAGAACGGTGTGTGTACGTGCCGTGGGAATTGAACAAAACGCACACAAACAGAGCGCATCTAACACTACAGTTTATTTTTTCTCGTGCTTTTCACAACACGCTATCCGTATGTGCAACATTTCTCTCAGAATTTGCTGTAAACCGGTTCATTCAAAATGTTTGTCATGGGTAAATCGGTAATTTATTCCTGCCCATGCATTGCTATCCGATTGAACTTTTGGACACATTTTGGCTTCTTGGGGAAGGAAAACCCTCTTGCAGAGTGTTATAGTGAGACGTAGAAAGTAACGCTCGTTTGCGGAAGATTGGTTATTTTGTTTATGATAATGTGCTCTTCCCTTTGCGGCGTATTGCTTCCAGCGTATTTATCGAAGCCGAATGTTATCCAGAACGGCGCGGGGAGTGTAGGATTCCCAAAATACGTTTATAGACATAGTTTGGAAACAGATAAATGAACAAGCGAAGCCTTCAAATTAAACTATTGTTTCTTTGCGTCACCAAGCATACTCTGCCTGTCACAAGAAATTGACAGATAAAAGCCTTCCGATATCACAAGACCGTTTTATAGCAGATGAAGACGTTGTTGCCCGACGCAGTCCCGAAAAGGTCGGGATTGACATTTTGTTGCCGGATAGCCGGTTATTGAATTGCTTCTTTCCCTTGTACAAAATGTCTTAGTTTGGCTTCTGTGCCTTATCCGATGAAAACTACAGGCTTTCTGGGTGGGTGGGCTACAGTGTTGAATCGTATCTCACCAGCAAAGGACCGGCTGTCCATTGTGGGTAAAATACTCTTCGCACCTGACTTGACAGCACTGACGACGATGTTAACCACACAGCCCATCTCAGCAGGATGATAACAACAATGTATAAACCAGAAATCCTCCTCATACACCCGCACACATACACACGACCGGGCTATAGAAACCCATTGACCATGAAAGGCATTGTAAATCACTCCGGTAATCTGAAGTGGTGAGGTACACGGTACCAATTTACCTAATCTCTTATTATCTTTATTATTCAGTGGTTAATATTCGATCCCATGACATGCTTTGGTTGACTTGGAGGCGCTGTCTCAATAGATTACGCAGTAATCGTTACGGACGTTACGCAGTAGATTGGGCCTAAAATTTTAAGGTTTTGCGTTATCTGACACTGGATTCAACTGACAGCTGTCATTGAAATTCTGAAATTTCACTAAACCACATTCTTAATCGGGGCATGCGTAGAGAAAAGTTCAGACTCCGTACGCTCATACAACAAGATACATTATCCATCGTGTAATTCAAATGCAGCAGGTGTCAAATTCTAATCATCAAAGCAAAATATTCAGCATTAATTATACAACACCGTAATAAGATCGGGTTGGTTTAACGCAAAGGTAATAGCAAGGGATCATTCCCAAAATCAGCCACGTGTATAGCTAGGGCTTTAATATCCGTTCAAACACGAAAAATGAATCACACCATGTATATTGTTTCTTTTTCATAACGCAATCGATGCTTCAGTGCGGGCATGTTTGTGTGATTGTGTTGCCACCAATGGCCGCGGGGAACACGGCGTTTTGAGAATAACGCATGAGAGAAGAGTTTGCCAATCAACGCGTTTTTAATATCATTTGCATATTGATAGAATCACATTCGTGTAACGCTCCTGTAATCGTACTGACGAGGTGCTTATTAAGCGCTCCTAGGGACCTAGGGACTCGGAGGGAGGGAAGATTTGTACCCAGAAGTCTGCAACTGCGATGAAATCGATATCGGCTCAGTCGGAAGCGTAAAGATTATCAAGTGATTAGTTACATCGTACTGTTCCTCGTACAGGTTCTGGACTTAAAAAAGGTCGAACCGCCCGTTGACCTAGCGCTGTTCAAAACATTCTCTTTATGTATTTTATCTATGCGTTTATCCTGTTATGGAGCATAGTACTGGCATACATGGTCCATTTAAGTACACAAAATGGGTTCAATTTCACATAAAGCCAAGGGACTACAACAACACTCCGTTTTATTAGTGCAAATAAAACTGTTCATCCTCCTGAACCTTACTTTGCATCTCCTCAAAAAGGTATCTCATGGACGAAAAGCTAAAGGGGAAGGTCACAATGGGTTGGTCTTCTGGTTAACGTTTATTTACAAGATATCCGAGCACTGCGAGTGCACCTGGCAAATCGTAAACGATTCAAAGATCCTGCTCTCTAAACAAGAGCTTCATTGCCGGACCAGCTTCCTCAACTAATGAATGACAGCATTCGATTTTCCTTTGCATACATACATTCGTACATAGGAGATGTGTTAATTTGTTTTCCCTCTCTATTTTTCGTAGAATTGTTACAATAAGCTTCTCTGGTTCGAACCCGGCCTCCCCAATTAGGACATACCATTAACGGCTTTGCCACGGGAAACAGAACAGAGGCTAGCAGTGCGACAATCGGAACCAAGTACTAATGTGCACCACATCCATTAGTCGATGCGTCGTATCCAATGAGCTACGCCGAACAAAAGTCCCATTCCTCATTTAACAAAACCTCGACCATTACTGGTTTTTGTAGACGTGCGCGACCGGGTAGAGAACCCCGTTTGTATACCCATCCGGATCTTGTCCAAACAAAGAGGTTTAGCAATCTAGAAGCAAAAAAACAGCTTTGCTATCTTGTGTCAAAATCAACTCGCTTGATGTTGTTACCTTTTTGTGCCGGCAGACAATGGATGCAAGAAAATGGCACAACAATGATGGCACAATACACGATACGCACAGAACATTAGAAGCCTTTTTGTTGTGTTGGGTTAAAATTAGAATCCAGAATCCAGAATCGCTCCGTGAAAGGTGCCGGGGCTAAAAGGATATGAGAAAAAAACACACACATACACAACATGTCGAAGAAAGAGAGACCAATATTGCGTCCTATAAGAGTAGGAAGTGACGTACGTTTCGGAGCCTTAGATTTTGCTCTTACTCAGGATTTGGCTACAATTACCTTTATACTTGGATAAGAACAATAAGGACACCCAAAATTGGAGGTACATTAACAAAAACTGTTTCGAAAGAAACGTCTATACGTTGCCTGATGGTGGACAAATCGGCCACCCTCGTCGTAGCCTATTCCGTACACTGAAACCAGGCACCATGCGGAGACAGCACCGTGGAAATGTCGATTATCATCTCTCTCGAGGGCGTCACGAGGCGTCTTCTTCTGATTGTCTCTTGATCTTGACTCACACAAACCAGAGAGAGGCCATGAAAAGCCTAACCCGCTCATACACCCAGGAAGAAGGTAGGAAGAAACATGGTCATCGTCATGTTTTTGTTCGTATTCAATCAAAAGGAACGCAACGGACCTCACGGGTGAACTGTTACTGTGTGATTTGTTTTATTATTTTATTTTCGTCCTTTAGAAACGTTCGACAAAATGGTTGAATTGTGTACTCAGTGACGACTCTTGCTCTTCCGCTGTTCATTGGTAGAAAACGTACGCACGTGCAGGCACGCACTAGCACGATATGAGCCGGAAAGCCGGATTTCAGTGCGGATCCGGTTCCGTGTGTTTTAATTCCATTTATCAGAACAAATCTTATACGATTATACACAACGGAATAGGCTATTTGTATATTTCCTCTTTTATTAGCTCTCTTTCTATCTTTCTCCCTCCCTCCCCTCTATCTGTCTATCTTTCGCTATGTCGCACTCGCACTAAAACTTTTGTGTGAATCCGTTTGTTTTGTACATCATTTGAAAACGTGAATAAAGGAGCCCGTTACACGCGTGACATAACTGTGCAACGATCGAGTGGCTTGTATAATCGGTGTTCAGCTACTGAAAAGCCTGCTAAATCCATCGTTTGTGATGCTGTGAGCACGACTGTAAATTAAAAAAGAAATAAGCCTAATTGCAGACACTTTCCGAAGCCGTTGGCAAAATGAATATGGAATCGAGTTAAGTAATCGATGAGGAATCCTTTGAACCTGGACATTGGTAAACAATTGCTGATGAAGGAAATTTTGGCAAGGTATACCATAAGGTACAAGGTCATGCCAATAGAAATTGTTTTGTACCTTTAGGCGTCATCCATCACTTTTGTAACGCTAAGAGGGGGTTCGTCAAACGTTACGATTTGTTACATTGGGGAGAAGGGGAGTTTAACTTTTGTTTTGTAACGCAAAATAAAATGTTAATTTTTTTTCTAACATCAAATGAGTAATAAACGAAAATTCTTTTTGGTGACTTAACAATCTTCGCGGTTATGTCGGTCTAAAAAATATCTCGCTACTTTTTATGTGCACTATGCAGCCGAAATAGTCCGTCATTGGATGCATTGCAACGACCACCGTATGCGTGCCACTCGATTGTACAGGCAGGCATTTAATGACAGTAGCATGCGAGAGCATGCAAGAGAAAACACGCGATTTGAAGCAGATGGCACAAGAAGCAGCTGTAACGCTTTAAACAAGTGTAATACCAATCCAGCTCCATACAAACCCAATTTGTTTCAAACAAATTGGATATGCAGTTTATGCAGTCAGTTTTTTTTCAGAGTTGATCGTTGGTTGTTATTTTATAAATACATCGAAAATGTATCCGAAATTTATCCATAAATATATTTTAGCCGAAACTCTAGCAAAAATTACCTATTTTGTTTGTAATTTTAAGGACATGTGTGACTTATCGAACATCACAAGTTATGTGAAATCATCAATTTGATGATGATACAAAATCTAAGATGAAAAACGTTTCTGATAATGTTGATAAAAGAACATTTCAAACCGTGCTGAGGATCTGATTATCAGAATATTTTTGAATTTGATTGCTGCATGGGACAACTTTTTTTTATTTAAAATGTAATGTTTGTTAATATGGTTGATTTAAAAAAAGTAAACATACCAGAATCAAGTAAAACAAATGTACGAAAGAAATGTTATTATACTTGAATTTCTTCTCGAAGCTTAAGCCTTAGAGTTTTTCAGTTCAAATTCAAATGCTTGTTTAAATTCTTTCTTTATCTAAGAAACCTAAAATCAAAAGGTAAAGGCAATTTTCGGATAAAGCCTCATCTTCATTCGAGGTATTGCAATAGGTTTGTGAGCTCTTTGCGCCTTAGACTCATCTTAATCCATACAAGTACACAATCAGCAATACTTGCATTCAAAAGTACTTTCATCGGCCCTTTTTGCCCTAAAGGAAATCACTTGATGTACTATGACCACACAAATTGGATCTATTTCCATACACAGAAGCGCTGCTTTCTGAAAACCTGCATGAATATCCGGACGAAATGAGAACGATGTAGAGATTACCTCGGAAAGGAGATGTGCTGTGTGTGCTTTTAAAGCCTCCTGCCTTAGGATCTCCTCATACCAGATTTGATCTTTTTTATACTTAATTTGACTGAAAACTGAGAGTCATCCCATCCGTCAAGCATTCGAAACATATCAGTATTCCTACCATATTCCGTAAGCACTTCAAAGTATGAAGCAAAAGACGAACAAGTCCTTCGGAGACACAAATCGCTAGAATTTCCAATTTCCCGTTTCTTTCACCTCTTTGTATTATGACTATGACAATCAACTGGCAAAGCGTTTGGGATTATGGAATATTTTGAATCAATTTGTTCAAGAAATTATCTCAAGAAGCGGTAGGATTGCATTCAAATGTTTTCTGAGCTCGGAAGGAATTAACTAGTGATGCAGATGGAGAGGAAAATGTTCAATCATAATATCCTTCTGAATAAATATTCAGATCCAAACAATATAATATACCCACACACACACACACACACACACACACACACACACACACACACACACGCACATGGTCATTTCCTTTAGCGTGTGTACAGGAAAAACTTTCAAACGACCACTTATAGCTTCAATACCGGAAAACTAATGCAATTTCCCACTGTTTTTCAGCCGCAAACAGCTCGCACATAATTCAAACTACTTTGTGTTGTATTTTTTATGAGTTTGGCCAATTTTAACATCCATCAACAAGCGTTTATCACCGCCCAACAGCTGTATACTCAGTTCAGTTTTTTCCAGGTCAGTTTTTTTTGTAGCCAGTGTGTGTGCTTGGATAGGGATTAGATTGCTGTTCAATGGGATCGATTTTATTCACTGGCAACCGACTGGTTTGATTGGTGGAAGCTGACTGAAAAATAGAGAAAGATAGAGAGAAAGAGAGAGAGAGAAAGAGAGAGAGAGAGAGAAAGAGAGAGAGAGAGAGAGAGAGAGAGAGGGGGGTGGTAGAGAAACAAGGTGCATACGATCAGTAAAAGAAAGAAGCATAAAGCAACATCGCGCAACTTGGCTGAATATTGATTTATGGTGTTGCGTCCCGTGTTGCGAGTATTTGAAATGACAGTGTTAATTTTTGATCGTTTTTACATCGTTTTATCGATTTTACTGTTTGTGTCGCTTTGATAGCCTCTTTATAAAAAAGTTCTTCGTAATGTTCTAAAACACACACTATCAATGGAAAATGTGTATGCCCATTGTTTGCTTATATCTCACAAAACCCGGACAACCTTTTGCGGTCGAAAGCAGTAGGACGCCGCAGCATAGGTGCACTGCGGTGCTTTTTTATTTTCTCCCAGTGAGTTCCACGCTGGGGTACCGTATTGTTTGATGTACACTAGCAGTCGCGCTTTCTCGAGCGTTTGTTTATGTACGTTCGTTTATGTTGCACTGTAGACGTATACGTTTTGTTCTGGTTTTTGGTCATTTGAATTTTATAGAAGCCATGCTTTTAATAAAATACACAAAGTACAATCAAATATTTAACATTTTTTAATGGCACACAACGTTATCAAGTGAAACAAAAAATCATTAAAATAATTTTGTTTGAATAAATTTTAAACTTTGCACAGTTAGGTTGGCACTCTAAAAAGTTTAATTTTACTAAGTGTTACATGATAGAAATGAATTTAAAAAAAATTTCACATGACAAACCCTTATTGCGCATACAAAGATGAATTTTGTTCATTTCAAAAAAGCAAACAGTATTTACAAACATTTACACATTTACATTTACAAACAGCTTAAAAATAAAAACATTTCAGTAATTTATTAACAACTCACTTAAGCTCTGCCGCGTGCGAAAAAATAACGTTTTCTTTTACAATTTAATCAGGTAAATATCATATTTCATTTTTCAACCCTTACTCCTGTACATGTGAGTATGGATGTTATGGAGCTGCCTAATTATCTGTCTATTTAAAGTATGTAATCGTTCATCACGCTGATAAGCTGTTGGTTTGTAGAAATTCGTCGAGAGTAATTTGAAATATTTTGTGCGTGGTGATAAATTGTTATGCTGGTGATTTATGCGGCTTAATGTTTGCACCTGCTTTACGAAGAAAGTTAATTGAAATATTTGTCATAGCATGTTTTTGCTACTCAACCATCAAAACTTATAAAAACTACGATCATATAAGCTTTCTGCTCTTAAAACCTCGAAACATTGTCGGATGGATAGTTGCACTTTGACACTGTGTCATTCATCACGGTGCTTAAAATAAGGGTCGAGTTTCGTTGCGCGTTAAATAAAAAATAGATACTAGCTGAAATGTTGTACCAAAACAACAAATACACTGCTTCGCTGTTCTGAGGAATTCATTCCATTGCGCAATTATTAAGATGTAGTATTTTTTATCTTTCTCTTCTCGCCAATCGTGGAAGTATTCCCACGAACCTAACTCGAAATCCGCTTCATGTCTCATGTCGCTTCATGGTTTTTCGAGAAATAGGTTTCGATATGTGCGCTAACATAGTGTTGCCAGCACAGTGGCAAAGCGGACGTCAAGCGTATCGGGAGAGTCCATATTTGTTGTTCGTATCGAATTTTTGTCCATCAGGCACATTTGTTCTCGTCCTCTCTCGTACCAAGTTTCCTAATTTTCGAAACCAAGAAAGCACCGGGAGCGTGTGTGCAATGCGGCTTGGGATTGAAGGTCATCTATTATGCCAACGGCACCACAAATGAAGGTTCGTGCTCACATGCGTCAGCAAAGAAGGGGAGCAAATGAAACGAACCAAAAGGCAAATGAAAACGTTTGCTAACTGGGACAGCTTTCTAAAGGTCGAGCCCGCGGCCACTGAACCTCGTCGCTCTCTTCCCGCCATAGCAGCCAAGGAAGGCACGTGCAAAGCATATGTTTAGTAAACGGGAAGTGGATGAGTCTTGTGCAAAGAAATGCGAGTACAGCGTGATTTTGTCTTCCCAGAATGAGTGGAATCGAAAGGAAGGAAATAAACTAAAGATCACACATTTCTCGTTTAAAAAAGTAGCAAATGTTTTCGGTAAATGTGGATCGAATTCATCTTTAACTGCAAACGTTAAGATTTATTTTATGTTTTTTCTTTGTTGCTAGTTGAATGAAGCTTGACACTCAAAACTTTCCACAAAAGATGCCATTTTTCTCTTCTGCACCAGACATGCCAAATTTATTTTCATTGAAAACAGCGTCTGAGGCCGTGCTACTTCATAATCCACTTCATTAAGCATTTATTTCACATTTTCTTTGTTGTTTGTTGTTTGGTGGTAGAAGTGTCAAGTTCAGAGAGGAGGTGATTCAGCTATTCTCTTCAGATACACTCTTCAGACTTTTCACCTGTTTGTCACGGTATGGCATCGAATAAAATGTTGAACTTGCCAAGAAGGCATCAAATTTATTTGCTGCCAGTTCAGTTCAATAATGTAACTCAATTGTTATGAGTTACATTATTGGTGTTTTTACTCTTTATCAATTAAGACCTACTTGTGAAAAAAGCTTAGAGAAGTGGAAGTTGAATTTACTTTTGAAACCAGACGCACGGCGTTACTTTCAGGGCTCCTATCATCACAAAGAAATCAATTTCACACGATCCTGTGCAAACGTTATCTAAACGATCGTTATCTAATGTCTATTGTAAACAAAATTTGACTCGAGAGGGCTTCATAATTCATCGATTAATAAACACTACAGTAAATTAAACATTAAGTATATTTCATTTTTTTGCCTTCAAAACACACAAACTCACAAAAAAGACATCCAGCCTTTTTCTTGCTTTGATTTCAATTTATTCTCTCTAAATTTTTGAAAAGTCCAACATGATGATTTGTTAGCATGGCTGCATCAAAGTTACAAAAGTTCTTGCGCTACTAACTGACCATTGCTGTGTTTATTGTAGCGTGAATTTTAGACACAGGTGCAAAAGTTAATATTACTTTTTCGCACAACATTTTTGCAATGCTCGCTGGATTAATTGAGAAACTCAATGGAATGTGGAAAGGACTACGAATTCAATTACAGGTCACCTTTTTGTGCAATTGAAGTAAACTTCGTTACTCTTAAACGCTTTTACTATTAATTAAAGAAAAGTAACCGTTTGACCCCAGAATCCCATACACGAAGCGTCAAATTCCGATGCTGCCCTTCAGTAATATTTATTTTAGTACCTATGTACCTATGTCGCTGTTTGGGATTTATCTCTCCTCTTTCTGCTATGTGTGTTTGAGTTTTGATAGTCATTCTACACCGGCGAAGTTTGGCCCCAACTCGTATAAAAATAAATAATTTATTAGCTTAACGGAAGATTTTGTTCGAATGCAATTGAAAGAGCGCAAAAGCAAATGCAGCGCACCGTCTCTCAGCATTGGTGATGCGATAGGTGTTAAAAAGATATTCGTTTTCAATTTTGTGGTAAATTTATTTGGCACAATCAGGTAATGTGGTACCCAGAATGACAAATTCAATTATAAATCAAGAGTAGCAAATGAAGAACAAAAAACATTTGAATCCGGAACACAGCAACGTTGATTAATTTTTGTTTGATTTGATTATACGAATGAGTGAGTGAATGAAGAAGGATTGGGTGGTTTTTGCATTTAAAATTCACTCACCGGAACATTAACAGGGATGGGGAATGCGTGATAGAAACACGGAATTTGTGAAAACACGCGTTCCGGAACACCGATGAATACTTAACCTGCTTATGCTACAATTTATGTATGTTGTTTCGTATAATTTTTCCTATTTTTTCGCCTTTGTGCTGGACTATTTCTTATGAACGCCAACCGTTTCATCGGTGAGACGAACATTTTGCAAAAGTTCGGAATGCCACCGCCGTCAGGCGTGTCAGTTGATACGAGCAATGACGCGTTGGAGCACTCACAAACACACAAATGGAGCAGCAGATGTCAGCTCATTAACATTTAGATGAGGTGAACATTTATTGGAAAACAACCGACCAACGCACTGTAGAGCTGTAGGAGTAATTGGGGCTAACGCCGTGGAAAGGAAACGAAGCAGCTTACGCATTGTCCTGTAAACACAATTAGGAAATAAAGTAGCTTAGATATCTACTTACTGATATTCTGGGAAAAACAACAACAACACACACACCTAGAAAGCTGATAAAGCTTAAACATTTCTCAGCAACTGATTTTGGCATAAAATAACGAACCCGATGACTACAGCAAACTCGTATGCCTTTAGGTGTTCCTCCAGTAGGCTCTAACCGAAGTAAACAATGTCATGACAAGGAATAATTTTCCTTAAAAGTTGCGTTTTCGGAACCAGGCCTTACCTCAAATCTATTTTCTTGTCTTATCAATACCATTTAAAAAACGCTTCACCCACAACCTTGCTCAAATGTATTAATACTCAAAATACGCACACAGAGGTATATATATATATAGCAAAAAAACTGCATGCACCATTTTGCGCCTTGTTATGTCACAACTTTTATATCATTTTCGTAGATTCCAGCTGTATGATAAGGGTTTGGCAGCCAGTTGCGCAGAGTGTGCAGAACGTGTGTATGACATAGGCAACAAAAAAAGTTAGTGTACCTTTTATGGAAACAGGTTTTATGGAAAACAATTGAAATCCATTTTTTGTTTCGCTGTGAAAATGATGCAGCCACATTCCATCGCTGGAATGCCTGGTGGAACAGTGGATGAACCTTTTACAAATGAAGCCATGTTACTTACAGTACGGATGCGAGCGGCATGCCAAACAGGATTTGCAGGAAGCTCGAAGATACCGGTCGCTAGGTTTGATAAAGAGATCAAAACATCTGCCGTTGATATTGGCAACGCTGCAAAGCCAGTCGAAACATTGCGTCTAATAGTAGCCACAGGCATGATCCAAAGCACCAGGAGCTTACCGGTGTGTTTGTGAGTCAATGGAACTGAAGTCCATTCATTGATCGCAATCAGCAGAAAGGAGAAGCAACATGTTGGCGGAAGAGCTCACCGAATATCAAACGGAGTGCGTAATTTTGAATGACCAAGGGCACAAAAGCCACTGCAGACATTAGCTCATCAGTAGCAGAAAGTGCCGTACGCAACGGTTTCAGCATTCTGCAGTACCACGATGAAACAACAGCCGAGAAAATTCTAGCACTGCACAAACAACCATCCGCACTGATTGAATTCTGTTGAACAATACGAGGGTATTTTGAATGCATGAGTGCAACATTTTATCCTGTAAGGTTTAAGTAATATTTCGTAACCACCACCACCACCGTATGACTACCGTTGCAGATAATATGGGCTTTCGGCTTCTGTCTTTTTTTGGTGTTTGACTTTTTTGCTATGTATGTCCTTTTGGGCGACAGAAACAGAGCTTGAGGCAGATTTACACAGAAGCATAACACAAAAACATGCCGCATCTCAGCAGGGAGCTGGTTTATTTAGTCACCATACAGCACAATATAAAAAGGTAACGGTAGCGCATTTGTGCTGTTGCCACGGCGTTAAGATCCGGCTTCCGTGGAATCCATTTGAACAAGGAGTTGCGAGTAGTAATAACAACGTCACATGAAGTGTGAACTTTGGTGTAAACTGGAGATCATCCATTTAGCCATATAATCTTTTGACGAAAGGTTTACGCTCTCCTATACTAATCAAGCGTAAACTTTGTGATGTTATGCTTCGTATTTAGTTGGTATAAGCGCAAATACATATTCTGCTGTTTTGTCAGATTCCCGGCGTGAAATTGTGCTACATTTTTGGTAGCTGATTTTGTTGTGTACATTGTTTCTAACTTGTGTATATATGGTGGTCATAAGAGGATTAATGGTTTACTTCACCAGTATTTTTAACTTCCCTTTTTTCTGCTCGTCGGTCAAAGCTCTGAGTGTTATTCACATGAATGCAGAAAAAGGTATATAAAATGAACTGCATAGAATTTTCTTCGTGAAAAACACGAGCTTAAACTCCAGTGATATAATTTTAAAGTAATGCATTATTACATCTTTAAAATGTCTACAAATGTCGAGTACATTACATGTCGTAAACGATAGAAATGATATTCAGGACCTTCTGGATTGTGTGAAAACAAGTACGCTAACATTATTTAACAAAGAAAATACAGATAATGCAGTTTATCAAATTACTATTTTGTTTTTTTTGCTCACTTATTTAGAATCAGATTATCTATTTTGAGGTACGAAAAATCATTTTTAAACAAAATAATAAATTATCTTTCAGTTTCTTCAAGTGAGTGGTAAGACACCTCCATTTAACTATATTCCTATAACTATAGTTAAATCCAATCATCATTAAGGTTGCTGTCGTTGCTGATTTCCAACCATACTCCTGCATACCCGCATATGGCAAATCTTAATTCGTTTAAAATTCAAATATTTCTTTTGAATTCTACCTTTCCTGCTTGGCTGATGTGGAGCATATATAATCAAATTTCAATTACGATCAGCACGGCATCACGGCAGTTATCCAGAAGCTGGTGAATGAGTTAGCGTGAAATCTAACCCATCGCTTTTCAAACCACTTTTACCAATGCTAAATCGAGAAAAGCTTATTGGGAGGTAATCTTTTCAAAATGCGAAGAAATACATCGGATCAATCGATTTAGCTCTTGAGCACGCAGAAGTGATTTCCATTCTCATTTGCTAGGTTTCAGAGGGTTCTTTCTTTCTTGATCAGATCATATGTATTTTATAGATTATAATGATTTTTATTGCAGAAATAGTCATTTCCGATTTAAAATATGAAGAAAACCTTACCGTTCCTTTATCCCTTTTCTGTGTTCGATTCCAATCCCCTATCTTCCTACCGAAACGATTGCTTTCCCAAATACAATTACACATATTACTCTTTTTGGGGACTTAGACTGGTTTCCATTCCACCACCTGGCAGAAAAACGGGAGATGATCGCAAACAACGTCAGAAAAAGCACTAAATGAAACAACGGTAGTCCATCGATTTTATGGAAATTTTTGCATCCCACAGCTCGGATACACTGCTTTAACGAGAAGCATCGTCGTTACCGCTCCTCGTTGCGGCCGGCTTGTATCGCTGGTGAGGCTCTTGGGCAAGAAACACAACTCTCAGGATTGCCTGATTATCACCCAGATTACAGCTACACCGTGAAAGTGATCCGAAAATAAGCGTACGGTCTAGGGAGTGATGGATTCGCTTTAGTTTGTGTATCGTTTTGCCGAGTAGCGGCAGAAATGTTAGTTGATGGAAATGAGACGCAAACGAAAAAACTACCAATTTTAAATGACCAGATTATGAGCATTTATATTCATTGCATTCCTGCCTGTCTGCGACTTGTGCTTTCAGTTAAAGATTGCACATTTGGTGAGAAATGTAAGGTATACTTGGTTGCCAGCCATGCCTAATCCTTCACACGTCGAAATGGAATTTAGTAGAAACTGTGTATCGCCTGCTTTGAAGTAGTCTGACATCCTGGACTGCACTGTATATTTTTATGTTTATGTTTGCTATAATATTCGACGGAATCATTTTCCACGTCACACGTTCTCGTTTCAGATTAGATTTTTTTTGTGAAAACAACGCTCCATAAATCAGAATAAAATCATTATGCTACAAACATGTTTTCCAATTTAAATTCTTTTATAACACGTCAATACAAAAGGCTTAGTAAATGATCTTATTCCTTTAGAAATCCATGTTAAATTATGTTTCCAAGAATTATAGACCATGGTCATCCTGTTTTCATCAAAGGCTGCGATGCAATGTACATCAAGTGGCTTTTCAACTTTTTTTATCATAAAACACTGATGAAACTTATTGCATACGTTCAGTGTGGTAGCTGAATTCCAGCTTTTTCCTAGAAGTCGATAACGAATGGACCACTGATTCCGTTAAATACTTCAAAGACTATAATGCTGAGGTATAGTAATGATGATGATGATGATGTAATAGGATTATTACAAGGAATTACACCAATTATATTAAGAACAATCATCTATTATTTCATTTCCCACCCTAAGCCACGGTGAGTTTGTAGGTTGTACAATTGTAAGTAATCATTTGACAGCTAACTGAAAAACTAATACATATCTGAACTTTGTTCTTTTGTAACTAAAGATTTGCTTTCTTAAATTTTAAAATCGTACTTTTTTTCATTCTTTTATTGTTGTACGTTTGCATCTCAACATACGCGTTTTAGTGCAAGTGAAAATATTTAATATATTCGCTAAAAATATCACTCTTGTTTCAGATATTTAATCAATGTTTGCATCACTTGATCCAGCTTCCAACACATTCGTTATTTCTAGTAATAAATGCTATCATCTAGCTTTTTTTGTTTTTATTTCATCAACCATCAATGTTAATAAATGGAAAGAAATATAACTCTTCACAACTTTAGGATTAAAATGCAGCTTTCAAGGTATCAGGGATCAGGTCACTTGCATTGATTTATCTGTTACCTGTAGTTCACTCATTTCACTTACATTCTTTATTGAGGAACCATTTGCAACCCAGTGTTTGCATTAAACTTTCTTAAGGGTGGATAATGTTTAACGAAACACTGAACACAACATTTTATCCATTTCCTCCTAAACTGTAAAACTTTGGATATAATGCTAGCTTCTAGCCCAAAATGTGTATGTGCGTATTTAAAAACACACATTCCTTCGTACAGATCAACTGGACGGATGTCATTTGTTTAAACCCATTAATTGATTTGCCCGAGTGAGACTTGGGCTGTGTTTTTGTTCTCCGTTTCGATTCACTCGTTACGTTGGGGAAGGGGATGGAGAAAAAACAATGATAATGACACATTTTGTACATCAGCAATGGTTTGCAGAATGGGATACAACTATTTTCTTTATTAACTTTTGCCATTATTTCATAACGGTGTTGTGCATTATCTAAAAATTATGCAACTGTCAAAGGGTTAAAGTGTGCCTGTCAACTATGGGGAAATTGTTTGTATTCGCCAGGATGCTCGGCCCCTGGCTGCAGCCTCCCATCCATGTAGACACACGATCTCCGTCAGGTCTCGCTTCACCTGATCCAGCCATCGAGTTCGCTGTGCTCACTTGCGTCTTATGCGCATCTGAGGATCGCTGTTGAACACCTTCATGGTGGGGCATGAGTCCGGGATCCTCATGACATGCCCCAGCCATTTTATCCTGCCAGCCTTCGCCCCTGTCAGGATGCTCGGTTCACCATACAACTCAGCAAGCTCGTGGTTCATCCTTCTCCTCCACACTTCATGCTCGAACACACCGCCAAAGATGGTCCGGAGGATGCGTCGCTCAAATACGCCCAGAGTGTTTGCATCCTCCGCTCGGATGGTCCAGGACTCGCGTCCTATTTTTATATCGCCGAGTCTAAATATAAACCTATTCCAAATGAATGAGTTTACTTTACAGTAGAGGGAAGTACTTTACGGGAAGTTTTATAAGCACGGTAATCTTATTCCCAAGCCGGTTTCGTGGTACAGTCCTGCGACTGTTCAAGCCCCAAATAGACCGTGCCACCATAAATAGGACTGACTACCCCAGGCTGACTACCAATAAGCCAACCCCACAAGTGATACAGGCAGGCCTTGACCGACAACGATTGTAGAGACAAAAGAAGAAGAAGAAGAATCTTAACCATAAGCCCACCCAATAAACATCAAATGATTGTTTTGCTGCGACCAGGCATTACAATATTATAGTCATCTGGGTTTTGCTCGTTCATGTCATGGATCACCGGAGGTCTAATCGCTACATAATTCATTCGCCAGTCAGGTGAAGCTCGGATATGCGGCGGCGGCCATAGGTCACGGACAAGCGGTCAACCGACATTTTGATATCACCCTCCGTAATGATTTGCCAACCCTGCTCTCCAATGCGGTCCGGTGCGAGATAACAAATGAGCTGGAAATGATTGTTTGATTTATGATTTTGATATGGGCAGCTAGCAGTGCCTCCTCCTATCCACTTCCCACTCGGTGCAGAGAGTGCGGTTCTCAGTACCAACAGCGATAGCGAACATAATTCAATTACAGTACCGTGGATTACTGCCACTGAGCCCCATCGATGAGCGAGAAGGCGTCTGCTAGGTTCTCACACACACAAGAGGATGATTGACGATTCTGCCAAACGGGGTTGAATGGTGGTCCGAAGAATGACGAATGCTTCCTTCGGCAAGCGGAATACAAGGATGTGTGTCTGCGTCCGTGTTAGTCAGCGTATATGTATGTTCGCGTGTGTACATTCGCAAGAATTAAATTGCGCTTTTTTCCTTTGCTTCCTCACAAGCGCTTTTGCTGTTATCTTCCATCAGATCCTTTACCAGGCTGCGGGGTCTACTCGATCGATCGATGGCTTCTTATACCAGCCGGATACAATCCGTCTATCCCTGCCTATCCTTTCTAGCCAGACTGGTTTCTAATTTTATGCTTGATTGGATAGAAAGTTTTGAGGAAAATGAAACCGGGTAGTTTATTTCAATTCACTACCCGCCTGTTAATACGCTCAATATTGCTCCCTAACAAACCATGAATCAATAAAATCCGAGCACACTACGAGCCTAGTGCGCTGCCCTTTGCATGGTTCGTCTTAAATATTTCGACTGTTCAAGGCGTACTGTAGCCAATCGAATGTACATATGTGTGAGTTAGGGCGAGGATGTACACAAGCATGAAGGCTATTTCAAATGATGGTTAGAAGTGTATCCAAACAGCAAAAACAATTGCATTATAATAGCTCTCCGTTTTAGCATTGGGTCTGTTTCAAGCACTGCAATCTATGTCATACAGTTGCACACGAACGCTTCCAGAGAATAAGCTTAGTATTGCACAAAAGGGTTGGATTTTTGCCATTGAGATTTTGTGCAATAATTTCCGGTGCAAACAACGAGCACACCAAACCCTCACTTGCGTAGCAAAGATTCATCGTCACTCTGTAACTACTCAAAGAGTCATAAAGTATTTTCAGCCTCGTATGAAATTATTTTATCTTTACGATTTATAGTGCGAAAACATCCGGGCAAATCTTAAATGTGGAAAACGTCCTACAATCTTATTCTCCATTTTTGAAAGCTGCTTTAAATAATTTAAAGTAATTAAAATGATTCTTAAGACTTATCTTTTTAAATTTCGAGGCATCTGGCAGTGACGGTTATAACTTTTCACCGTTGTCAATCAATTGTTGTCACAGTCCGTCCCGCGAGCCTAACTTACTGTAAGGTAGTTACTGTGGTAGGTCCATTGTTGCGGTTCTAGGTAGTTTGAGCAATATTTAATGTATTGAAATATTCAAGACAAAGTAATGACCCCATGACCAGGTACACCCTTCGTGGAAGAGCTGAAGGGTTCAAATTTTTCATTGTACAATATGTTCATTATTGCCATAACTCTGCATTACAATCAATAACCTATATATTCATTAAAAAGCATGTTTTACCAAGAAGGTTAATGGAACAGCTATATGACCATTTAAAAAAAATCAATCAGATATAACTTATCAAAGCCTATCTCCCTCTGGACACCACACGATACGCATGATATGCCTTTTTTACCTGTCAAAGTGAGTGTGTGGTTTCTTGAAGGAACATATTAGCAGCCGTACTGGAGCTACATACAATTTTTTCAATAAAATGTCGGTAGGCTCGGCGATAAAATGAATAACGTGTAAAGATCGTTAGTGCAGTAAAGACACACACCTCCAGGAGAGCTTAGCATCCCGTCCTTGGCCAGGTTTTGCCAGACCACATACCATTATTAATTTGTCAAACATGTTATGCTCTGAAAACACCACCCCAAAAATTTATCTTTTTACATAATCCAGCTTCGGTCCAGCCCAGCCAAGAATTAACAGCTGCAAAACAAAAGAAATTGCTTTCAAGTAAATACAGAAAATAAGCTGATAAATATATGGTTTCATTGTACATAACCAAAAACCTTAAGCGTTTTGGTACATCAGAGCCCAAATGATCCTTGCCGACCTTTTCGGGCAAATTCCGACCAGGGGTCGTATCCAAAAACCTAGTCTATAGGCTATCAATGTTCTGATGAGAGTGGACGAAGGAGATGAGGAAGAATGAAGCAACAACCACGAACCAGTATTGTTGCTATAGCCGTCCAATAAATCCCTACTCCCCGGGCAGTTCACACGAGCACGTTATCCCGAAGCCCGCCTTTTGCCGGTGTCTTCTCACTCGCAGTCTCGTTTCCTCGGTAACGATCTGCTGGATCCTGTTTGCCTTCGCTCTTCTCGTTTGTCCCACGATTTCCTGCTTCTCGAACAAAGTTAAACCAAATTATGCGGGTGCTTTAATTAGTAATCCACCTTTCCATCGGTTCGACCCAGGTATGGTGTTTTCCGGTAATCTGGCCAGGGACAAATACTCATTATGCAGGGCAACCGTATGTAAGATCGTGCTGGGAACCTTCCAAATCGGGCAGCGTACATAACTGATCTCCGTAACACAACAGCGTAGATGAGTAGCAGTCCACGTGTGGACGGATCAGTTATGAAGTGTCCCAAGTGAATGGTGATTAAGTGAAGTGAAGAGGTGTGTATGTACTTAATTAATATGATTGACTCAAGCTGATGGCCTAGTCTGGGATTTAATTTAATTTGTCCGTACAATATTTCCTACGGATACTTTTTTCATAATATCATTATCATTTTTCATTTATCATTATCAAAAGTAATAAGAACATGATTTAAAACAAATTTGACGTTCGTTCATTGATCTTGTTGATGGAATTTAAATCAAATAGTCAAAAGGAACTATATTGTGCAATAAATTTATTGAAAGGTATTGATAGTATGTACTAGTGATGGGAAAAATGAAGATTTCGTCGGAATCGATTCCGGCTAACTCCGAAATTTTGTGGAATCGATTCCGGATAGTAGGTCCGGAATCAGTTTCTTGAATCGATTCCGGAACCAATGTTGGAATCGGCACCGGAACCAACTCCGGAATCGGCTCCGGAATTGGTTCCGGAATCGGCTCCGGAATTAGTTCCAGAATCGGAATTGGATCTGGAATTGGTACCGGAATCGGCTCCGGAATTGGTGCCGGAATCGGCTCCAGAATCGGAATTGGCTCCGAAATCGGAATCGGTTCCGGCATTGGCTCTGGAATGAAAATCGGTTCCGACATCGGAATTGACTCCGAAATCAGAATTAGCTTCGAAACGGAGTCGGTTTCGGCATCTTCATAGGAATAGGCGTTTGGGTCCAAATATGCTATGTGTTGATAGCGACAAATAATCAAAATTTACTTGTAAATGATCTATTCGCATGGAGATTCGCGGACTTATTTCGCTTCCCACACATCTTATTTCAATTCAAACCATTCCATTTCTGGAGTCAAGCCTGATTCCGTCACCGTAGCAAATAGCGATTCTAATTCTGATTCCGGAGCCGATTTCGATGCTGGAATTGATTCCGGAGATGAATTCGGAGCCAATTCTGGAGTCCTCCGAAGTCGACTGGAACCAACTCCGGAATCGGCTCTGGAACCAACTCCGGAATCGGCTCCGGAACCAACTCCGGAATCGGCTCCGGAGTCAACTCCGGAATCGGAATCGATTCCAGCATCGGAATCAGTTCCGGATTTGATTCCGAACACGAAATCGGAATCGAGAAGGTCCGATTCCGAGCTCCCACCACTAGTCTGTACACAATTTAAGTGATATTTAAAAATAAATTATAAAAAAATACATTTTTTGTAGTTTTAGAAGTGATGCTTACCACAATAGTCACAAAACCCTAATTTTTCTTCTTCTTCTTTATCACAACAACCGTTGTTCGGTCAAGGGTTGTCTGTACTCAGAAGTAGAGTGAGCTTCGCTTTCAGTAATTTATTGTTTCCATAGTAGGATATTCAGTCCTACGTATGGGGGCACGGTACATTCGGGGCTTGGACTCATGACGGGCATGTTATGAAGTCGTACGAGTTGACGATTGTACATCCAGTCCATCCGGCAGTCACAATAACAATAGCTTTAACACTTTAACCGCCGCGACATACGAAATCGCATGACGGCTTTGTTCACCGCTCAGCTTTGTATCTGACGCTCAGCAATTCTCTTGATAACGAATGAGGTAGGAAAGAGAGAATGAGAACGACATGTGCTATGTCGCTTATCGCAATAAAACAAAGAGTGATAACAATCGCACGAGAAATTGTCGCTCTCATCGCTCTCTTGCCATGCGCTACGTGCTACGTGCTAATGGGTCGGCTGAGAGAAAGAAAATTAAAGAGATAGAGAGTGATAGTGGATGCTGGCAAGTGAACACACATAAAAAACGCGATTAATTGTACTGCACGACGTTCAATAGCGGCAACAAACAGGGGAGGTTGCCGTGAATTTATAGTGTCATGGAGGCGCCTGGTACTTTATCCGTACATACGGGTGATGGTGTACTGATTCCACCGAATGGTTTGATCGCTGACTGCCAACATGCATAAGAAAACGAATGCTGGATACGGTGGAAGATCTTAGCGATTTGAAATGTTTTAACCCTGCGTTCAACGTAAACAACTGGCAATACTTTTTTCTTCAATATTACGTACCTGATGAAAAAAAAACATTGCATTACAGTTGAAAGGTTTATTAAATTTCTTAGGAGTTAATTCAAATTAATCAAGCTATTTAAACAAAACAACAATTAAACCGGAAACATTTGCTGCATCATAAACTATAGATTACTGTCTATCCTTTGAGCTACCAAGTTCATGTTTCAAACTCTCAACTCTCAAAACAGAAAACATGCCACTAAATTTGTTTCGAATGCACTTTAGTGAACAATTTATTCAAAAACTATCATTCCACGTCACATGCATCAGCAAAACGTCACACAATTCAAACGACTCGCATGTTTTTGACGATAAAAAGCGACGAATTCAATTTTGCCAGTTTCATTTGGCTTGCAGGAAGCCAACAGTTGTGGAATATAGCATTCCCCTCGATGCACAATCAGATTCGAGTTGAAGGAAGGATTGAAAAATAGCACACACACAGCAAAGAAAGTCATATTTTACTAATTCATAAATTTCATTTTAGAGCGTACGTTCACATTGGTGCAACTATTTCACAAATCCTTGATGTTGGCATTGCGCCGTTCAATCGCTGAATCTGTGACTGGGGAAAAAGAAACAGGAGAAGGAATAACACACAGAACGGTGTATTTCGTTTTGCACTCGTGTTGTTGGCATCTGCATGAAACTCTAATGCCTGTCAGTTATGGAATCTTGTTATAGCATTAAATTCAGGAAAGTATTTCTGGAGGGTTTAAGGTTGGAGAAGAAATGTTAATGTTTATCAAAATAATGTTTTCCTTTTTGTATCACAATTGTGTTATATCAGTGTTGCTCTTTAAAAAACCATTCCAGTCATAAGTATCAACATTATATTGAAATTCATGTTGATTTTTTGTAATATATGTAAAACAATGGAAGTGGCAAAATCTTTATGGTCTTTACAGTAGTACAGGCGTCCCCCGAGTTACGACCCCCTCGAGTTACGACAATTCGCAGATACGACGATTTTGATTTTGACAGTGAAAAGTTGTCATTGACAAGAAATTGATGTATTTTTTTTTGAATTTCTAGGCTAATAACCGTTATACACACATTTCCAAAGATTCCACAACTACTCTATCTCGAATATCTATATTGTGTACGTCTTTTCAAATATAATTATTTCATTATCGAACATTGGGCCTCATCGCGAACGAAAGTTGATAAAATTTATCCGATCGGTTAATTTGCTCGAATCCACCGGTAGAATTTATTTTCCACCGGTGGATAATTTTCTCCACCGGTGGATAATTTCTCCACCGGTGGATAACTCTTTCCGATTCGAGTAGCCATGGATTTTGCCTATCTGTCAATCACACTTTTGTTTACATTTAGAGGTGTTGTTTTGCGGAATGAATAAAATAGTAAATTTTGCTTATTTACGGACCATCTAGTGAAGAATCCACACCAGGCCTTAGACAGTACTGACTGTAGGCCTATTCAAACAATCCGGGTAAAGTGTAAAACGGGTTGTAGGCTGAACAAGTCTAGTTGAAACAAAATCGTATGAACGTGGAGGACGAGGTTTGAATCCTTTCTGAGCTTGCCACCTTCACTGACGCTTGTCCTGTGCCATATACCATGTGCGTCCATCAACTCCAGCCACCGCGAACGTTGGATCCGTGAGCGTCCGTATTTTACGCCCTCGTGCAAAAATATATTGAAACAACGCGGTACACTTATTCCGTGCAATAAGGAGTGTCCGAAACCGCTCACGGTCTCTCGCCCTCGCCAGTCCATTATCCTGGCCTTAATGTCAGTCAAGTCATCTGGCAACTTAAATTTAAACCTACTACGCCCTCTCCGCAATGGTGGATTTAACGGTAAGCGGACTGAGTGACCGCGGGAGGTCCCGTGGATATCAAGTTCAGCATATATGGTGTGTACAGTAGTCTCATCGCGGGCCTCCATGAACGATGGAGGCTCCATGGACGAAGGGACTCAAAGACTACAGGGGCCCATATATGAGGGATTCCGACCAATACCCCCCACTCCCCCAAGAAAAAAATTAAAGTGTATTTGATTCAAAGCCAAGAGATGAAATCTCCCCCCACCTCCTCTCCCTGCACAGCACCTGGGACGATCGTTTCCATGCCTTGAACAAGGACCGTCCACTGAAGACTGGCGAGCTTGATACGACAATGAGTGTGCTTCCACACGTACGATGATGATTGCGTCAGATTTGATAAAAATAAAATAACTACGTGAAAATTGTAATGTATGTGATTCAGAAAAGAAGCTATTCAAGTGTACATATTCGTTTAAATGGATGAACAAAAAAATTCATTGGGTGACACGTTTGCCACGAGGCGTAGAACATAGCGATGTGTGTGTCAATCCGAACACTCCCGTGTCGGAACCGATTCTAACATGCCATAAGGCCATAACATAAGGTTGGATAAAAGAGAAGGATTAGCAGAAAAGGATTTTTTTGGTTTCTTATTTCTTAGCTTGAACTATAAAAACTAGATACCTGTTATAAACCTAAATTTATGTGTTTTGATTATTTATTTAAAAAGACAGATAAATTTATATTTTCTAAAAAATAATATTTTAGCTAAATCAAGTGATAAAACATCTCAAATAACTCATACAGCGATAAAACATCCTTTTTTGCGAGCTTTTAAATATTATTGTTCATATTATTTAGTTTTCCACTGTTATATCAACTGGGGTGGAGCAGTAGATATGGCTAACCGACTGAAATGGTTTTTTTATATGAAGTTTTCAACTGCATATCCCACTGCTCGACTTTTTAACCACGTTGCTATGGCGGCAAACACCATTCCACTCCACTGCCAAACCGATCGGTTAGCGAAGATTCTGATTGAGAAAACGCAATTGGATAACATTGGAATTTTGCTAACCGATCGGCTAAATTATCCACTCCGTTATCGACTTTCGTTCGCGATGAGGCCCATTATTTTAAATAAAAAAAACGATATCATAGATTCCAACTCTTTAACTTCGGTTATAAACTTTATATTCATAGATATTCGACATACGACTTTTTCGACTTACGCCTTGCTTTGCGACATTTTTTCGGTCCCAAATACAGTCGTATCTCGGGGGACACCTTTATTCTTATTTTTATTTTTATCCAAACAATGTCAAATAGTAATCGGAATATTTTTCTTATTATTCTTAGATAATATAAAAACAATAAAATATGTATTTAATTTAAATTCATCTAGTATAAAAATTAAATTTTATAAAAGTTTAAATATTTTATGATAATTAAAAATAAATAAAACTTTCATTTTATTCTTCTTCTTGTAAGCGTGATGACTTACGAGATCTTACTAGCCTATACATTCTTTGAGGAATATTAAGTAACACACAGCCAGATAATTCCTCGTTCTCGTTACGAGGTTTGAACTCATGATGGGCATGTTGTTAAGTCGTGTGACCTAATAACTGCACCACGGTGTTAAATAATATACATAGTTTATTAATGATGAAAAAATTAATTTACTAAAACATATTTAACACTCTAATTACTATTTAATTATGTTAGTATGTAAACCTTCAAAAAGAACAACAGAATCCCGGATATAAAAATCAAGACTTGCGAGCAATTGCTTAAAAAACCTTTTAATGTATATAGACCGTTTTCACCAATGTACAATTTCGCTTTATCCTGCGCACGGTGTATTTACGCCCTTTCTTCTCGCGATGGTCATTGCGCAATCGCGTTACGCAGCGAACATGGTCCTTTTCCCGATCTCCAAAATTTCGAATATCGACTTTGACAACTGAGATGTGTACACCTGTCTCCGGTCATCATGTGTTTGGTTGGGTTTTGCATATGCCATTAAAGAGAGACGCGGTTTAAAAACCAGTAAATCTCTTCGTTTGATCAAGTTGTGTTGCAAACGCTAAAAACAAAAAAAAAACAGACTAGGATGTTCTCTTGCCAGAAATGAAAATTTTATTGCATTTTTTTTGTTTTTGAGTAAATGGTCCGTTATTCTGTATTATTTTTATTTTTTGCTGATACGTTAGCTGATCATTTGCGATAGGTATGTTTATTTTATGTCAAATGGCTACCAAGATTCATATACCAAAAAGCCTAACCCCCTTTCGGTAAATACTTTGCAATTCTAAATCACTCAATTGACATGATATATGGTAAAAACAAAAGCAAATCAAAAGCAGTTTTTTTTAAAAACAACATCCTATTTTGTTTCATTTCATTATTACACCTGTTTCCATCTACGTTCGAATCTCGTGCCGTTTGCATCGAATCGCAAACCGCCTGCTTCGAATCGCATGCCACTACGATCGAATGCTTGCACCCATGGTTGAATCGCGTGCCAGTACGGTTGAATCGCGTTCCACTATGGTAGAATCGTATGCCACTACGATCGGATCGTGTGCCGCTACCATTGGATTTCTGAAAGCAAGAGCATAGTTAACTGTTTGTTTACGTTTGAAAGCTGTTTCCTTCTTCGCCGACGGCATTTCGTTTGTAAAATAGTACTAATAAAAGGCAGTTATTCACTGATTACACGTAAAATTCTTGTTATCGACGAATATCGTGGTCCCTTGTTGATGGTAAAATCCTTGTGTTCAACTAATATTCGGTGTTCGTTGTTGATGGTAAAATCCTTGGTTTCAACCAATATTCGTGGGGTTTACCTATAATCAGAGAATAAATCCCATTTATTAGTATTTTACAAATGAAATGCCGTCGCGAAGAAGGAAACAGATTTCCAACGTAAACAAACAGTTCACTATGCTCTTGCTTTCAGAAATCCAATGGTAGCGGCACACGATTCGATCGTAGTGGCATATGATTCGACCATAGTGGAATGCGATTCAACCGTACTGGCACGCGATTCAACCATGGGTGCACGCATTCGATCGTAGTGGCATGCGATTCGAAGCAGGCGGTTTGCGATTCGATGCAAACGGCACGAAATTCGAACGTAGATGGAAACAGGTGTAATTTAAATATAAATTTTTCTTATGTTTCCAACTTTTTTTGAAAGCTGTTTCTAAAAGCTACTTTATACTTGCAATCGATCCGTCATACAACAATATGTGTAAAAATCTCTAGAAAGGAAATCTCGGCGAAGAAGGAAACAGCTTTCAAACGTAAACAAACAGTTTACTATGCTCTTGCTTTCAGAAATCCAATGGTAGCGGCACACGATTCGATCGTAGTGGCATATGATTCGACCATAGTGGAACGCGATTCAACCGTACTGGCACGCGATTCAACCATGGGTGCACGCATTCGATCGTAGTGGCATGCGATTCGAAGCAGGCGGTTTGCGATTCGATGCAAACGGCACGAGATTCGAACGTAGATGGAAACAGGTGTAAAAATATTACAAACAACATAAAATATAAAATTTGAAGTGGAAAAATGTAATATTAATACCAGAACATTAATTAATTCATCAAGATGTGTTTTATATTTCTTCACACCATCGCTTTGATAATATTTTTTGCATAAAACTGACCTCACGACACTAAGAAAATAACAATTCAGTGGCAAAAATCTGAATCCAAATGTAAGCGATAACAAGCATTGTTGGAGGAAATATTTATACCTTAAATTAAAAACTACGGTAAGATGCACACAAGGACCAAAATGTATTTATCAGCAAAAAAAACCTAAAACAAGATGTTCCAAATTGAACCCGGATGATGACGGTTTCTCACCGTCGAGCTTTGCTTCGTACTATTTTTCCTCTTGATGGTATCGTGTCTCGAGGCATCGCATGGCGTACATGGTCAGCATACGAACGAACGTACGAATCGAAGTCAGAAATCATGCTAGTAGAAAATGGATTTTAAATTGCATCAAATGGTCCTGGCGGCTGCACTTCTCGGCACACAGTGTTCATGAGGAGGGCAGCAGGAGGTTAAACACAACCTTGTGTGTCATGGTACCGTGATGCTTCCGTGCGGTGATTGCAATTGCACCGAATCACAAGCTCAGCTGGAACGCGAGAACAACGATTCGCTCGCAGTTCGATGGATATCAATGTTTAAATTTCGGATTTGTTCAGGGTGCCAACACACTTACACGCATACAGACAAACACACATCGTGTTGGCTTTCTGCCTCTCCAAATAATAAAAAAAAAGAAAATCTTAAATCGAGGACACATAATGCATCCATTTCCCCCGAAAAACGATTAGAAAGTGAGTAGGGTGGGTCGGTGAGGGTTTTGGTAACAAGCGATCGATGTTTGTGTTTTTTTCCATTCCAACTTTGTGCAATTCTTTCTGTTGCAGTTTTCCGGTTAAGAAACGGTTCTTGTGCGACTTCTTTGTCTATCCACTTGTTACACGTTGTGTAACTTTGCATTGCAATTACCGTGGTTGGAGACCGTAATGGAAGCAGGAAAATCGAAATTTATCGTAATCGGTTCTCCATTAGTGGTCACTGATGTTCAGGAGCGTCCGTTCCAGAATCGGTTGCGCGAGAGACATATACGGTAACTGTTTAGATACTGGATGAAACACGACATTTAAAGCAAAATTTAAATATTCTTCCATTTTTCATTTTGTTCGCCATGCCTGTTTACATGCAGCCGTAATAATATTTTTAGTGAACAGTTTGAGTTCATAGCTTTAAGTATTATGGTTTAGCTAGATAAGGTTTAGGTGTTAGTATTTGTTGTACAGCCCTCGTGGCAAACAATTGGAATAACTATAGTTTAATATAATAAAAAAAGCTTGGAACCACCAACTGACGAAATCATTGTGTTTGTGTTTTGTTTTCCTTTCAGTTACTAAATTCATCAAAACAGGGGTTGCCGACAAGAACGACTACCCACTCTTTTTCGAGAAGGTCATCTATGAGGTGGACATCGACGAAAATGTGGAAATCAATCACAACTTTCTCAACGTCAGCACAAAAACGCACGGTGAAGGTATGTATACAGCATACTGAACAATCAAAAAAATTTCTTGAAAAAATTTTCAAGAGAAAAAGTTGATATTAAGTGATTAAAAACAATAATTATTAAGATTTTTCCTCAATTCACAAAGTAAGAAACATTAAACAATTAGGCTCATTTTAAAAAAAGCCGTTATCTTGAAGAGAGTCAGCAAAAAAAACATAAAAAATGTGTTATCAAGTATTTGCCACTTGATTCAGATAATTTTCTGTAGACTCTGATAAAGCTTGCTTCAGATAGAATTGGAACATAGACAATTGCTTGTATCTCAGTAATTCATAATTGAAATTAAGATCTGTTTTTATGCAAATGTAGCGTTTTCTTCATACTTTTAAGGAAAAATACGGATAAAACTATTCTTCACGGTTTCGAAGGACTTCTCGAATTTTTCCTGTAACACGGCTCATTAGGCGGCGCACATCTTCTTCGTTCATCGTTTTAGCTATCTTATTCCATCAGGTCGTCATCTGATTGATGTCTTTGACAACCTTTCCCTTTGCCTTGAGTCTCCTCTTCATGACTGCCCAGTATTTCTCAATGGGGCGGAACTGGGGGCAGTTGGGTGGGTTAAGGTTTTTCGGAACAAAATGGACCCCTTTCTCTGCATACCATTCTCCAACGACTTTACTGTAATGAAAGCTTGCCAAATCTGGCCAACACATTACGCGATGGTCGTGGGATCGAATGAATGGCAAAATTCGTTTTTGGAGACACTATTTTTTATATAGTTCCGACGTCATTGTCTTGTTTGTAACGAAAACTTTCGTTTTTTCCACAGCTACAAATGCCCTCCCAAATCTTAAATTTTCTTGCAAATTTGTCGGCAAAAACTAATTTAAATTTGGTGGGAACATCCTCCCGACCCGTTGCCAAGTAAAATTTTTGACCTGGGATTTGCCCGAAGTCAGTCTTAACATAGGTTTCATTATCCATCAGAAGAAACCTGTCGAACTTGGTCAGCACCTGATCGTATAACTTCCGAGCACGAGTTTTGATCAAACTATTCTGTTTTATGGTGCGATTTGGCTGTTTGCTAGCTCGATACGACTTGATTCCTTCCCGGAGTCGAGTTCTCCTGACGGTACTATGAGCAGCACCGAATTTTCTGGCCAAATCGCGGTCCGACAGATTAGGATTCCTCTTAATCGTCTTCAAAATCTTACTACGCAGATTCCGGTCGACAGTTCCACTCCGACGATTGGCTTGAGGCTTCCGAATCGTCGTCAATGTTTCGTTATACCGTTTGATAACGCGCCATACGGTATTTCTGGGAAATTTCAACTTTTTAGCTAGCCTAAATGCAGACCACAAAGGATTTTCCAAAAAACTGTGCACATTTTTTTCCCTTCTTTCGGCTTCCATGTTGATTGTTTACTAATTACAGTCGATTTGCGGAATGTCAAAAATACATACATCAAGCTGACAAAATGCCCGACTCGTTGACGCCAAGAGCTTCCAAATCCGTCCACCAGGAGCGCCACAATATGAGCAACAGTTTGTTCCAATTCTAAATGAAGCAAGCTTTAAGAGCGTCAAAGCATAAAATCTTGAGCAAGGACGAAGAGTCCCCAGTAAAAAAGCATACCTTATGTTATCCCAAAGGTCGTTGGTTTTCCTGTACCCGTGGGAGTGCACGATGTCGGCCTGAGCAAGAAGTCGTGTTTACTTCCATTTATTGTGTACCTTACTCCTCCCGACACCGTTTTGCTAAGTAGCCTACAGCTGTAATGCATTCGAGTTCGTCCGTCTTTACATGACGCATGACGCTTTCCTCTGTTTGTCTGGATATATGTGTGGGTGTGTATGTGGGGTTGTTTGTTGATGTGAGTGCGAAGGTACCATACCGTTATCCGTACCGGCTACTTTCAAATAAGAAAACAAATTTATAGTATGTTTACTTTTATCCCCTACCAAAGCGAACCTAATTTTTTGTAGCCTTGGCGCGCATTCTCAATAGTCAAAGATTAAAAACTCTTCGGAGGGTGTTGTTTCTTTGGAAATAAAAGCGTACTCGAATGAGGAAACAAAACAATTTGGAGCAGGAAGTTTTTGTTCATCGTGTTTGTTTGTTGTTTTTTTGTTGTTGTTATTGTGTAGTTGTGTGCTTTGTATGAAAAACAAGCTTTAAGAAAAAAAACATACAAATTTCCCTCAGGTTTAATCTGAAACATAGTTGATCATTTTAATGTGATTAACGACAAACCAACTGTCCATTTGAAGCACGATCACATGTAAAGCAGATTTGGGAAAAAAGGATTGATAAACCATCGAAATACCCAATTTCACTCCTAAAAGTTGATCAATGTACCTCCACGTCACAGGCACATGTGTAATTATACAAGCAATCACATTGAAAGCTATGTCCAATAAAACATTTTGTATCTCATTAACATTAACCGTTACCACTTGAAGTTTATTGTTGAATTGTGAACAGCAAACAGACTTTGTGTGGTTCACCTTATCCTTTCTGTATTGAACATCATCTGCATATACGGTACGCAATAGCTGAAAATCGTATACCCTCTTCGTAATCAAAGTCGTTGTATTAAAGATTGAAGATTTTAAAGTGAAATATGCATCCAGTGTGTAAACATTATGTTGGAAGAGCGAAGGTTATCAGTAGACTTCTGAAAGAAAAATGCTACAAGACGGAAACTGTTCTCGAGAAAGCATTCATTGTACTATCGCCGAAAAAAAAGGCATATAATATCACTGAAGAAACAAGCAGCACTCTCTACTCCATACAAGAAGCAGGGAACGCGCTGAGACATTTCGCACGCAAACATCCTGCTAGGGGGCGAAAGTTTACTGAAGAATTATTTTTCGCTACTTTAAAGAACAGTTTCTTCTAGCGTAAAAGCTGGCATCTTCAGGTTTAACATTTCATTTTCGCTACGCATGAACTAATTTTGAACAATCAAATCGATATCTAAAGTAGGCCACATACTTAAACAATGATAACTTTCGATCGACAATAAATGCAAACGAACGGGAAGGTTTATTTTAGCGATGGTATGTAGGAAAACTTCTAAACAGGAAGCACCACCAACGTCAGAAACAATACCAAGTCAGCAATACAATTTCTTCCGATGCCGGTCCGACCGTATTTTCTCAATCACCAAAACCTTCGGGCTATAACCGTAGCGTTGCTGCCTGGCTTCCTATCGCAAATTCGAAATAAACATAAATCGATAAATGGAATCAAGCTGGTTGCACGCATATTAAGAAATGCTGCCATTTCCACTAGCAAGGAGTACGCTTGGTGTAAGGTTGGCATTAATTCAATAAATGTATCCCTTTACGAAAGTCAGTCAAGGCCATGACCATGGTGTACACGAGGTTGAAAACTAGCTGATTTTTCAATCAGTGTAGCTTTTCAATCCACTTCGCTGCTATTCCACAGCCGGAGATTTAATGTGCCGCCGGCTTTCAGTTAAGCTTGGCTGGCTTAATAATGGCTTAATAGCTTTGGTGATTGAAACATATGAGCAAAGGAACAACCGAAAATGGACGCCAAGCCTCTCTTCGTTTCTCCGGTGGTGGTTGTAAAGAGCATTTGTACTCTTGCGTAAATTGGGAAAAGCAAAGGACTAAAATGGAATAACGTAGCACAAGCTGCTCGCTGGTAATAGACAAAATCCTGTATCAGTGCTCATTCCACGGTACCGTGAAATGGGTGCGATCAGTATGAATTCTTCTCTGTTTGGGGCACCCAAACAAGTTGTCAATTAGCGTTGAGACAAATTAGGTCCTCTCTTGATGTGCAGGGTTTGTGACGGGCAAATATTTTGATTTGTAAAGCGTTTTTACCTAGAACCGTTTTCCTTGTGTCGGAGCTCGCGTGCGTGCGTAAAACGACGCAAATTAATGACCGTATAATTAGCCAGGTCTTAGCTTAGCTTTACAATCAGTTAAACGTACTTATCCCTTCAACCGTCAAACACGCTTAGATGATTTGTTTGTGATGTAATAGCTTCTAGGAAGTGTCGTATTCATATTTTTCCATGAGATGGGAAGGCTTTGATGAAGGCAGCGGATCTTTTAACCGGTATTGATGCTTAAGATATAATTATTTCTTCTATTGTGCTAAGCACTTATGTAACATTTAACCCTAATCTATTTGAAGCTCTTTAGATCTGACGCAATCAATGATGAATTCGATCCCGTTTGTGTTTGCGTGTGTTTATTTAATCTTATATGTATCAATCTATTTAGTTATTTTGTTTATTAATATAAAAAAGTAATCTATAAACAAAAAAATAATACATAGCATAAAACTTCTGATTGTCATGTTGATAAAAGAAGTGTAAGTATTAATCATTAAGTATAATCGATTTTTGGAAATAATTCGGTCCTAAATAATGCTCTCAGACATAAGTTTTAGCTTAGAGTCATAAAGGGAATAATTTCAAGAATTGACGACACGTCGATTGAACCGCTTATAAGCTTCTACAAAAAGATGCACTGAGCTGTCATCAGCCATGTCATGTCATGTTGAAGAGATTGTTGTGGCGATTTAAAAAATTGAAAATTTAGCTGTGACACCAGAAAATTTTAAAAATTTGACATTGGAATAATTTCAACACACAGCACATTCCTGTGTTACCAAAAGTTTTTACAGTCGAACGCAACAAGCCGGCTCAAATATTCTACGCGCGTATACACACCGCTCTGGTCATTAATACACCGTCGATTCTGCAGCGCTTTGCATAGGACGGAAGCTAATGTAAACATTCTTGGGGAGCGAAAGAACGTACAAAGCATATTTGGTTCGAAGTGAAGCACACACAGCTGGGTTTATTAACTATGTAGCAGTCTGTAAAACTTCGAGTTGTTTACAGGACCTTTTAATCTCGATCAGACGACTAAACGAGACCTATGTCAACGCGCTGGCAGTTCTACGTTTTAAAAAATGAGGAACAAGTTTCCGTCGCTGTCACACGTGATCGTTTTGAGGTCTAAATGGCATAAACACTCGTATCTACAATTAGAGTATATATGCTTATGGCTTAACGTTCTAACGTAGGATTTATAGTTTCCCACCTTTTCACGCATTTATCCCTAGCGTTAACACTGTACCTTTTGACGCGCCTACGCTATCACTGTAGGAGGTGTTTCAAGTGTTCTGTTTAATGACAAGTGCTATGGATGGAAATTCAATCCTCTTTTTATTGCCTTTCTCTGCCTTCTTTCTTTTTATTACTAAGGAAGAATTGGTCGCATTGATTACAGGCATAGGGGTATTGTTTTGAGCAGATCTTTACCTAGCACTGAAATCTGGATCTGGTGCATATTTCGAATATATCCCTACATTGTCATGTGCCTAAAGGTACTGCTTTCCTTGATTTTAAATTTAATTTGAATTTAAATAGTCGCGTTCTCAATACAGTCTAACAGTGGCATGATTTCAATTGTTCCAAGCATTCGAGCTAAAAGAAAATTGCACCTCCCCCCCCCCCCTCACCTCACAATCCTCGTCTAATTTGGTTCTAGCAACATCCCTGAGCGATGCAATATCGAAATGTTGCTGCAGTACAGCTGCAAAGCATTTTCTTAAGTTCCTCTCTGCAAATATTCACCTTTTCAAAGCACTCTTCAATTCCGCGAAGAAGCTTACGTTAGGAAGTAAAGCTGGGGAAAAGTAACAACTAAAGTATAAAGTATCACCTTAAGTAAATAGGATTACATCGATACAACGCCAAAGTCCGATGATGGTAACCTTGGCTGTAGTTTTAGCGGTAGTACATACTGTGCCGCATCTTGTAAGGGGTAGCGTTACCGGTGTCTGTTAGATTTTTGAATTGCATGGAAACCTAGTACGTTGGTGCTTGATTCCGGGAGAATGAACTTCATGGTACGTACAGCAAACTTCTCCTTGCATTCGTAAGATGGACGCATATTTTAGTAAAATTGAATGTAATAACTGTAAAAATAAGGAAACGAGCGATGTAGGTATTAATTCAATGAAATTTGTGTATTCAGTTCAGCTTTGCTTCTGTTTACGGTCACGCTCGCGGTAAGATTGTGGCGCTCATCGTCTGCTGTCATGCCCTCGTTATCTAGCTGTCATTTTGACTTTTTCGGGGGTAGCCCTCTCATCGTACACAATCTTCTTGGAAGTCGTGTCATGCACTGATGAATGCTTTCCTGCAACTTTTTCTCATAATTAGATTGCTACATTCCCTCGTCTTTACTGCCACCGTTATATTTCATTTGATCAGCGAACTTGCCTGAAATGATGTGGTGTGAATTGTGTTGTGCTATATGTACACCATCTCAGTGTATACACAGATCGAGTGCTGCGCAAATATCCTCATTCGTACTCTACTCGTTAGCTACGAATCCATTCACCGTTAAGAAATCAAACAAATCCTTGTCGAGAGTAATGTCGAGTATTGATGTTTTTGAAATGGTTGGGACAACGATTCAAAGCAAAACGGAAAGGCGTTCAGATAGACGAGTACCAGGTATTTAGAATCTTCCAAAATAGGTACATACTACAAAGGTACAAAGGTACTTTCTTGAGATACATACTTAACAAATTCCAATCCGCTGCTCATACGTTGCTTCTTCCCCGCCCTTGATTGGGTACCAAACATTTCATTTCAATCTTCATTACGCCGGAGCTAAAAACTGCATACCTCGGAACATCATCAAAGCGTTATATCGATGTGTTGGGAGAAGAACCATCAGTAATTATCAAAAAAGGCAAGCCTGCTCAGCATCTCACCAACCCTAGAAGTAACCAGTCGCATGTACTTTCCCTCGCACACGCTTCACATCCGCTTACGCTACAAAATATTTCCATCAAAAGTTGTGCAATTCTGAAGTCATTGCAGTCGTCTTACCAATTCTTGTACCACTTGTACCACTCCCTGTGTCAGTTACAAGCAACCGGCTGCTTCGCCGTAACTTCCGCTTCGAGCAAATAAACACGCTTGTAGCTTTCATGGTCAAGCATGGACTCGATTCGAGGATTAAAATTTGCCAAGCACCAAACACGCGCACTCTTTCCAATTAGTACCGGTCTGAACGACGAAATGACGGAATCAAGGGAAAATTACTTGCTTGTCTTTGGTAAAATCTCAGCTCAGCTGAGTAGATTAAATGTTATAGTTACAAATGGTACATAAATTGCATGGGTTTTTTTTGCACTTTTCCCATATACTCAGATTTAAAATCAGCAAACAACATATATTCTACTCAGCTATGCTATAAAAATTCCCTATTATTGAGGAGAGCACATTGCGTACCCAATGTTAAAGAACGTTCGATTCTATATGTATTTTTTTTCTTTCTATCCACAATAAACATCTCTACTACTACTACAAATGGTACTATACGGCATATTTTTGGGTCAGTCCGACTTTCGGTGAAGAAAACGGGAAAAGACATTCAAACCACCTCCGAAAGCAGACGATGGATGACTTTGCAGTGCATTTCGATCAGCGTAATCCTGCCATATATCTGAGTGGGACCTGATATTCCTGCCGGACTAGGAAAAGTTCATAATTACAAAATCTTTATATACTCTGGCAGAGTACAGTACATGGATATACTGTTGCGAGAAAAGATGTTAAGCGGATTTCGTTCAAAATCACTGAAACAAGGTATTATAGGAATCTTACATAATTAAATTACACACAATGTAAACGACGCTGTAAGGATTAAGTGCTTGCGATAACGTTTGTTTTTATCACTTAAAAGCACAGATTGAATCTCCCACCTATTCCCATCATATCGCGGGAAACAAGATTATCACAGACACAATTTCCTTATTCATCAGCTTTCATGTACTTTTTCCGCTTACCTAACACCTGGGAATTGAGACGTGTTGAGGATAAGCTAACAAGCACACATTCCAGTCCTTCGTTAGCATAATTCCAGTTTATGTTGCACATTCGCGAGAAGTGAAAGAATAAGAGCATAGTTCACAGGATGGTAATTAGAAAACTGATTTGAAATTATAATTACTTCATAAACTATTTCTTTTTACGTACAATTAATTAGTAAATCCTAAGGCGGGAAAAATAAAATGAAGGAAGCTGGGAAAAAGAAAATTTAACCTTACCACAAACACAGTCAACAACTGATGGTGTTTACTACTGATTTAGCAAGGATATGGATTCTTTCAAATGAGCTTTATGTGTTTTTAAGATTATGTTTTTGCAGTTGATCTATGTTGGCGTGAAATTTCATGTGATTCAGGATGTCAAGCGTATATTGTTAATATTTAACTTATACCGGTAGCTGCAGAACGTTTCGCTCCTCGTGCTTTTAAAAGAAATGCTAATTTGTTTGAATGCAGTCACTTTGGAAGGGAATAGAATCAATCAGCTGCTAGATAATTCGTTCAAAGTTCATCGATTTCCAAAGTATCCTTTAAATGCAGAGTTTGATATTATAACAAAGGTTTAAGATAAATACGACTGAACACAACAACAGACGCAATACCAAATGGAATGCCGCTGGCGTTTGAAATGAAATCTTTCAATAATCGATTCAACCCAACCCACTGCGGAAGAATCTGTTCCTCGCATTAGCTTCCAACTGGCGTGAAATAAAAGCATCTGTGTCCGTGTCGTTGATTGGCACCCCCATCCATCTTCCTGACAGCCTTTTTTCTTCACAGACGCAAGCTCAATCTGCTAGCTCCACCGGGTCGCCCAGGAATGGCTAAATTGAAATTATAAATCAACAGTCGTCGCCAAAAATCTCACGGCCCGGTGAACGGTGTTGATGCCGGAAACAATGTTTTAATTGAATTATTTTGATAACGATTTTCCATTGCTGCGAATCGAATTTCCTTTGAAATCCAGAAATGCGTGGAGTAACAGCAAAAAAGGCATGGGAAATAGAAGATACCCAAACCTGGGGTAGAAAAGAAACCCACAGTTGGGGGTACAGTTTCAAAGGAAGCTTTCGTGTGAAATGTATGGGGTCATCGTTTCTTTAAGGACATGATTGGCGTCCTTTTGCTTCAGGCATAGACGTTCGCACTGAAATTGGTTGTGCGTAGGAATTGGATTTCAAGGAAATATTCAGGAGTGAAGCAATTTGATACACAGTTTCACTTTATGAAATAATTATCCTTCAATTCTACTTGTTGGCTCATGCACAAGCAATTAAAGTAAATGAAAATGAAGATTTTTTTAGAATGTTAAGTTTTGGTTTGCAATTGAATATATTCAAAGTAGTTTTAAGCAATACGGCAAAGCCGTCCCTACTGAATAAAAAAAAAAAAAAAAAAATATTCAAAGTAGTAAAAGCGAATTATTTTAAAGGCCGGGCTACATTGATCGTACTCGCAAGCGTAATTTTGATTTTCACTAGCGCATCTGGCGGCGGCTGGTGGAAGCTTTTTTTTGGTCATCGAGGGAATGGACCTGCCGGATCTCAAAATTTAGTAGTTTTTCCATCGTTTTCTATTGCAAAAATGGATGCAATGCGTGCAAGACATGTAGATACGTAGATACAACGTAGATACGTTTTACAAAACTTTTCTCCTCCGATTTAGGTAAAAAACATGGAAAATTAACGTATTTTCTGGAGCGGCTCCAAATTGTTTGGCAAAATGCTTCGGTCAGCTGCCGCCAGATGCGCTAGTGAAAATCAAAATTACGAGTGCGAGTACGATCAATGTACCCCGGCCTTAACAATTTGTCGTAAAATTTGCTACACAAAACTATAAAGATAAAGTTATAAGCTAAATTGATAGAATCTTCAAATAGTTATATCATTAGCAGCAATTTTCTAAAAATTCATAAAACTTATCTTTTTTTTTAAAGTTTTTAAGTAGAAATAATTTTTGTATCTAACAAATACTTCCAAACAAAAGAAACTGCCAAAAATAAAACAAAGGAGACTAGATTAAGGTAAGACTAATTATAGCATTAATTATAGCATGTAAACAAATGAACTCAAATGGACAAATATATAAACATTAGTAAAGTGAAAGTTTAACCGCCTACGAGTTCTTTCTCCCTATTCCCGAATCTGACAATGTTTATCCCACTTTCACACCCGGCGTAATTTTATTCATTTCCCTGCGTGGTCACTTGAGCTTGCAGTATCTCAGAAAAAGCCTGTTTGATTGTTCAGTTGTCTACATTGTAAGTAAAGATTTTGACCCCACGAGGCGTACATTTAACGTGTAAACACCTCAGGCAGCCGTATACTCATCCTCAATCCTTGTCAACGTCATCCATTAGGCCCATGTGGACATCTTCTGGCAAAGCACATAGCACGTTTTACAAACCGTTGGAGAACGTGCTGCCATTAAAAAAAGAATGCAATAATAATAATAAAACAGAGTTTTAAAATCAACTAATTAAATAGCTTTTATGGCAACATCAGCGCCAACCTACAAACAGCAAATCCACGTTAATTTGCAATATATCTTCTAAAGGTGTGACGTACAGATGATTGAACGTACTTTTGAAGTCGTCCCACAATTCACCTATGTCGGGTCAAAGGTCAGCAACGACAACAGCATGGTAACTGAGTTGCGCGCAAGGATGCTGGCTGCCAACCGGTCTTACAGCCTACATAAATCAGTTCACCTCAAAGAACCTGTAGCGACGGACGAAGCTGGGACTGTATAGTACCTATATAGTACCGGTACTCACATACGCCTCTGAGACATGGACACTGTCCAAATCTGACGAAGCCCTCTTAGCCGCGTTCGAGAGGAAGATGCTCAGAAGAATACTTGGCCCCGTATGTGTTGAAGGACAATGGAGGAGCTATTATAATGACGATACCATACGAGATGTACGGCCACCTCACTGTCGTGCAGCGTATCAAGCTCGCCAGGCTCCGGTGGGCTGGCCATGTTGTACGCATGGAAACGGACGACCCAGCCCGTAAAAACTGTCTAGGCCGTCCACAAGGACAGAGGAGGCATGGTAGGCTCAAATGGAGGTGGCAAGATTGCCTGGAGGCGTCCGCCATTAATGGATAACGGACTGGCAGACGAAGGCACGAGACCGTGAGCGGTTTCGGACACTCCTGGGGCAGGCCAAGACCGCAAAGCGGTTTTAGCGCCGAATAAGTAAGAAAGTAAATATAATCTCCTGGCAATTAAACCACGCATCAAATGCACAGAGGGGAAAAAAGGATCTTCGACCATTTCAAGAGAAACAGGACCGATTTTGCAACGAATATCTACCATGCCAAGTTATGTTTAAGGCGTTTGAGAAAACGAGCATCACAAATTGTGCTTAGCTCAATTCTGATGAAATTAAATTCATTAATTTTATTTACATTTGAATTTATGCCCATCAGGGGCTATATATGCCAACATAGGGCAGCAAAAAGTAAAGGATCATGGGCGTGTACAGCGATAGTACGTCCTGATGCGACACCAAGGACATAACACAGCCACACTAAGACGAAGGCGGTGCTCATCAATAACGCTTCTTCTGTTGCAACTGGTGCCTAGGGTGTAATGATTTGCGCAGAAACAAATCTTTTAGCACTAAGACTCTATTTGTCCCAGCGATTTTCCCCCCGCCAAACTTTAGCCTACGCCTAATGAGTTATCCGTGCTAAGCGGTAGCACCAGAATATTGAAAAATAATACGAGCAATCAAGTGTGAATCTTTTACTGCATCCTTGCGGCAGCCAGGGTGGTAGCTACAGACCGAAGACATTCGGTGGAAACAGTAGGGGAACAGCAGCAGCAGAAGCAGACGTTTGACACCTTTGCTGCAAGTTGCGGTTATTACTGGGGGTTTCACTGTAACCGTAAACGATTTATTTCCTTATAGTCATCCTTCTTTCTTCCTTCCTTCCTTCCTTACATTTATCCTTAAACGAATTAGTAAAACTGCTATTTAGTGCCAGAGTGGAAGCAAGATGAGAGAAGCACGGAGAATTTTGTTCTGTTATTAGACAAGCAAAACACCATAAATACTTTAACGTTTCCCCGGAATGTACTTCACTGATCAAGCAACATTTAATTTTTGATCCAAATTCAATAATGATGTTAGGATTTCTTTTTTGTATATGATAAAAGTTAGTTATTCTCAATATCGGTAGAAAATGTGATTTCTCATTTTCATCTTTTATCGTTTGAATAATAACATATAGTGTCCAGGTTGCTCTTAAAAGGCTGTCAGAGATCTAAACACTTCATGTGGCATACTTAATGCCTAAGGCAAGCAACATACTCACCAATCGTACGTTCAACAGCCACCCAAGATCTGGAATACATCCTCAACATCAATAAGAGCCAAATTCGCTTCAAAGAAAACAAAATAAACTATTTAGTTTAGTTTAGTTTAGTGTTTATTAATCGATGGACTATAAAGCCCTCTCGAGTTAAAATTTGTTTACAAAAGACATTAGATAACAAACAGAACAGTTATATATATAGTTATTGTTGGACGCATTCCGAACAATTGAAAGTGATGTCAGCTCCGTTATCGTCATTCCAGGTTCATAGATATCGTCAGCTGAATTTAGTAGACGGCACATACAAAGAGGAGGTTGCGAGAGCCAAAGGTTGTTCGGATTTCAACGACTGCCAGCATTGGCCGGCGACGAAGTATTCTGGCAGGAACATAGAGGTGAATCCTTGAAAGTAGCTCGGGACAGTCGATGGTTTCGTTTAAGATTCCCGTGATAAATGCCAGTCTGGCATGCTCAACACGTTCGGCGAGTGCCGTGGCGAGATATTCATATTTGAATAACGGTTCCTGAAACTGGTTTTAAGTGCATAGTTTCAAAATACTTTACTTACCGCCAAGTAAATGCTGTAAATATTGTGAAGGCCAAAAATTGGTCGTAAAAAAGACTTCACGACTGAAATAGCCTATTCCTATTCAAATCCCCGTAATGTTCCATCTAAACACCCTGAATAGTAAAAAAAATAGTAAAAATATATGGAATTTCTTCGAAGTATATAAAGGTTAAAGGGCCGTTGAAGTATAAAAGCTTATAGAAGAGTAGCAGTTTCTAAACATGTCAAAATTTAGCAGTTTGAATAATTTCAGGTGAAAAATATAGCGACAATTTTTTCCCTTCCACTGGGGGAAATAATTCTTGTACTTTAGGGACTGTTTTATATTTACATTCATGATTACTCCCTACCCAATGGTGCCAGCATTTTCAGATTCTGTTAGCAACTTTGGCCGGCCTCAATTTGCTACTGAATGCTCGGCACGGTCTAGATTCGAAGTTGTACTTAATCTAATGGCCAACGGTTCACTTGGTGAAGGTAGCGAATTGTGGAATCAAAGATTGAGACAAAAGCCAAATGACACCGGAATCCAGGGATTCGGAAACATTTTCCTCGTGGTGCAGCACCACGCCCCTGTCTACATTTAATTTTTCTTGTTGTACAAATTTCGGCCGACATTTTGCAACTGAAGAAGATTCTGCAGAGCATGGAGATGGTGCTTGTGTAACCTTTCTTTGTCTTTTTTTAATTTTCAACCCATGTCTGCTGGTCTGTTCCTAGCCGACCACTAGAAGACTCTCGATCCCGGTACGAAAAGCTTACCTATAAAGCATGTGTACAGGTATTCCTTTGCAGCATCCCATTCTGAGGCATGTCCTTATTAAAAAATGATTTTCTATCACACTCTCCACAGCGACCGGTGCTCTGGTTGCAGGAGTTTCACAGTTAAACAGCCCCTCCCAATGTTTTCAGGGATAATCTTCAACAAGTGTTCTAACAGAAACACAACATGGTGCCGCTACTCGAAAAGTAGAAAATGATTGCTTTTTAAACTGCCGGTACATAGTTTACGCCTGGTAATATGTGTGTATCCTGTTCTTCGTACTTACCGCATTCCAGAGTAAGCTCATTTGTGTGACTTTGTTTTTGAAGTACAGTGGCCTGCAAACTTTACGACCGAAAGAGCCAAATTCTACAAAAATGTTCGTACAGTTTCACGTGAAGAGCCAAATTGTTAAACGAAGAGCAAAAATGTGTGAAAGTTCTATGAAATATATGAACGGATAAGAGCCGCCATCTCGATATCCAAGAACCGCATGTGGCTCGCGAGTCACACTTTGCCGATTGCTGTTGTAGTATCATCTTGGGATTATTAAACACCGTACTAGAACTCTCAAACACAAAAAGATGCTGGTTGGGTTAAAAAAAAGGACATTTAGGGAACAATTTTCGTAGCAGTAGGAGAAAAAACAATCAGAATCCTGTAAAGTGTACTTTATATTCCGACGAGTTATCTGCAACAGATAAACTCATGACACGGCTTGTCTAGATAGTGGTTTGTGCACACGAAAATATCTTATCACTGTTCCCTACCCTCCACAAACAATCCAATTATTCACCACTCGCAGTATTTCATCTCATGCGTTCTATACTTGCTGGAGCAAGATGTGCCGCTGCTCGAGAGTCTTCCGGCAACAGTAATTCTCTCTCACACGTTCGTATTATTTTATCCATTCGCATATATTACAACCTGTCTTTTCACCCACATAACCCCCTAGTTTGTTCTACCCGTGCGGCAAACCATTAGCTATAAGTGCTAATGCTGCTGGCGGATGTGTTGCTCCGTCGCAGCGCCCAACGCCGGTGCTTTACACCGAGTCGGGTATATTTTTCCTTCGTCGACCGGAGAGTGCCTCCGACTATTAACCTGAAGCGCGCGCTATTGCTTGAGGCGTGTTTTGCTTGAACTTTGTTTTAACTTGAGGTGTTTTATCTTGAAGTGTTTTACTTCGCTACATCCGCATAAATGCTTTTACTTCATAATGAGGTCGTACGCAACAAGTGCATTCGGTCCCAACAAATGTGAAGTAGGGAAAAGAGATAGCGATATCGTGGCGAGCGCCGAGTGATCGAAGGAGGGTATTTAAGCGGCGCGCGCTGCTGGGTCGGGAGGTCAGTTGAACGCGAAATGTCGAAGGTGAAGGACGTGCGAATTGGAGAAAAATAAAGCGAACTAAACGAAAGCCACCCATCTTCTTCTTTTGATGTTTAACTGATTCTCTCATGGGGGCTCAACCGGGATACTTTTTTCCCAAACGAGTGAGGCTTTTGCGATGAAAGCAATCGGTGCGATAATGTGTGGTGTTTCGTGAGGCTATTTTGTGATTGAATAGCAAAAAACTGTGAGGCTTTTTTATAAGCAAATAGTGAGACGTTTTGTGAAAGAGAAGAACAGTGAGGCTTATGTAGCAACGCGTGCGGATCAGTGAGGCTTTCGTAGCAATCCGTGCGAATCAGTGAGGCTTGTGAAGCAATTAGTGAGGCTTTATTTTTAGCAACCAGTGAGAATCCGTAAGTGATAGCGAGGCTTTTCGAAGCAAACCGAGTGAAGAAATTAAGCGAGGCTTAACAGCAATCTGCGTGTGAAAATTCTGTGTGAATTTTACGAGTCAACTAGTGTGACATTTGTGAGTGAAAGTACCGCGAGAGAGAGAGATATAATGGCAACGGTCAAGGAGCTTTGTGAAGATTTCACGAAGGTTGGGTTGGTGCGCGAGTGTGAGAGGCTTGGCCTAGAAACCACTGGAGGAAAAGTGGAAATCGCGAATCGAATTGTGAAATACCGAGCGACGGTTGCGTCAGGGGACAACGCCGGTCCGTCTGGGAGTGGACACAGAGCAGAACCAGCTAACGCCACAGACGACATCGAAAACTACGCGGGTAACCAACCGTACGAGAGCTGCGATGATGATTCCGAGGAAAAAGCGGATCTGGATCTTCCGGAAGAAGAACACGGTGATAGCTTTGTTGCCGAGGATGACGATGAAACGGAAGAAGACCCTTTTCAAACTGCTGTGCGAATCTCGACGCCTAAACGACCGCAACGCGTTTACGCATTTCGAGATGTGGAAGATAGCATTGAGACGTTTGGAGCAAAGGATGGGCACGATGTGCGTATTTGGCTGGCACACCTCGATTCCGTTTCAAAGTCAGCAGGATGGAATGACGAACAAAAGCTAATCATGTTACGTAAAAAGATGACGGGAATCGCAAGAAAGTTCGTGTCGTCTTTGCGTGATGTGCAAACTTATGCGAGATTGAAAAAAGAGCTGATCACGGAATTTGCTCCATTTGTGAGGTCGAGTGATGTGCATCGGATTCTCGCAAATCGGAAGAAGGAAACGGCCGAGACGATGCGAGAGTACGTTTACGAAATGCAACGAATTGCTGCCCAAATTGATTTAGACGAACCAAGCTTGTGCGAGTACATCGTGAACGGTGTGACCGACGATGATTTTTTCAAATCATTGCTGTACGAGGCGCAAACAATTCGAGTGTTAAAAGAAAAGTTGCTCAATTTTGAAAAAGTGCGCATGGCTCGAAAGAAGAAAACGACAGATAAAGAAGAAAACAAACGAGTTTTGTCATCCAGTAGCCGCGTCGACAAACGGGCGGAGCAGAGATGCTACAATTGCGGAAACAAAGGACACCAAGCTCGCGCGTGCGCGCAGACACAGGGTGGTCCGAAATGTTTCTCGTGTCGTGAGTACGGTCATAAGGCGAGCGAGTGTGCGCGGAACAAAAGCGTCGTTCCTGCGAAAATCAACGTGACAGAAGAATCAGTGGGAATGGTTGATGTCGTGTTGAACAAAACATCGGTCAAGGCATTGTTTGACAGTGGAAGCAACCAAAACTTGGTGACAATAGGTTGTTACAAAAGAATCGAGGGATCACCGCTGATCGATACTTCGATGTGGTTCCAGGGCTTTGGTGGCATGAGAACAAAGGCGATCGGCATGTTCACGGTGGACGTTACGGTGGATGATAACGTTTTTAGTGGTGTGCGATTTTTTGTGGTGCCAAATGAAAGCATGTCTTACAATGCAGTATTGGGCAGAGATTCCTTGAACTATTTTGAAGTTACGATGACAACGGCGGGTGTCAAAGTCAGGCCATATGGTTCAACGGATGAAATGTTTTCTATTGTGTGTGACAATGAAGACAATTTGGATGTATCTCCTCGATTTTCGGAAAGAGTAAAGGCTGTTATTTCGGGGTACAAACCTGCGGGAAACGTGAATAGTCGTGTTGAGACGAAAATTATTTTGCATGACGAGACGCCTGTGCGTTCGTCGCCAAGGCGTTTTGCTCCGGGTGAAAAGGCGGTGCTGGAGAAAACAATCGACGAGTGGTTAGCCGCGGGAATAATTCGAGAAAGTGAGAGTGATTTTGCGAGTCCGGTAACGTTAGCGAGAAAAAAGGACGGTTCCTTACGCGTTTGTGTTGATTATCGCGAACTTAATCGAAAAATGATTAAGGATTGTTTTCCCATGAGGAACATAGAAGATCAAATCGATCGCTTGAAGTCAGCCAGAGTTTTTACCACACTTGACTTGAAAAATTCGTTTTTTCATGTTCCTGTGGAAAAGTCGAGCCAGCGGTACACAGGCTTTGTTACCCACACAGGCCAGTACGAGTTTCTTAGAACGCCTTTCGGGTTGGTCAATAGTCCAGCGAGTTTCAGCCGGTTTGTAGCGGATGTGTTTCGGGAATTCATCAAGAGTGAGCGTGTGTTGGTGTATGTGGATGATTTAATAATTCCTTCATTAGATGAGGAGAGTAATTTTCAAACGTTGAAGGAATTGTTAAATGTCGCGAGTGAGAACGGTGTGCAGTTCAATTGGAAAAAATAGCAATTTTTAAAGGATGAAGTGGAGTATCTCGGGTATGTGATTCGCAACGGGTGTTATCGCATAGCGCCGAGTAAGTTGCGATCGGTCCAGCTTTTTCCGGAACCGAAAAATGTGAAGCAGCTGCAAAGATTTTTGGGACTTACGAGTTACTTCCGAAAATTTATTGCTGGTTACGCGACAATTTCGAAGCCTTTGACAAGTTTGCTTCAGAAAGGTGTTGAGTTTGTGTTTGGTGAAGAGGAGCGTTCGAGTTTTGATGAGTTGAAACGGTGTTTGGTGACCGATCCGGTGTTAAAGATCTACGACGAAAGTGCCGAAACCGAGCTTCATACGGACGCGTCGAAGTACGGTTATGGTGCTGCGCTTATGCAGAAGAGCGACGACGACAAGTTTCATCCTGTTGCCTTCATGAGTCAACAAACATCAAACGCGGAGAAGAATTATAGTGCGTATCATTTGGAAGTGCTAGCGGTGGTTCGCGCTGTTGAGAAGTTTCGTGTGTATCTCTTAGGCATCAAGTTTAAGATCGTTACAGATTGTGCAGCGTTTGGGCATACTTTAAAATCGAAAGAACTGTCGGCAAGAATCGCGAGATGGGCTTTGATGCTCGAAGAGTATGAATATGAAGTGGTGCCAGGTTCATCGATGAAGCATGTGGATGCGTTGAGCAGGGCACCGGTGATGATTGTGAAAAGCGACCCTATGATAGAAGCGATCAGAAAAATGCAACAAAGTGACGAGCGTGCGAAGGCAATTATTGAATTGTTGAAAACACAATCTTTTGAAGATTTTGTCATGTGCGATGGGCTGCTGATGAAAGTAGTGAAAGGTAGGGAAGTGATTGTGGTACCATCGGGGATTCAAAGCGATTTGATACGTAGGATACACGAAAAGGGTCACTTAGGAGCTCGTAAAATAGAGGGTATTATCGAACAGGAGTTTTACATTCCAAACGCGAGTGAGAAAATAAAACAAACGATTGAGTGTTGTGTGAAATGTATCCTCGCAGAGCGTAAAAGGGGAAAAGTTGACGGTTTATTATACCCAATCGCGAAAGGTGACGTTCCGTTAGACACGTATCACGTAGACCATTTGGGTCCAATGGATATTACAGAGAAAAAGTATAAATATTTGTTTGTAGTAGTTGATGCGTTTAGTAAGTTTACTTGGATATATCCTACTAAAACGACGAATTCATTTGAAGTAATTCAGCGATTAACGACACAGAGCGAGGTATTTGGTAATCCAAGGCGTATTATTAGCGATAAAGGGGCTGCGTTTACGTCAAACGATTTTAAGCGGTACTGTGAGGATCAGGATATCGAGCGTGTGGAAGTTACGACAGGTGTTCCGCGTGGGAACGGACAGGTAGAGAGGGTAAATCAAGTGATTATTGCTATGTTGCGAAAGATGAGTGTAAACGATCCCACGAAGTGGTATAAGCACGTTGCCAATATTCAGCGGTGGATTAATTCTAGCCCACATCAGAGCATCGGTGTTACCCCTTTTGAAGCGATGTTTGGGGTACCGATGAGACACGAAGGAGATTTACGACTAGGTGAGCTGATGGAAGAAATTCGAGTGGCCCAGCATCACGATCAACGAGAGCAGACTCGAGCTGGTGCCAGGGTTTCTATCGAGAAAGCCCAAGAAGAACAACGGAGATCGTACGACTTACGAGCGCGGTCGGCTACAACTTACCGCGAAGGCGACCTGGTGGTGATTAAGCGGACGCAGTTCGGGCCCGGAAGGAAGTACGCGGCTGAGTACCTTGGACCATATAAGGTAACCAGTGTTCGTCCTAATGATCGCTATGACGTGGAAAAGATCAATGGCGAAGGGCCAAAAGTGACGTCGACGGCTTCGTCACATATGAAACCCTATCGGTTTTAATGCGGTGAGGATCCTTCGGGGCGAAAGGATCGGTCGAGGAAAGGCCGTGTGAAGTAGGGAAAAGAGATAGCGATATCGTGGCGAGCGCCGAGTGATCGAAGGAGGGTATTTAAGCGGCGCGCGCTGCTGGGTCGGGAGGTCAGTTGAACGCGAAATGTCGAAGGTGAAGGACGTGCGAATTGGAGAAAAATAAAGCGAACTAAACGAAAGCCACCCATCTTCTTCTTTTGATGTTTAACTGATTCTCACACAAATATAATAAAAATTTCAATGTTGTTTCACCGAGCGCTAAACGAATATGTTCTTAAACAGCTCCCTTCTCTACGCTGTTCCTTTAGAGAATGTTTTTTCTTATTTGACTGCATTTCTGTGTGAGTTATACTTCCCGTAGCTCTTGTCCGCTGCTCGGTTAGGTGATGAGAGGGGGGGGGGAGGGAGGGTTTAGGGCCGCAGACATATTTCCTGTGAGTGCGAATACTTCGTTCCTGTTTTCATTTAGTTATTTCCTTGGTTAATCCCCAAAACCGAAACGCTTTCATGTTGAAGGGTGAAATTATTTCACCCCGGGTTAACATTCTATCACTAACAAAAGTCGTATCGAAACGGTCGGTTCACGGCAGCATATGCAATACAAGACAGGCGACATCCCTTAAAACAGACTCCAATCCTTACCCGGGAGAGCTCTGTTTTTTGCACCAAAAATGTTTGCACGCGTACAGCCTGTGCCTGTCTACGGTGTGAGATGATGCGACGGGAAACATGTTTAATCGCACACTATTGGCACCATCAAGCGAGCCTTAAATGTGTGTGTGTGTGCTGAACGCCAAAACACATTCACGATTATTTATTGCACTCGTAAGAGACAGCATGGAAAGACGCGTGTGACACAAAACGAGGAGCGGTCGAGCGACCCCCGTACGTTGTGTATATATTGTGCACATTATCACATCCTTCACACTATCGTACTTTTGAAAGTTGAAGAACAAATAAACTTTTTGGCAAATTTTGGTTCTGCTTTGTGGATAGAACGAAGTGCAATGGCACAGAAAGCATGTCGCTACAGCCAAACGCCGAAGGCTCATTGCCTTCCCATGATTGGTCCTGCGAGGGCACTTGGGCGTCGAGCTAATGAATGATGATGTTAGCGATAATTTAGCTTTTATCGGTCATTCACGAGCAAAGTTTGCCAACCGGAGTTAACTCATCGCTCACTTTGGCAGACGTTGGGCACCATGGACGGTGGCAAAGTATAGTCATCGGAAGTGCTACCACCGCTCGTCAGGGCGAGGGAGCGAAGTGAACATGATTAACTGCACACGAAATAGGAGATCGTTTGTTGGAAAGGATGTAGCGCTTAGTTGCGGCTCCATTTTCAGCCGGGGCTTATTCCTGCTTATTCCTGAAAGGGAAATACAGGAAGGATATCAAAACTTGTTCAACGCTATTTATTATTAATGCACCATAAGTCATGCGAAAGAATTTCCCCATCCCAAAGCGCGAAGGATTAAACATTTATGAGCGCTACAGTTTATCGATGGAGCAACAATTTTTGTAGTGTAAGTTTTTGCTCGACCCCCGACAAATAAACATCATTGAGTTTGCTAAAATTTAATGAAAATTGAAATATTTCTCACATAAGTGCATGAGAGTGTGCTTGGTGAATGGAGAAAAGGAAGTAAGGAAGGTAAAGTTGAAAATTATAGATTGATACGCCTGGTTATGAAATTTTCGTGAGTTTCAATTTCCATAATAATGTTTCCTTTGTTCAACTTTCACCGTACTTGTGTCTTTTTTCTTGTTCTGGTTTGCTTTCATCACAGCTTCAATTTTCATAGGAAAGAAATTCAAATGCTAACTACTTCATGGAAACAGTTTCAGATAGTCGTTTTTGGCAATAGCGAAAAGCAACCAAAACATCGCTCTTCTGCTGCATTGCAACAAATCCACAAATTGCGCACCATTTTGCTAGGAAACGTACCGGGAATTCTATTTCGTAATTGTTTTTGTCAGAAAAAGGTATCTTTCGTTAAAAACAAAGGCAATGAAACTGCTTTCAATACGCAACAACGTGGAAAAAGAGAAAAGCCAAAAAGGTAAAATTTGAATCAAATACCCCCACCAAGTGCAAGTATTTCAATTGACTTTCAATTTTTCAGTCAACAGTGGTGATCTCCAAGTCACCAGAAAAAATAAAAAAAAAACCAAACACAATCTACTCGTGGCCAGATTGTGACAACCGTTTTGAAGCAAACTTTTTTAAGCACTACTAAATATGACCACTCCCGTTCGGCGGTTTCAGAGACCGTGGGCGTGACATTATAGGCCGTGGAACGGTATACACGATAGCGAAGAACGATTTTGGTAAAGGTTCTGAGACATTTTCCATTACAAGCTGCCTTACTTATCAGATCGACTCCTTCGCCCTTTTGAACATGACCCACTCCCCCATCAGAATCAGAAAGTCTGTGGGTGAAGCGTAACAAAAAGTAGCGAAGAACGATCTAGGAGGATCTTACATTTCAAAGAACCATTAAAAATCACTTGTCCCTGCAGAAGAAGCTAACTTCTTCTAGCTAGGGCCGGGTAGCTTTAACGGGAGTTTTTTTTTTTCTTTCTTCTTTCTAGTCTTAAAGGCACTAGGAAAATTGTGGGTCGGTTGCTTTAAATTATTCATTTATTTTCACAAGAATATTTAACGTCGCTTGCTGATTGACATTTTTTCCGGTGCTCAATGTGCCTTGGGAATGAAGCAAACCCACACTTGCAATTTTTTTTAGTAAAGAATAAAAACATTGGTTTCATTGTACCTTTAGCTGCTAGCGCTATGAGGTTTTTGTTTTTGTAATTACGAATATGCCCGGCATGTTTCCTACGTAGGGTGACATTTAACCGAAAGCTGATTGGCTTATGAGTTTTGCACATCAATTCCACCCATTCTAAGCAAGCAACTTGCTACTTTACACAAAGTGCAGAATATCCTTTTGCTTTAACCAATCAACATAACCATTTCTGTGTAGGGCTTATCCGGCAACAGCTTTACACGAACAAGACTATGCGTCAAGAATTCAACCAATATCTGCGTGAATGAGAAATGAGAGCCCTGAAAATAACAGCGCAGGATTTACCAGCCAGTGTGCTACGTGGAACGCTGATCCGATGATAAACTAGCAACTAATTGAGCCTTAATACCACCGTTTCCGGACAGGCGTTCCTTCACTATCAGCCCCAAAAAGTCCCGCTTTTGCACCGACACAATTCGTTTTCCTTCATTAACCAGTAATCCTGCATGGAAAACCAACGGTTGTTTCCGACAACTTCCTGGCTGAATGGCGTTATAAGGCCCCGCTGTCAAGTTAAGCAGCTAGAACGAAGCACAGAAAATGGATGTTTCGCTTTATTCTGCTGGATGACTGTACAGGCCATCGCCCAGAACGATACCACAACCAGTAGTAGATGTAGCATACAGTTGGTGCGTGAAACGTGGCTTCCCCTTTCCATAAATTAGCAACCCGCGCTGCTAATCCTTCCTGATGACGACGTTATCAATTAACGGAGCAATCTCTGGGCTGTGCTTCTGCGGGAAATGATAGCTGAGGTGCAAACACCAGCTCTTCCGTATGATTTCTACTTTTTCCTGCGCATTTTACGGTATATACATAGCAAGCAACGATTTAATTCCGAACAAGCTGTGGGTATTCGACGAAAAGGTCACTATCCTGGTAAAATTTTAGGAACGAACATAACGCAACGAAATTGATTGGATCGCTGAGTTGTGATACGAAGCAGACGAACGTGCTATTTGTGCGTGGGTTTTATCATTATCATACCACATTGAGCGACCACGAAACGGTCTGTGTCAGGTGGCTATTGGTTGTTCTTGGTCTCGCTTTCGAAATTAGTTTTTGATGATGGTTGTGGTGGCACTGGAAAAGTCTAAAGCATGATAATCTAATTGTGTTTTTTTTAATGTATCCGCAGTTTATTGATCAAAAAATAATTTTTAATCTAAATGCTTGGTGGACCTTTTAAATTTCGAGATTCGAAAACACTTACACTCGGAAATACTATCAAGTAAAACCCTTAAATTTCAAATCAGGTATTGTTTTCGTTGAAAACTCTTACCGCAACGCCAGACGAAGTGAAATATACGGCGAAATGAGCTATTTGACAGGTGTAATGTCTGTCAGATAAGGCATCACAGCAACCAGCTGATGTGCCGTGTAAAGAAATAACGTGTACAAAATCGCAACTAAATCCATGAAAAAACTTCAATATCAGGTATTTCCTTAATTTTCAGTTAATAGTTCATCATTTCTTCCCATTTGTAAATGTTCCGCATAAGAAGATACTCTTTTTAAGAGATTTTCAAAAGCGGATGTTGTATCTCCCCCATCCCTTTAGCTTTACCTGTCAAAAATTTCGCCTTTCAAATATTTCATTTCGCTGTATATTTCACCTCGTCTGGCCTCACGGTTACACTTTTGAATTTACTGAAAGCGGAAAGCACAAATGGTAACGTATTGCACTTTACTAAATGCAGTTTATTTTTGGATTGATCTAAGATACAGCACAATTGTGATTATATATTAAATTTCTTGTTTAATCTTCTTTCTTATGCATTCTTTCATTCCTTCCCGATCTGTTCAATAAGGAAATAAATAGATTTTAGTCTTCCTCCGGATTTGTGAGTCACTAAAAATATAAAACGAAAATTGAAATGGCACTTGACGCCAAAAACCAGACAACAATCATGTATTGCTGTTTACTGTCAACGACTGCTAACAAGACTGTTTGGATGGCTAGAGTTCCATATACCGAACAGACCGATCGTTTGTCCCAACACAAAATTGCAACAGGTATTAAGGGAAAAGAAAAATAAATTGGCTGAAAATATGCAGTCCGATGAGAGAGGCTTATCGCTTTCCAGCTTGAGCTTTTCGGGTTCAGGTTGCTATCTTTGTTGCCGCATCGAAACCACGACAAAAGACGATAAAGTATGGGGAAATATTACTCAGTGTAGATTTGTTGTAAAAAGAGAGAAAGTGACTTAAACAGAATTCTATGTACAAGCAGGGGAAATAAAAAAGAGGGAGAGGGAAAATGAAGACAAAATAGCATCCAAAACAACACTTTTTTTGGCTATGCTTTCCATTTTCCGATACGCTTACAGCCTTCTGAAAGTGAGCACACGAAAACATAAATAATAAATTGTGCTCTGATTTATTACCACGTTTATTGAAAAACGCAAAAAATAATCAACTGGATGAAAAAGTGCCTAGACGTGCCTTCATAACACTGCTCCGTTTCTTTAATATGTTAATTTCCCAAAACGATACCTCCGACTGTGTGTAATAAAAGAAGCCTACTGAATGAAAGAATTATTGCCTCATACCATAAAAAAAAAAAATTTCTTACACATAAACAATAAACTTTCAGCTGAAAGCAACCGTGTAAGTGAAATGCTGAAACCAAAGAGCCATTTTTCCTGTTTAAATTTTCCTGCAAACGCAGAACACGACAATACTCCCCGGCACAAAAGACACGCTCGTAATAATTTCTCATTTTTAACGTTTGCTAGGCCATGCTGTGCTACAAGACGAGTAGCGCATTTATTACCAAGCTACATTTGTATATTTGTATACGTTTTCGACCATCGAACAACCACACGCCATCGTAACAACGGCTGCAGCACTGGCAAACGGGTCATTTTTGACCACTCATACGCTGATTCCAACCATGCAGTATATCAAACACATGCAAACATTTACCGAAACAAGAAAAGACCACCCTTTTCCCAAGCAAACTTGACTCAAACAATTCAAGCACCGTTGCTTTTCTCGCAAGTCGAAATGTTAACGAAAATCAAAAATCAAAACACGGGTAGCTTGCCTACAAAGTGAATGCACATTGTGTGCTGTGTGGGTATATAAAATAGGAAAAACCAAAATGGGTACATGTTTTATGTATGAGCTAGTGCCTTCATGGAATCGCGTCCAAAGGTATTTTGAAGATGCAATTTTATTTTGCAAAAAAAAAAAGATTTATTCAAGCTAAAAAAGAAAAGAAAAAACTTGGTAAATTTCTAGAAAAAAGATTTGGGGTGCTCACTTACACCGGTTAAAAGTAATAGTTCAAATAATAAAAGAGGAATTTCGTGCGAGAAGTTATGATGCTTCTTACAATCATTTAGATATTTTCATGCTCTAAACAGACATAAATGCCGTTATATGTTAGTTACAAACCATGTCAAACAGTATCAATCAATTTATCACCCAATCGAAAGTCTACGGTACTTTCCATGATGGTGATATTAAATGTCACTTTAGCTAGTTACGATGTCATCAATCTATCTGGTATGATTTAATAAAAGATTTTGATAGAAATAAATGAGAATAAGCACAATGTTTCTGCCATAGATTCATTTATCATCGTTCTGAGCATCTTGGCAAACGCCAGTATTTATATAAAATGGTGATGGGCGGGTCGATCCGAACCTACCTGAACATTCGGGTCGACCTGAACTCATTGCACCTGCGGGCTGGATTTGACTCCGACTCCGATCTAGCGCACCCGCTGCACCCACGGGACGGAATTGATTCCATGAAATGAATCGTTTGAACCACCACTGATAAAAAATGCAGAACAAAGGCAACTTTCGAGAGTATCGCACATTATACTATTTAATCAAATGGCAATAACCTATAAAAGCCGGAAACGAAATCGCCAATAGTTAAAGAGGTGTTGCTAATGACTCAACAGTCAGTGGACCAAATCATTTCAGATTAAATCGATCCGTTGATGTTATTTTTCATTCGTTCATTCAGGATCGTTAGGAGCATAACGATCCTTTTCGAGTTTGGGACCGACGGCTAAAAAATTAGCAATCACCAGCAAGCAACGGAGCGCTTGGTTTTGATTTACTTCATATTGCTAGATACAGCTTGTGCTTTCTATTGAACCTTATTAGAAAATAGCACATAACTTCCGCGACAGTACATCCTGTGATACGGTTTATGGAGGAATAATCTATTTGCAGCTTTCTAAAGCAAATGAAACATGAGCTTTAAAATTATTTGCAGCGTAAAAAATCCGATAAATTAGAGTCAAGCAATACAAAAGGAGGGGAAATTGACGATAAGTTCGCATTCTGATTTTACTATAGTTGTTGTTGTTGTTAGTATGGTTTTTCATATTCATATTCATATTCATATTTATTTGTCTACCTTTCGGTTACACAAATGCTTAAATAATACTTATTACCTATGTTCCTAACCTAACAAAAATTAGGTTTAGAGAGGCTTTGGCTCCTGCGGAGTTCTTTCGCCTCTATTTTTACTATAGTGCAATAAGTTGGCGAAAGCAGGGGTTGTTTTCACGGCTGTTAGTTATTTGTTTTTATATTAGTAATAAAACATTAAAACGGTTGTTACATCAAAAATCAATATTCAATCTTTTCAATCAAATGTATTAAATTAGTCACATACATGTGCAAGATTATTTATATTATTTTATTCCAACAGACATTTGAAGCTGAGATCCCTGCAAATACAGAAAAAAGCAATTTTGTATCATATTCATTTGTTAGCTAGATTGTTTTTCTCATCCACTCCAAACACTAAATGGCACATTGTGAAATATGAAGAAAAAAAAACAATCATATTTCGATAAATTTACTTGCAAACATACCCATCAAAAATTTACACACTTGTTTTCCAAATGGTGCAAGAATTTTACCAACTTGAAGCGCAAGCAACGGACAAACCATGTCTGACTAAACCGCTAATCACACAAATCGTTTGACCATTTTTTTGACAAATTGACATTTTCAAAACTCCCTTTCAACAAATGGTTATCAGAAGTGGATAAATCTATGGCTAACTGAATATCCTTGGTCAAATGTAATGTACACATACGACGACTAAATCGACGACGCCACAAGGAATACGATGAAATCATTCCCGAAACGAGGAAAAGCAGGGAGAAGCAGGAAACTTCGTGATTAAACTATGCAAACGTAAAGGCCGGGCTACGTTGATCGTACTCGCAAGCATAATTTTGATTTTCACTAGCGCATCAGGCGGCGGCTGGTGGAAGCTTTTTTTGGTCATCGAGGGAATGGACCTGCCGGATCTCAAAATTTAGTAGTTTTTCCATCGTTTTCCATTGCAAAAATGGATGCAATGCGTGCAAAACATGTGTATCTGCGTTTTACAAAACTTTTCCCCTCCGTTTTTAGTAAGAAAAAATGGAAAAATAACGTATTTTCTGAAGCTGCTCCAAATTGTTTGGCAAAATGCTTCGGTCAGCCGCCGCCAGATGCGCTAGTGAAAATCGTGATTACGCTTGCGAGTACGATCAATGTAGCCCGGCCTTAACAATATAGTGGTAGTGGTTTAACTGCTGTTAGAAGAATTCCGTTCTCTCTCACACACAAACACTCTCTCTCTCTCTCGAATCTCGAATCTCTATTTAACTTTTGTAGGCCTGTACACGACAGAGCACGTTTACGGGAGGATCATGGCCCCAACGTCCATCACCCACGGGACTATCCTTGCTAATACAGTGCCATATTCTAACAACTATTATGGATAATGGACTAAAGATTCCGGGGCCCCTCTTTGACGAGGTCTCCCGCAATTGTTTACTTTGCTTACCGTTAATCAATTAGAGGAAATCAATTACTTGGCGTAGTTATCCGGACAACTAATGAATTCCGCAACCTCATGTGCATCAAAGCTATCTACAAAAGTATCGTTTGTTTGGTTCTGGAATATTCGTGCGTAGTCTGGAGGCGATTCAACGTAAGCTCACGCGATATGCCCTACGCCTACTTCCCAGGCAGGATCGCAATAATCTTCCTCCGTATGCTGCGCGGTGCCGTCTTCTAGGCCTTGAACCTCTTTCGGTTAGAAGACGCAATGCACAGTGCTCTTTCATCGCTGGTTTGCTAAATGGCTCTATCGACTAATCGCCTTTGTTGCATCGAGTCGATAACTATGCACCATCTCGAACACTTAAGTCTAGAGAGACTCTACGGCTCGCTCAACCCCGTTCCAGCGCTGGTCGGTCTGACCCTATGTTCCACTTGTCGGCTGTTTTCAACACTGTTTCGGATTGCTTCGACTACGACATCTCAACGCAGTGCTTCAAGGAACGTCTCCGGCTTTTGCCGTGGACGCAGTGAATTGTGATGCAAATCTTGTTTTTACTATGTAGTTTTTTTTTTAATGAACTGTTACTTATCTTAATTAGGCCATACGGCCCGTTGAAGATTAAAGTATATAATAATAATAATAATAATAATAATAATAATAATAATAATAATAATAATAATAATAATAATAATAATAATAATAATAATAATAATAATAATAATAATAATAATAATAATAATAATAATAATAATAATAATAATAATAATAATAATAATAATAATAATAATAAAAATAATAATAAAAATAATAATAATAATAATGATAATAATAATAAAAATAATAATAATAATTATAATAATAATAATAATAATAATAATAATAATAATAATAATAATAATAATAATAATAATAATAATAATAATAATAATAATAATAATAATAATAATAATAATAATAATAATAATACCAAATACGCTTAAATACGCAAAAAATTCATTGTGCTTACAAATAGACGGTGCTTGCACATAAAAGATAGCGTGTGTATAATTAAAAGTTCGCTTATTCTATTAATCTATGTTTACTGTTTTATAGATGATAGTGGGACATAACGAATGAAAAATAAAAACAGAAATCCTATCAAATTAAGCATTCAAGTGTTAAATCAAGGAAATGGACAATAACTGACCTTTTCCCGTTCCACACATCCATAAATTAAAACGATTGAAAATCAAAATCATCTCAAACAGAGTGGCGGTGGGTTGTCCTTGGGACTCCGAGATGATGTGGTGCAGGCAATCAAATTTTTAATTTCATACCCAACGTATTGAACGCAATCGCAGTTTATCAACCGATTCAGGCAGCAGTACTCGGCTCAGATGAAAATAATCTACCATCCAATCAGATGCGTAGGTTTGTGTGTGTATGTTCAATCGCATTGCTATTATATTTGACATTTGGGTCCATCCCACCACCATTTGTAATAGTAATCCTCTTTTTATGCTTTGCTTTCATTCAATTTAATTTGATTAAATCAGTTCATTTTTGTTCGCTTGTTTTGGCTATTACTATTGAGCACGTTGTGGGTTAAAACTAAATGTCGAACATTTACGGTGTCGATCGCAGTGACAAACTCAATCAACCTGAACTGTACGGTGAAAAAACTCAAATGAAAAGGTAATATCATTGCTGCGCATGTAACTCTTTTATTGGTTGATGTATGGAATCACGGTGTACTTTCAAGGAGTTTAAATTTAATAACAATTAAGTAATACATGACATGCAGCGCCCGTACTTCTTTTTTGATGGTGAGTAAAATAGTTTCGTGTCAATTTATGTATCCACTTTAGTAAGTAATTCGATTCGAAGGTGTGGGTGATTGTTTAAGTCTGAACTATCCACTAGTTCTTTTTTTTTTATTTTATTCATTGTAATCGTGTTATGAGCTAGAAACCTTAATTTTCAAAAGATTGCAAGTGATAAAGTTTTTTACTTATTTTGTTTGGCGTAAAAATAAACTTTATACTGGTTGCAATTGATGAGACATGCAATGGTTGTGCTTTAATAATTGATTGTCGCACAAAAATCTAGTTTTAAAATTGGCCAAAACACACATTTATATTATTCATAAACAAATTTATAATAAATTAAACGCAAATAACTTTCCCTAATTCTTTCAACCTTCGTTAATTCGCTATGAATGCTGGGTAAACGAATAAAATAACCATAGACTTAGAAAATTAGAATAGATTTTTAATAGTAAATTGTAAAACACACACGGCTGAAAGTAATTATGGAAATATTTATTTCAGTTGCTTTCAATGCAAACAAACTGCTGAAAAAAAGTAAAGTGAAAACTCAATCAACAAAAAACAAACAATTTTTAAGGTCAATCTAAACAAAGAATATTGTGCTCCTATCCTAACCCTTTTATGAATCTGTTTTATTTTTTATTTTTTGCTCGTCGTTTTTGCCCGAAGCTTTTTGTGAATGATGGAAATAAATATTTTCTACTTATAATCAGTGCAGAAACACAAAAAAATCATTGCAATGCATGAAAACAGGGCAAAAAAGTATTTTTTGGCATTTTAAACCGTTTTTTCACAAAATTTTGAAAATAAAGGGTATTTGCTTAGGATTTGGAATATCATTGTAACAATATTTAAACTCCATCGTTTAAATTTTTAAGGATATTACCAAAAATGAATACATAGTATTGTTTCTTTTGATCCATTTTAAAAGCAGAACAAGCTTGAAATTATTAAGCCAGCATATTTAACAAACAATTTATAGGATAACTTGTCAGCCCAACTGGTGCTGGTGGTAACTTTTCTAACGAGATAATTTTTCTCATAATTTATATTCATCAAAATTTTAATTTCCGTCGGGCTGGTTCAATAAAGCTCCTTCCTGCTTGACGGCATCTCTCTCTAATTGTTAATATGCACAGGTGCATATCAATTATGACACTACTGTCTCTTCAAGGTTTAAGACACAACCGTCTAGATTTTTTTAGGAAACTTCATCATTTTCAACGCTGCCGAAGGCGAAACATGTTGAAGCGTTAAAGCACATTGCAGAGAAAACTAAATTTTTCATCGTCACATTTTTTTCACTTAAAAACAGAGCGCAACGTTTGAACGGACATTCTTTAACGATAATGCTGAACACTTGCTCTCTGGGCAAAGTGCCAGTAGGGTTTATTTTATTAAACAAACAAACAGTGGTTATTTTAAACCTTTTTTTGTTAAAAGGCAGTTTAAGTTTAATTTATACGATACCGCACCAACCATTGCAGTGACCACCAGTCACTAATAGATCAAAATCCTCAAATCATAAAATCAATTTTATTTATTTTTGAATGGTTTGCCTACTATCCCCCAACGTACCGGTAGAAAAGGATTGTTGTGAAACTTTATCTTCAAGGGATGGTTCTTATCAATTCCTTTATTTTTCCACTATTTTCAGTCCTGTCAATTCGATTGTAGTATGCTTGGAAACTGTACGAGAAAGATATTTGGGAACTTTTCGAGGAAGGCTTACTGTTGAAAGAGAGGGTGATGGGGCCCCTGGTCTATCTTAGCTTATGTTCACTCATAAATCATTTAATTTATCAAACATAGCATTCCTTGGGGCAGGTGTTGTATAGTAGTCGGACGACTTATCGATAACTCACCTTTATCATCTGACCTGTCTAGCCTCGGGTGTTTTATTAACCTGTCCTTCTATGCCAAAACGGCTGGATGTAAACATGGCCATGGCTAAGGATGGTGGTGACCAAATAGGGGTAATCACGGAATATCAAAATATCAAAACCAACCAATCAAGCCAACTATTCTAAAGATCGAAAAGTTGTGCGGCGATCTTTCCACTTATTCGGCCCTACTTTCTCAAGAAAGGTAAAGCTATTTTGACATGTTTTCACCTCGGGCCAAAACAACATCGCCTACTGTTCGAGGGATTGACGCATACCGAAGTGGTTACGCAAATATTTGCAAATGTTTCCCTATCAATAATAATGAACAAAGAAAAAGGAAAAAAATATTATCGCTTTCCCTTTATATACCTTCAACATCAATCTTATTTAAGGATGCATCGTTCACGTTTTATGGGCGGATGGGTCCGGGTTTTAAATAATTCAAGTTTTTCAATCCCGGGGCCACCACGATTTGCCATTGACAGTGATGGAGGATTCATGATTCCTTTGGGTAGACTAAGTGGTAGCAGAAATGCAGGGAGGGTAAAATCAATTGCAAATCAACCTTTGTCAGAGGAAAATTTATTGATCTACTACTCAGGAAAATCTACCGTTGTGTGCTTTCGGAGATTCCTATATCAATTTTTCCAATTCGGTGCTGCTACATGCTGGTATTGGACTAAATTTAAGTTCTTCCATATAGTGCTCGAATGCATACTGCTTCTGAAGAACCACAATCCTGTTTGTCGGTACATTGATTCATTCCTGTGTCCGACCCCCAACCGGGAAGAGCGATGATGATCAATGACAACTTACAACTGGTCAGAAAGATGGACAAAGCTTAAAAGCTTTCCCAGTTAAGGCTTGTAAGCTTTTCTTCGTCCATTTCCGGTCCTGCTGTACGATAATTAATTTACACGGAAATATGCCTCAGACCTTCCATCTTTGCAGAATCCATCTGGTACCCATTTTCTACAGCTATAATGTAATGCCTAGTTTATCTGTCATGTCACACTGGAGAAATCGTCTACGCACACGATGAGGGAGGTGATGAATAAAGTGTATTTCATGACTCCACTGGTCGGTCAAAAGGTCCCTGTCGTCAGCGTATCAAAAGAAAAGCAAAGAAAAAGAAAAGAACCCATTCATCGTTTCGATCTATTCAGTAATGAAACACAACGATTATTGACAAAGGAAGTACGAAAAGGTAGAATTCATCCATTTTTTCATTTGATTTTTAAAAGTGGATTTTCCCAAAAGGAACGCTAAGTAATGGAAACACGCACAATACCAACAATGATAATTGAATTTCTTAGCAATCCTATCACAGTATAACCTATGTAAACAGTCTACAACTTACACATGACCAATCTCCTTGGGGAGCTTTTTTAAATACTTTTAAAGCAACACACCACAGTACATACTTCTTTACTACAACTCTAGTTCCAGGTCACGGGCTTCTGGATAGCCATCACATCCTTTTAATCCATGAAATCGTTTATTAAATAGTACATACTGTCCATTAAACACATTATGTACGGCAATTTTTTGCTACTGAAAGAGTTTAACATTAGCCCGACCTTTGGCTCAAAAATGTGTCCCACACAGGATGATGTTGCTTTCGTTTCGTTTCATTGCTTTAAATTTCCCAAAAATGAGCTTAATTGTGGTTTCGTTTAATATTGACCCTATCCTCGTAGTACACATTTCACACTGGCAGTGAGGACGATGATATCGCCCATGCACAGCGAATGTAGATTTGAATCCAGAAGCGAGGTATGACAATTAAAATAAATGACACCATCATTGTCACGCTTCGCACTAATGCTAACACGTTCACAACGAGCAAAATGTGACTAGCGCAAGGGAAGGGCTTGGAAATTTGTGAAAGAATGTCCTTTAAGGTAATGCCAAGAAAGAAAAAAAAAAACATGATGGAAGGTTCAAAAAAGAAAAGACACGTAATGCTGATTGTTAAGCTTTAATTTGGCAATTTGTAACAAAGAGCTTAAACAAACAAAGAAGTTTTCAAATAAAAAAACAAAGCATTAATAATTTCACCGAATTGTTTAAAATTCATAAATAAAAAAGAAAGATTTATTTTTAATTGATTTGTTTAAAATTAATATGAATTCATTATGAATTCTTTACTTCAACTTCAACCATTTCTCTATGTAAAACTGTTTCTATCGCAAATTTTGGAAACACAAAATGCCTATGCAAACTTGCACTTGTCGCAAAAAATCCTCTCGTCAGCCATTTGACTTCCGCATCCTAGATTACAGCCATTGTACTGATGGCACAAAAACGCTGTGAGCACTGTCAAGATCTCTTACCATCCAACACCAGCGCAACGCCCGCAACGATGCACATGGACAACTTCTACTCAGGGGGAGCCAGCAACCAAATAGCTTAAAATCAGTTTACATTCATTCGTTTGGCCCTACACAAAACCAACACGGGAAGTTAGCAAAAAAAAAGACTCAAATTCCACGAAAAATCACACCTACCCGCTGCACCCAGAATGCAAAAGGCAAAACTGGAATGTTATGCCAATGTAACGGCAATGAAAAAAATAAAATCTGTGAAACTTTTCAACAATGAAAAATCATCTCTCCACCACCATTTCCCATTTTGCTTGCCATGCTGTTTTACATTCCCAACGATTTATTTCGAAGCCTGCCCATCGATGGGACAATGGGAACCAGAAAAGCAACTGTTAATGACAAAAGTTGCTTTGTGCCCGTTTTGGTTGTCCCATAGAGTGGAGCAGTGCGAGTTTTGGCACTGATTGCAATTCCAAGGGCGTAAATCTGCAGTGCTAAAGCATCTACTGGCTCCCAAGACGCTGGCTAATACATATTGATCTATTTGTCGCGATGCTTGTGCACGCCAGTTGTTGTGCTTTTGCAAGCGATGTAACTTCATGAATTGGACACGATGTGCAAATCATTCAAAATAATGTCATAAATTCTGTCTTTTATTTCCATTCCTTTTATTAACAGATCGGTGTTTCCTTTAAGATCGTAACTTAAAGCGTCAATGCTAATAAGTACTAGTGGCATAAGTTTTGTGCTTCATAAAAAATATATCATTTTTGTATGATATAATTATTTTACTTTGCCTTAAATTATCACATCAATTCACTTATCGTACCATTACACATTAGAAAATAAGCTCGATGTTTAAATTTCTCCTCTTGTACAATGTTTAAAAAAATTCAAAACAAAATCTCAAATGCCAACAATATATGTTCAGCTGAATAGAGCACGGGATACAACAACGAAAAAATCACAAAATATTTGAACGCACTAAAAAGGATACAGCGCGCTCTTTACTACCGTTTACCATGGTCTCGAGAATCTATGTATCCTTCATATCGTGCTAGGTGTCTGTTATTTGGACTAGTCTCACTACAACATAGACGAATGACGGCACAGTGTACTTATTTACATTAGCTTATCAGCGGTTACAATGACACCCCGTTTATTCTAGAACAAATTAATTTTCAAGCACTTAGTAGGAATCTAAGGCAACGGCCTGCCTTTATGTAGTACTGATTTTAGGTCTTCGGTATTTGGTTCCAATGATCCACTTTTGAGAATGATTAACTCGTATAGCTCTGTTAACAGCATTGTCGATCCTAGCGTAAGCATAAATGTACTAAAACAAACTTTGCGAAGCCTTTACTGACGAGTGAAATTCTTATTATTTTATAAATTTATTTTTGTGGTCAGCTTATATTTATTTGCTCATGAGTTCAGTGTTTATATTAGTTAGGAATCTCGTATTAAGTTATGGAGGCCAGCATGGCTCGATAACTTTGTTAAAAAAAAATAAATAAATTATATTTCAAATCGAATAGAAAACTCCATCTAACTGGTTGATGAAAAGCTTTATTCATTTGCAAGCTTGCTGTACCATTTTTTTTCTTTTTGAAAATTTTGGATGGATTTGCATGGATTTTTATCACTGTTCATGCCATTATCCTAGGGACACGTTTCACTTTGCCAAAAAGGATGAAATATTAGTAGCTACCCGTTTTTTCTGGACTGGACTGTCATACTCTTCCATGAAGCTTTGATGAACAATACGGCCGAGATAGGGGAGGACGAGAAAGAGGGCAATAAGACTCACTACAAGAGCAGTTGGTAACGTACCATTAGTAAGAAACCGCTTCTTTCCCACCAAAGTACTAACCCGTTGAATGATTGGTTTGCGTTTTGCAAAGCAACAACAAAATCAAAAAGCAGTACACGTGAAAAGTAAGGACGTGGATAATGGAGCAAGATAAGTATGCAAGGATTCGCTTCCCATGGAGGTGAGATCTGGGATCAACTGCGATGTCGGTAAGATGGACTGGAATAAAGCAAAAAAAAAAAACACTATCACGCTCACTCACAAGTCATGCAAGTCTCATACACACAGAATGGGAGAGAACAAAACAACTCATTCCACTAGAACGTAACAGCTCGATGGTGAAGTGATTTCTGTAAGTGACTTGCGTGAAATGTGGTGCATTGCGAATCGCATGCCGTCGAACGTTTTCTGCAGAACAGCTTGCTCGACCGATACCGCACAACGGAATAAGGGAAAAGTAAATTTCCTGTCCCAACCATACACCCGGTTTAAACATTCATCCCGCTGAAGCATTGAGAGATGTCCAAATCGTTGTTCTTGCTGCGAGTGGTTCGAAGGAAAGTGGCAGGAAAGGAGTACCAGAACCAAGGCTTATGTATGAGTATCTAGCGTGTGCACGTGTTATTATAACCGATTTTCATGCATCAAGTAGATGAGACATCGGCTTTCTTAAACCTCATCGAAGCTGGATTGAAAACCTCGCCACAGTGCCGCTGTCTAGTGTGATCCAACGTAAAGCGCTTCAAGTGAAGCACTATTCTAATGTACTGTTGCGAACATCAAACAATCGCCAAAAACAAACCGCACAATCCTCTCTAATCATCTCAAGTATAAGAGCTTTTGAGGTTTCTTCGTGGCTGTCAAGCGAAGCCGCGCACTGGCAGCAGGAGAAACCCAATAATTGAAAATAGAGAAATCACATGGACGTTGTTGAAACTAGAGAAGATGAAAAACGGATCATACGAAAACACACACACACACACTTGTGCATCAAACCATCTTCATCTCAGGCAGAGATTTCAAAATGAGACCATAAATGTTTGCTGCCTTTGGGGTTTTATGAGTCCTTCAAATATCTGAACGCAAACAAATTCATTCATACGCATTTCATTAGATGAATATATTGTTCGGTAGCTAATCACTCTTTTGTTTTACAGAAATATACGGTTGCTTAAGGCATCGATATGTTCAATAAAAAATTGGTACCTGAACAAAACTATTCAAGCGTTTAAACCTTCCTTGTGTTCATAATTTACTGCCAGCACTTAATTTTTTACCTGTCAAAAACCTGCTATAAATCGAATAACCAACAGTGATGTCATGCACTTAACTGGGTTAATATGTTTGTTGGAAACTGTTATCAGGTTTCAACAAACTGTCACCTAAGGCGATGTTTTTTCATGTGTACATAGGTATAAAAAGGGAGAAAACCGCAAAAAATAGGATAGTTGCGATAAAAACACCCAAGAGCGAAGATAACAGAGAATAAAGAAAAAAACAAATTTTTTGGTGCACCCTGAGTGCTTACCTAACAAATTCACTTTGTTCTCTCATTTTTTGGTTAGAACGCCAGTTTCTAACACTGTTTTTATTTTGCCTAAAATAAGTAGTTTTTATATTTTTGTTTGAAAACTACAGGAAAAGCCACAGCCTGTGCACCTTTCTAGAAGTGGACCTATATAAACTTCTCAAAGAATAACATTTACAATTACAATGACCTTCCAAATAATACATGCGTAACAACAACATAAAATATGAATTAATAAAAAAAGGCGAACGATTTGGTGATACAAGTTTCAGCCTCGCCGCGGGAAAGGATTCATCGTTACTGCAACCGTCATCCATTATGTCAAACTGACAATACAAAACTTCAACAAAGTTGAAAGAAGCACTAACGAACGTTGTGAAGAGTCTGGTTCTATTCCATCGTACCAAGGCATCAAATAAAATTACGCTCGACATGGCAGTGGGCATATAATTTTCAGCTTAATTTTGTCCACAACAACGGGGTGTCCAGGAGATCTGTTGAGGTAGCAAGATGGTATTTTGTGAGTATGTCAATGGTTTGATTTTGTTTTTATACTTTAACACATTTTTGAGGACTTAACATTGTTCACGGCAAAGATTTTGGCAAAGTTCAACTAATTGTATCAGTTATACAAAACTGCTGTCAAACATTGTTTTGGAAATGCATTAAGGATTCTGTTGTCCTCACTGTTTAACTGTTAACACGTTCTTTGAGGCAATTCTACTCCAAATTTGTGAATTGGAATTTCGTGTCACTTAAAACCTCTGTTGCAAACGCGACTCCTTTACTTTATAAATTTTATTTAGTTAAATTTCTCTTGGCAAGCGATTGCCACGACGATCATATTTTTCAAACTTAACGGATATTATTTTCGAATTTAAAACCGCTCAAAATGCGTGTGACCATTTTCAAGTGTTAGCCCTGAAAAACATATTGGCATCGGCGCGATAAACAGCATACGTTTAGGAATATGCCACGCATCCAGTAAGGCCATCTGGTTTTTCTTGACATGCACGTTCTAGCAATTAGGAAAACAGTAGGAAAGTTGTTTAAACTATGATTACTGCGTGCATGCATAACTATCTTCAATCAAGGACCAACTCTGAGAAGCGTAGGTAAATCTAGCATCCATGTTTCTCACAATAATTAAAATTCAAACCTAAAATACAGGCTCGGGTAAAAATATTAAAAAGCAGAAACCTTATTCGCTTGGCAATGCAGGGATTTTTTTTAAACATGCAAGAGAAGATTCATGTTTTAGGTACAGTTCTGCCCAAAGAAAAATCCCTACGCCCGCAATCAATGCAACTAATTCGAATGGCAATTTAAAAAAGGATTGCATTTCCATCTATGGCACTTGACATTAAACAAAACATTCGAGACACCTCCTTGGGAGATAGCGAAGGCCATTCTCAAAAGGAACAGTTTTAACAATATGGACAAATCCGTCAAAATGAAGGAAATTATTCTTCCCACGTCAGAACGTTTAGCCCATACTATAAAAGCTCTAATTGTAGAAATTAATTACCACTTGCTATTTGGTACTCAAACTGAAAGGTTCGGTGTGATCACTTATTTCTTCCTCGTCGTTTTCAGTGTAAAAGCCTGCGCGTAGGTATCAGCTTTGTTCTATTTCTTGTTCAGGCCAAAAGGTATTGTAAAACGCCATTCAGTTTTTTACAAGCTCCATCACCGGATGATTCGAGCTGACAGTTACACTGATGCCAGTTGTTGATGCACCGCGCTGCTAGGAAACTAGTAGTTCAATCATCAAAGGTTCATTCGTCCTTGTGATTGAGCGGTGAAGCATTAACCATTGAGTGGGATTAAATCACCGAGCTGTGGATAGCAGCCTCAAATTCATTTCGTTGGCATGTTGTAGGTTGGCATGAACAATAATGATCCTTTGCGGAATGTTATAGAATGTTATAACAACAGACCAACACATCACTAGTAGCTATACAATTTGATTCTTTTTTGTGAAAGCTTATTTTATCTGTAAGCTCCATGCACGTTAGATACAGGATGGACAACAATGAAACACTGAAACATCGATAATCAGCTTATAACGGTCACATTGACATTATTTAGCTAGGACGGTAACGCACTCTGATGAAAAGAGGCTTCGCTTAAAGTGAAACGAATTGTATAGGGTCTGCAAAAAATGACATCAAGATTCCTTTACGAATCCCGGAAACACTTACCAGTTTTGTGAAGCAAAGCCCGCATGAGGGACGGTCTAACGTATTAATTGTGACGGTTCAATTGTGTTGGAAAAACTTCGTCATGGTGACCCCATTTATTATTTTGATGCTACCTGTGGCTAAAGAATTTCTATTCTAGTCAAGAAACACTGTTACCATCATTCAAAATGTCTCCAAGGAATTGGGGAAAATGGCAGACAAATCAAAAACAACAATTACTAAAGCGTTTTCTACGAATTTTACGGAAAGGTTAGTGGCAAAGGGGAGTGAAAAATGTAGCACACAAATCATCTTCAAAAAGAGTAATGGTTTGTGGGATGTAGCCAATGTTTTGCATTCAATAATTTGATAAAAGTTAAATTTCGCGAATGCCTTGTAGTAACGTATAATGTGTTGCGGAAGTACATAACAATCATTTTGATTGATTGTTTACATGTAAAAAGCATTATGAGAGACAAAAGAGATATTTCAAGCATTTCTTTAAACAACTGCAACAAAAGTCATTAATGTGCATTGCATTCCACCATGTTTGCTAATGGCTTTTACCTTGAACTCCGTTCTCTAACCTTTTCTAATGAAGTTTCATCTATCTGCGATCTGGTCTGCAAAACAATGCACTTATTGTTTCAATCATTTCATTTTCATAAGAATCTTCCTTCGTAGCTGACGAAACAAATAACTTATAATGAACATCATGCGGGAGCTATGACATCCCTCTACCATTACTACTTGCACAACTTTCTAATTCCATACCATCGAAAATTACGTTCATTGTGCGCGACATGGACCTCCGCTACACTAGTCACCTCCAAAGGGCAGCTATTGTGTAGCGCAAAGAAAGTGGCACAGAGTAATAAAATTCAATCAAAGTTACGCTTTCACTCGCCACCATGACAATGTTACTTTTGACGCTGGAATATAAATGTAGTCTAATTCGACTACTCAACGGAGGTGATGGCAGCCAGCGTCCCAAGCGAGTATACCGTCGAATTTGTAAAGTTTGGGATGAGAAATTTGTCCCCACGGTGTACACCACAGTGCTTTCAGTGTGCGCCCCGTCTGCATGTTTTCCTCAAGGGGGTTTCAATTTTACACGACTGGTTCTAATCAACTCAAAGCGTTCACTATGTAAAACTACTACACTCCGCTTTCAAACTAAACTATTGTTTGAAGTTAACAAGAGGAGGTGGTTTAACACCCTAAACAGAGTGTTCTACGGAAAGGAGACTGCTTGGTGGCAATTGTTACAATCACTTCAGAACTACGAATCTCATCCCAAAAACTGTCCCCCAATGGTTTTGCTGATTCTAACACTGCACACTGGCATCTCTGCCTCTGTCCAATGATACCATTTTTCAACCTCTTCTTTACCACATTACCACGAACACCGGGTCTGCACAAAACTGGAACACAAAACATTGCATAGCAAGCTTGCGTGAGTTGTACCACGTATCGCGACATGTATGTACATTTCCCTCTAAGGCCATGCTTCACCTCCAGACATGGACGAGGCGTTGGGGAAGTAATTTATGTAAATATATGTTAATAAACATAATAAATCCAATCACACAGTACGAACTCCTATGCCGGCAACACTTTATGGTGAACCAACACGAAGCTCAACTGGGATGTACAATATTTTGCATGAAAAACAGTTGCAGCCTTCTACAGTTTGGAACGATGCAACAAAGCCGCCGATTGTGGTAGCGAGAGCACGTTGATCATTGCTATTGGGTCGCAGCACAATATCGAATAAAAAAATGTATGCTACAAGACAGATGATGGAAACACTACAAGGAGCATATACACACACACAAAGGCGTTTCTGGGCACATACATTTTGCTCAAGGCAGGAACAATCCATATTTTAAATAATACATTTTTGAAGCTAAACTTGTTTTAAATATAAATAGATGAAGCTAAAAATATGTTCTTAATGGGAAGTGCGGAAGTGTATGGTTTGTATCTGTTCGGCAACGCACACAACACGCACCAGCACGCACATTCAATCCATTTCGTAACGTGGTGAAAGGACTAAAGTGTCTACTTAAACATTATAACGCAATTTCACTGTATGGTTTGTTCAGGGCTTGAACTAATCGAATGGTTTGGTTTTTAGAAATTAGCATAAGTCTGTCTATCCAGCTGGCCCGGATAAATTCGGAATATCAAATTATATTGTGCACCGTTTAGTGCGTTGGTCGAAAGCCAACTTTAAAATTAACCTTCTAAATAGCCTAACAAACAGAATATGATGCTAAAGGAGAGGCTTTTTAGCTCACCAGTGCATATAACGCTGATTCTACACGTAGTCGACTATGCAGGAATGCTGGTATCCAGCATGTGCCATGTGTTTCTGATGGCAGGAGCTAATTATCATACACAATTTGAAACACCTCAGCGCACCAACATGACTCGTGCAGCTTCCCCTTGTGCGTTTGAGGGAAATACAGGGTTTTCGAGGATTATATAGACATGTTCAGCGAGTTGTAGATTCGTTCAGGCATATAATAGACTCTTTCAGCGAGATATAGAATTGTTCGGAAGTAGGTGTATGTTCAGCGATTCTATAGAGCTGTCAAATGACAGGAGTTTTATTTACACACTGTGCCGCAGGGTTCAATTTTTCATTCTTAAATGTCCTAAAAGTAGCTAATAATCATTCTCCAAGCTGTTTAATACATAAATTAGTTGAATAAAGCATATTTTTTCGAAAACCGTTTGTTTATCTTCAGATGAGAATGATCCAACTTGCAGTCCAAGGGGTACGAAAGTGACAGCTCTACAGAATCGCTGAACATTTATTTATTTATTTATTTATTTATTTATTTAAATCAAAGTTATCGGGCAGTATGCCTAAATAACTTAATGCTTACAGAGTACAAGTTTAAAGTATGGCCAATGAACATGTCTAAACCTACTTCCGAACAATTATATATCTCGCTGAAAGAGTCTATTATATGCCTGAACGAATCTACAACTCGCTGTACATGTCTATATAATCCTCGAAAACCCTGTAATAAAGCTCATTTAATGCGGCACACTTGAACTAATAATCATCCCTTAACCTTCTCTTTCCATTTTCTTTACAGTGTCGGGTGTACGATACAAGATCTCGAGCGGTAACATAGGCAATGTGTTTGCCATACACAACACAACCGGTGCCCTGTACGTAGCCAAGGCGTTGGATTATGAGAAGATAAAAAAGGTAAGACCAAAGAAATACCTTCTGTGGTTCATCTGGTGCAAATGCGTGCCACCTATAATTTGACACATTTCTTCGCCATCCCCCGGTGCACGTTCAATAAAGCAACTCCATGTTGTCCTTTCCTCTGATCATGCAACCCCAAACAGTATGAGCTACGGTTGACGGCATTGGATAATTTTAAGGAGAACTACACCACCGTTCTGATCAACGTACGCGATGTAAATGACAATCCACCGGTGTTTGAGAAATCGTCATATCGCACACAAATCACCGAGGAGGACGATCGAGGACTGCCGAAGCGTGTGCTGCGGGTAAGTGAAGGAAAATACACCCTCGTCGGGATATCCAGGGACCAGTATCGTTTATCCATTCGTACCGAATGAAGGATATGGTTTCGTGCTTATCTTTCTCAATATCATCCCGTATCGGATAACAAGAACGCCCAACACAAACTCTTGATTTGAGGGTAAATATGGGCTGTTCCTGCCTTTTCACCAGTTTACCAAAGCGTTCGAAATGGTCCAGCACCTTTGCTCAAATGCGGACAATACGGGTGTGCGTCTTTCTCCTGAACAAATGTCAAACTAGCCGTTCATTAGGGTGACCGAATTGGGTCCATTTTACACCGAGCCTTTGTGGCGTTCATTTCCCTTCACACATCCGGTTTGCTTTGAGAAGTGTGCGTGATTGTGTGTATCTCACACAATTCCATCGGAACATTTGCTTGTCCTTCTTGGAAATTTTTAACGAGGGTCACAGTATCCGATTAAGCTGAGCCTGCAAAATATAATCACTTGGAAACGTATGTTGCTTCGAACCATCCATGTCGAATAATTCCAATGATGGTGCATCCAATTGTTTGGCTAATGGGCACACTCACGCTTTTTCTGTGTGCTAAGGGACAGCCCCAAGTAGATTCCCCAATATCAGAACGAGTTTGCAATTTACAGCTGCATAAGTGTCAATAGCTAGAGAAGGACAGTCAATGGGCACCATCCTCTGTTGAGACCGCCCTAGATGTTGCTATGCTCTGGAGTGTTTGCCTACAAAATGAGTTAACTTTTGCTTGAGAGAATACTCAAAATGATAAAGAGATATAAAATGCAATTTAAACCTGACCGAATCAAAGTGTTTTAAAGTGTGTTTGTGGGCTGTGCCTGCGGGGTGTAATTTTTGAAAGTCATTAGAACTAGATAATGGGGTGGTGGAATTGCAATAACTTACCCGCTTCAATAGGCTGCCCCTCTGCATGGCATATCAGTGAGCTGACTTGGAGGTTCGTGGGCGAGAGCGGCTCTAATTATGAATTCAGTACGATTTTTCGACCCGTTATCAATGGTTTTCACATTCCAATCGACATCGATTCAGGCCCCAACACAGTGTGACACTTTACATATACCTCCAACTACCACTCTGTCTCTATCTCTCTCACTTGGCAATTAATAATTCAGCCAAAAGCGACCACCCATTATCCATTACGGAGAGAACGAGAGATATGCTGCAAACGAACTGCCCCGAGCCACCATAAACTTTGAATCCAGACGCATTCCCTCCGATGCTTTTTTGTTATTGTTGTGATCCTTGGGATTGGCACCACCGCAAGCAGAAATATTCAACCGACAGGCGACGAAGAGGTCTGTTCATTGGAATAGCATGGTCAGCATGAAGCAAAAGCTTACGCACTCCCGGAAACGTTTTGGCCAGATCGAACGGAAACAGAGAGATCCTGAAAAATAACAATAAATGTAAAGTATGCATAAAAACAATAAAAATTAAAATGAATGGCCCGAGTCCCTGAGGGATGAATCCTGAGAAAGATTCAGTGGCCGTGGCAAATGGAATTCGGTCAACGGCACAAGCATGGTATGCGAAGTGCCTAGAGCAATGTACAAGGAGGGACAGGGAAGACCATGGCTGGTACGAAGAGTGCCAGTTACCGCAATAAAAATATACAATACAATAAGTATGACATTTTTTTATGAGAGTATGACAAAGGGAGAGAGAGAGAAAAAGAAAGGATTATAGAAAAGAAGAAAAAAATAGCCACCAGCCGGCCACATTCCCAAATCACTGAGATATTATAATGCTTCCCGGGTAAAAATCATTGAATCGCTAAAAAATGGCTTTTCAGTTGGAAATGCTAGCCCCACATAACGCACTGGGAGCAAAGGGACGCCTACCAAAACCAAATGAGAAAAAACTTAAAAAACCACAAAACACACATACACATTTCAAATCCCTTCGCACATGCTGCTTTGCGCCGAACATGCTGTATTGTTCCCAATCTCGTTGTCTCCAGCTCCCACAATCATTGTAAGCAGCTTAACAATGCGATTGTGAAATAATTCCATCCAAAATGTTAGCACGAAATCAATCTTAGATCAACAGCCGTAATGTTTATCAAAACAACGAGCTATCAAGGATAGCTCAAATAACTTACGAAGGAAAGCACCAGATGGCGATTTAAAATAGATAAGGACAACAAGATGTCCCCAAAGGCTAAACAGCTAGCTTATTAAAAATAGAGCTAATCATGGCAAAATTCTACAGCGCAAACAGGATTAAGTGAGGTCAAGACTAATCAGCTGATCGAGAATAGGCGCCATCGAGAAAGTCAGTAGCAAAAGTCAAGCGACTGAAGACACAGTATTTTTTAAACTGTTCAATGAATATTAAACACACACAAAGCCAAATCTAAGAAAGTTTGTACAAAGTTACTCAAAATAAGCAGAGAGCTAAGTCCGTAGCAACACAACATACGGTGGTAGCACTTCGTTTTAACGGGTGGACGACGGCACACACATAACTAAAAGTAAAGCCTCTCGCATGCTTTCTCGATTGGATGTTCTCAACTTTGTCGGACATGCTTGAATCTTTAAAAACTGCCTCACACTTCTAGCTCCAAGCAGAGTTTTGCTTGCAAAATCTAATACTTTCTCTTTGTAGTTGTTTCGGGAGGATTCAAAGCGTTGTGACTTTGGTTCATCGTGTGGCATAAAAGTTTTTAAATTAATAAATGTTAATTATCTTTAATCGCGGCAAAACACTTTGCAGTCGTTCACTTATGAAATATGGATGTGGCTAATGAGTTGATGCGGATTTTGTTATGTCCGCCTTCTAGAAGAACAAGTTTTGCCTTTTTCGAGTGACAAAAATGATGAAATAGATGAAATAGAAAAGAAATCTCCACATGCAAGGCGAATACAATGAATAATCATCATGTTTTGAAGCTTCTGATTACCGTGTGAGATAATTTCTTTACAATCCAAACATAGCACGAAAGTAAAAACAAATGCACAAGTTGAAATTATTCATCAGTTGAGTTGAAGCTGCATATAATTGATGAACCCGTTTGTGAACAATCGGCCAAACCAACCAATTCGCTGTAATTAAAACCACCCAGCAACTGTCGCAATGAGTGCGTTTACAGACACATCATTTTGCACATAAGTGCCATTCCACGAGATTGTAAAATGCATTCAACACGCGAATCGATTGGGAATGGGATCGCGAATAGAATTGCCAGTAATGCGCTTAGCTTTCATTACAAATGACGCTCATTTTCCATTACAATCAAATGCAATTTGCACATCCGCCGGCTTGTAACCCCGTATGATTTCTGGGTATCTGGGTAATGCCTGAGTCAAACACCGAGTCAATTTATTCCTCCTCATCAATATTTGTGCGGTAATGCAATAGTCATCATCATCATCATTGGCGTTCCTATCTTTACGGTTGCCTACGGGACGTCACAGAGGAACGAGTGTTTGAAATAATTTATCAGTTGAATCGAAACTAATACGATTTTCGGCACTCAGGAAACGATTGACTATCTGTCCAATAGCTACACTCAATGTGCTTCCTCCAACCATTGTTGTTGGTCGGTTCCCAATTGCTTCCCTGCGAAATAAACACTTCCATGCAATTGGAGCTTTAATTTACTTGCATAGTGTAGTTTACTACATAGTGACTGGATCAAAAGCTTGCAAATGGAAGCACTCGAACGGTAAAAAACAACAAATGTTCATAAACGACATACCCATAAAGCTGGTTTTTGTGGTATTTTGCGCTGAAAGCGAGGCACTAAGCACCAAAATCATCAACTCGTTTCATTTGTTTCCGTAAGGTTTAGGGTCTGTTTTTGCTATTGTTGTTATTTCACACTTATCATTACTTCCCCAAAGCTGCAAGGCTGGACAAATGTTTTCCATTCTACGTGCAGTTTTGGTGACCAAGCTGTTCACTGATTGGCCAGGATAGTGTGAAGAATTCGGGGTACACATTCTTCGTTTAGGGCAGCCGAAGATGATAATTCATTGAATGGTATAAATCTCCCTATCTAGTCGAGGTCAGGATCACTATGGAGAGAGAGTGTGTGTGTGGAGAAATCCTCTCCACCCTTCTAAACCGCAATTTCAGCACGCAAGAGATTTTCGTTATCCGGTGCCAGTAAAACCTTAGGAAATTGGTATTGGCCCTCGTATGGTTCATCTCGTCGGGTCAGGTTTATGTTCAAAAGGGGAATGCTGGACTGGGATTAATGTGTTTAAAGTAGTTTTATGTAGCCGTTTGTTCAATGTATACGTCATAAATAATGCTCGTTCCACAATTTCAGTAGCTGGAGTCCGGTGAAGAGCTCGGTGGAACGACTATTAACTAAACCACAACAATTATAGTAAGTTGTGTAAAGCTGACTCGGTAGCTTGATTCACGTTGGAATTTGAATTGAAAGTTCAGCACCTCTGCTTACCTCTACTTCATTCAACAAAACATGTGATGGCGGTTGTTTTATGGGATTGGAGCATACATTTTTAAAATTCACTTAAAGTGTTCGAATCGGTCAAAGCAATCATAAACTATTTCATTTTCAGTTCAAAACTTTGACATAAAATTGCTAACAGCAAACTTTGTCCAGTTATCGTGACTCGTATGAGTCTTGAGTCATTTGGTTTACCTAACTAATATACAATTTTAATTTCTCTTAAACATTGCTCTCTCTGCCATCACGATTTACGATGTGGATTGGCTTCCTCTCGGATTGATCTTTGGCAAACAAGCAATAATGTATTTTAGCTTTACGCTTCCTTCCAAGGCCCTTGGGACGAACCACGTGTACACGATTGACCAATGAATCTAACCGCACGGAAGGAATGTTATAACGCTTGCCATCATGAATACCGAGCCTGTCTCTAGGAAAAGAACTAACAAGCGCCACCAAAAGCCTACTCCTTTCGTGCTGTATCATTGTTCAAACTTTTCGGTTGACTGCTGTTTGCTGGGTATTGGGATAGGGACATAGTTCTGCGTAAAGTTCACCTCCTTAAGACCACACCGTAATACTTTGGTAAGGAAAGTTTTACCTACACCTGTTGGGGATGTCCAGCCAGCTAGACAATGCGTCTCTCCCCAACCCGATACGGTCCGTTTGTGTTACCCGAGAAAGAAATCTTGCATCCAGCGCGCTGTGGACAATGGTCACACAAGTACGGCCTGTTTGGTTGATGTTTTATCTTTTATCGCAAAGCGACAGACGCCGTCACGTTCGCATTTACACGCCATCGGGGTGTTGATATGAATTTGTAACAAAGGCCACGGAACGGTTACGAAGCATTTGAAGGGCGTCGAATAACATTTTCAACATCGTTTTCCGTTCGTTGAAAACTGGAATGACAACTAAACCACTATCATCCGTTCCCTGCAAGTTCAGTTCCCCGATGCAAGCTCAACCTCACCGTCACCTACCGAAAGGAAACATCCGGAAAAATACCCTTTCGAATCAACGTCCAGCCTGTTTTTCGAGAGCCTTGCCTCTGTTGCGTTTTGGCGAGGACGCGCTGACTCGGGTCGAAACAAACCGGTGACACAATTTTCGGCCCTTTCATTTACCGATATGGCTAATGAAGGAAGTCGCAGTAGAGAGCTGAAACCATCACACCTCCTGTTTTGATTCGTTTCATTTGCCCAACAAACCAGGGACGGAAGCTCGATACAAAACCGAACTCAATGTCGCTTGAGGAACGAGGTTTTTCTGACAATGGGGTCCTTCACGATTCTAGTTAGTTTTTTGTATGGACTTTGACAGTTGTAGGCTGAAATCATGTCAACACTCCATACAAAACCACACAAAAAACTAGCCAGCAATTTTCAGTCTAGATTATTCTAGCCTCATAGCTAGAATTAGATTCGAGTAACTGATCGAAAAATGGCAAAACAAGTTGGTCTTTACATCCATCCCAAGGTGCATTACGGCCAAGCTACATGTACCGGACGACATCAGACGATGCCATAAAACGTAGGACCGCAAACAAGAGATTCGCGTCGGGCCGTGTCGGATCACAGCGGGCCGATTATGTATGAGATTTGACAGTTGGCGTTAACGGATTTATAGCATCGTCCGATGTCGTCCGGTACGTGTAGCTTGGCCGTTAAAGAGATCTGGTGATGGTATTCAGAATCAAAGTGTATGTATTCCAGATGGTCTCATAGCAGGCTTGAGGAATACTCAAAACACTCTTAAAATCTTCATTCAGCCTTCTATTTTGATACACGTTGGGATAACCCCACCTGTATATTATACCCATTTAGATATCTGCTCGAAAACTGCTATACAATGCAAACAGCTGACAGGCTGAAATGTCAGTCTACAAACTTAAAACGGAAAGGGCCCACATATCAGTAAAATTGGAATCACCAACCACCACCACAAACCGGGTACGAAACCTATTTCACCTGCCTGTGGTTTTGGTCGAAGCAAAAGTGCAATTTGATAAGATTCGTTACGCTTTTTTTTTCGTTAGTTTTCTGATGCTTAGCTTCTATGCAAGATGAACGGGAAAGGGGCAAACGTTGTGAGCCATTGTCCACTACCAACTAATGTCCCCTGAGACTAGAGTCTCGGATCCCAGTATATCGGGATAGGGAGAAACTTTCCGAAAAAAGGGAATATTCTACTATCCTGCTTTCGCATATTAACTGCAATGTGAGCAGATAGTTAACTCATACCTGTCCGATGGCGGTAATGGTTATTGTCACTCCAGTGAAGGTGAACCACGCGGACGCTATTGGCTTTTAATGGAAAATGACCAGCTTCAATGACCGTTATCGAAGCGCTTGGGATGTTTTGCTAATGGGACACAGAAAGTAGAAGCTATAACATCGCGACAGGAAGAGCTGTTAATGATTTGATTCCAATGATTTTGATCGTAAGAAATTATTAATCTTTGATGGCAAGGTGATAAACGTCAATATTGAGATTGTTTCGTTTAGCAAGGGTACAAAATCAATCAAAACCAAAAGCTTGTCTACAAAAGTATGATTTCGCTGAAATTAGGTACTGTTGCGCAGCAAAAATGTAATTTGATTCATATTAATAACATTGATCCATTGCTATTTCCATTATAGTCTGCTCCATTATTGTTTAATGTGCGTCATGCTGTGCTTACCCTTGCGCCACACTTTCGCAGAATTTCACGTTTCGTTTAGCTTGTACATACATGTACGGGAATGGCATTTGTGCATTGAATTATGTTCCGCTGTGGGACACTCTTGTCGCTGTCGTCTGATTATACAACCAGCTGCACCGAACAACATGCTAAATCATCTTAAAAAAAAACATATACAAAATCATCGCCTGCATGCGCACCGCCGTTGCTCTCAAAATTTTGATTGACTCCACAAAGGCGAACCATTTACATATTGTTCTTTTTATAAACATTTTTCCCTCGCTTTACGTGCTGGAAGATAGCTCGAGAATGGAAGGACTGTTTATACATTTTGTTTTCTTTTGTTGCTACCCCAACTTCATGTGCAATTTATGTCTCGCAACTGCACTTGCCTTACCATGTGAAACACCACTTCACGACAAATGAAACATATTCACCGGCCCTGAGCTATACCACTTTGTTTGACCGTACCTATCGTCTGCAAATGACACAGTAAAACAAACAGCAAAACTGTTCCTATATTTTGCTGGTTTGATAGGGCTGAAGTTCCAGAAGACTACGCATCTATGAGAAATACAGCATACAAAGTTGCAACGCTTACAAGTGTATACAATTCCACATAAGGCTAGCCAGTGGGGCAGCAGCTAAAAGAAATCAAGCAGCAAAGCTTTCGGTTAGAGAATATTCCAATAGAGAAACAAACGGCAAACGCCAAACAAACAATATGCTTTGTCGGAGTGAAATGTTGTGCTGTACGGAAAATGAGCGATGTTTCCATTTACCAACAGGTACAACAATTGCATTCTGGTAACATAGTAACATATCTTGCCCAGGTGCACTGCAAACGCAAAATAAAAGACTGCCACGTGACAGTATGCCCGCTCGATCCAGCCTGTAGTGCAACGCTACAGGATTCTTCATTTGTTTGTATTTTAATGAGCAGGCAGCATCTTTTTGTGAGTGATGCGTAGAATTTTTCTGCTTGGCTCATTGTTTGGACTTGTTGTGCTTTTGCTTTGTTTGTTTGTTTGTTTATTTACTTACAAGGCAGCAACCTGGTGCATGCACTGTAGCACTATGTTTGTGTAGAAAATACTGTACAAAACTGAAGCCATGTTGCATATGCCGTACAATTTTCAAATGCAGTCATTTGAAGTCAGACGCTCTTATTGATACCGCACTGCAAAATAACGCACGAAAAATTAAATAAGCACGAACGTTGTCCATAAACACGGACGATACTTTAGTAAATATCGCACTTTAATGCAGTTCATGCAAGCGCAAAAAAAATCTGACAAAAAGAATGTCTTACACAATTATTTACTTAGATAACAGTTAAAAATAGAAAACATTATTATGAAATGTCATTGATAGAAATTATATGGAAAAGCTAAATGATACATATATAACAAGTTTCATATTTATTTAAAAGATACATAAGCGCAATTACAAATCAGTATATAAGGAACATACGATTAACATAATGTAATTATAATAAGATGGAAGTTGTTATATCGACTAACACAAAACTCCACATAGTTTACAAAGTTTTCAAGTTATGGCTCTTAAACTGAAGACTTTTCCTCCTCACAACAACTCAAATACCAGCTTCCTAACTACCCGACCTGAACATACTCCATTCTCGAGCACTCAATAGCTCAATTTTGTTGATAATTTTGCTTTGAACAAACTTGTACCCTTGCTATCTGCGCGTTCCACGAGCTTTTCGATTCCACCGATCATTAATCAACGGAATGGAGCATCCTCTCCATGCAATCAAACACCCGAAACAATGCCAACATTTCTCTTACCTCCCATTCCCACCTTCATAATCCCTTTCCCACGATTTCATCCACCTATGGCACGCAACAACCTGATAGAAAATGTTTGCAACAGTCAAGTGACGAAGACTGTTTAGCTTCACTTATGTTAACTCACTGCTAACCATCCCAACTGGAAAGTCGAGATCGTGCCCAAGCACCGAATGGTGTCGTAAAGTTGGTCGTACTCTATCTTACGAAACATAGCATGCAATCGACGGTTATGCATCTTACATTCCGTAAAACATACATGCACTCCCCTACACGACTTTTGGGTAGTTAAGGATAGATTCATAACATTCTCGTACAATATTTAGCCAGTGTACTGGTTCGGTACTGTCATCAAGCTAAAGCTATCCAGTTCGCTTTGTCCTAGGTCATGTGCTGCACGTAACACACTGCTATTAGTTTCATTATTTCACCCAAAAACCGTTGTGTCTTGTATTTGAGAGAAAGACGAAGTGTTTCTGTCATACCATATTGCTTAGGGCTGGTTAGAATTACCGCACATGGGACGTGCACGGATGCCGTGAAACAGAAAAAAAAACAATTCCACTCTTTTACGACAAATTTACTCACGTCCCACACAGACACACAAACACACTTTCACCGTGGTTCTGCTAACTCCGAGAAAGAAATATATGGTTTCACCTTCAACGGAATTATAGACTTCACAAACGTGTCGTTTTATAGACTCAAGACACGATCAAACCGCCTATGGAACAGTGGCAATAACCATTTTTGAAACGCCAAAACAGAAAGGAGTAAAAAAACAAATCCAAGAAAACAAATTGTTCCAAAACATGAGAAAGAACACGACTACCGCCACCGACATTGCTGGGGAAATCATGTCCGTACAGTTACGTAAAATGTTGCACCAAAGGCTAAGCCACACATGTCCACACATGGCCTCCTCATTTGCGGATCGCAACACATGAACTGCAAACATGTCGAATCGATAGTAAAGCTGGAAGCATTGAAGAAGAGCAAATATACAAAGGTCCTGAAGAACCGGGGAAGCGGCTAAATTATATAATAAAGCGTTACTTTTATTAGCCCTAATACGGCCCATTTCCAGTGGTTCTCCATTTGGTTTGATTGTCCCATACTAACAAGAAACGGCTTAGAAAAAGGTGTTAAAAAACTAGAGAAAGGCGTAACGAAACTACTCTGCTCATGACTCGCAAAAGCAGCGAAAGGCAGCTTCATCTTGCCTCGGTTGACATTTGACCGCAGTTGGCTGGAAGATGAATGAATGAAGGACTTTCTCAAACAAAGGTAGTTCCCAAGGTACACCTGCATAGGTTAGATTACCTCAGAATTGGAGGAAGTACTCATTTCCAGATATCAAATGTCGAGTTGTTTTAGCCCGATGCTGGAGACTTTCTTAGGTTGCATGTACGCACCCATGTTACATGCTGCCTAATACTGTAACTTTCACTTTCACATTAAATAACCAGCATGGCGCTAGCCAGGTTTTTACAGAAATAGTGAAAAACCGTTACCAAACTTTTCATACATACTTGGTAACCATTACTCTAAAGGTGGCCTCACGAGATAGATCTCGTCTTTCGTTATCTCCTAGCCCGCTCGTAATCATCTCTCCCCACGACATGCACTGTGATCAAAGTAAAAGTTGTCCTGTTAGCAGAAACAGAGCACTTGTCTTGCCCAAAAGCTCACCAAACAGGCGTACGTGGCCTAGTACCTAATAGAGGGAAATGTGTCCTGTTAGCAGAAACACAGCACTTGTCTTCCCCAAAATCGTAACGACGGAGCGTACGTGGCATAGTGTCCCGCTGCAGATAGAGCCCGGTACTCATCGATAGGTAGTTTCAACTATTACAATCCGCCCAAAGACCATTGGACACTGAGAAGATAATTTTTATTTTTTATTAGCTTCATAAAGGCTTAGAAAAGATACTCCCTGCAGCAAGGACGTACATGTGTGATGGTAGCAGCCTTTTGGCAGCACTTTCCTGGGGTGAAGTGAAATAAATGAACTCCGTACGATGGAAGACACTTATCAATTTTATTGGTTTCGAACGTTCAATTATAGATCTGACCGTTTTCTTTCTGCTCTTGATCGATGGTACTTGGTCGTAAAACGAGGCATGCTTCATTACACCAGCCTCACGCATTCACCGGGCCAACGCAAACGCTTCCGATGGACACAGGGATGAGCCGGCTTATCAGGGCTGTATGTCATTGCATCACTGCGACACTTGCGACGCACTCACCCGTTGAAAGAGCATGTCATTGAAAAACATGTATTTAATTTATGAGATAGTTTACTAAACGGCTACAAAGTTACTGGTGACCTTGTGGCGACGGTGAAAGAAACGGTGGTTCTGATGAGGAGGTTGAATGAAAAAAACATGCTTTTGGTAGTTCGCATCGCTCAAAGCCAATGGGGGTAGCTTCTTCAGATTAAAGCAAACCAAATTTAGTTTGTTTATGTTAGGAAGCATTCAGAAATTAGTCTCCACTTTCGTGTTTTCGAATCGTCGTCAGTGTTGGCTTGGTACAGAGTTGGTACTGAAACGAAAGTTTGTTTATTGTTTTGAATTTTTATGAAAATTACACCTTTTGTTTGGAAATTATTGTCTTAATTATTACTTCCACTTAAATGGAGACAACAAGAGATAGTGGCTGCCTGAACCGATACTGAACGTCAAACAAAAATAAATTATTTTTTTTGCATACTAACCAATTCTTCGAATTCGATTCGAAAAATTCTTTCTCGCTTCCCTGCACAGAAGTAAAGGCACTTTCAGTCAAGCAAAAGCATAATATTTGTTACCGAGTACCGTGCCGTGTCTCTGGTGGCCACGCATGATTCCTTTACAACGTGACTTGGATTGCATGCAGCCTTTTTCGCTCGAGGAAAACGATCACGATGATAATGACGTCAACATGTGCTCAATCAAAGCCACTATGGAACCGAATCCTCCAACCCGCTGTCTAGTTTATCCTGTTGTCCGTAACAACGTCCTCGTCGCTCCAGTTGTTTGATGTCGTTAAAAGTCAGTAATCGAATGACACGTACTGCCATTGGTTGCTTCATTAAACGTCAAAGGGACCCCTTCGCTCGCAATCCTAATGAGGTGAAGGATAAATGTGCCGGTCTCGTAGTACAGTCGTCAACTCGTATGACTTAACAACATGCCCGTCATGGGTTAAATCCCCAAATGGACTGTGGTGCCATACGTAGGACTGACTATACTGCAATGGGGGGAAATCAATTAGTCACTGAAAGCCAACCCCAGAAGTGGTACAGGCAGATCATGACCAACAACGGTTGTTGGACCAAAGAAGGATAAATTTTAACAATCTTATAACGTGGTAAAGATGTTGTTGTTGTTGTTGACAAGCGATTTCGCAAAACCAGATCGCTATTTTATGTTGCAGGCGCTTTGCAAACCTGGTCAGCCAGCTACATCCGGTCGCCGCGTCGGGTAACTCCTGTGAAATGCTTTTCATCTAATAATAGGCTATCACCTAAAATTAACGCTTCGCCAACTGGCTGCTGGGCCAACTGGGATCAGTGTTGCGAACGGTGACGTTCATCGACATAAAATTGTAAACATTCATTCGATTTGAAGCTTCCCATTCCCATCTCTCTCTGTCATTTGACATTCCCGTCAAAAAATGTCATTTGACATGAAGACATTTTCAAGATACATTCATTTGACATTCGCCAACCTGTATGAATCGTGAACTGTGTCGTATTGCAAACGGCCGTATTTATGTCAAACTACAACAGAGCGTGCGGTGCAAAGGCTTTCGTTTCACTAGTTTTTGCTATTTCACTAGAATCCCCATTTTCAGCGACGATACACTTCATAATCCTCCGATCGTATCGATTTGTGTTGTTCAAAAAATGTCAAATGACATTCAGACTACATTGTTTACATTTCATGTCATTGCATCAGCCCTGACGGTAGCGACACGAATGAATTTCGTTTAATGACAGTCGTGTCGTGGAAGCATTGAATGTCATCAGCCAAAAATTATTTTGACCGGCTGTTTACGGTGACTGTCATGAAAAATGTCAACAGTTAACAACACTGACTGGGATTGTAAGTTTACTGCATCTGTCTTTCCGTAGGGGAAACGCCAGGCCAGTTCGCTTTTAATACTGGCTAAAATGAGCGTGAAATCCTAAAAGTACACTTTTTAATGAATATAAATACATACTAGTAACACATTGCTTCCATTTGGCGTCGGTATTTTGCACTTACTCGCACGCCTTGTCCGAAAGCTCATTTAAGGTGTCCTTCACACTCGTGTCCTTGACACAATGTGTGCACCATAAAAAGGATCGATTGAACATGAACGTGATGAAGTCCACTCTAAGTTGCACCGACGGCAACAACGCAACGACACAGGGCAAAACGCTGAGAACTGTACAAACTTTTGGAATGGAAAATCTGGCCCACAGGCCAAAAAAAATACAAGTACATTGGCGAAGGAAAATTTCGCCACGTGGAATCCGAAACCAGGAGAAGACAAAAAGTTATGCAGCTATCGAGGAGAATGAAATTTCATTAAAATTTACATAACCACCGGCGAACTGGTTGTGTTGTGCTGGCTGCTTTTCGGTTGCTTTTTCTTGTTTCCTTTGCACTTGCCATGAGGACACAGGCGTACAGCTCTTTGCTGATGGAGACAAAAACTCTATTCTATTTACTCGACGCCAATTTTCTCCGCTATTGTATGCCACTTTAATGCTCGGCCTTCTCGTTGCTGCAACACAAACATACAGCTAAAACGGGATATAGCGGCACGACATTGAACCTTCTCTGTCTTATGAGAATGGGACGAACAGGAATCAAACAAGAAACAGGATGAACATATAATATAACGATTAGCACGCTTCTTGTCGTGTTCGGAGGGGGAAATTTATTTTGCCCTCGTTGCTATTGAACCGATTGTACAGTGCTTACGGTGCGCTAAAGCAGCGGGGAACTTTTTGGGAGTGGTCCAATGGAAAAGTTCTTTGCAGTGCCGATGCGCTAACGCGATGATGAAATTCACAACGCGCTGCTCAGACGATGTAATGGAACTTAGCTTTTAAGTGCTCGGCGGGCCTCTTCTTGCCGCGATGCATCCAACTGATTGGTCTATCTATCTTCCGTGCATCCATTTGTGCCTCCGTCAGTGTAATGGTGTAATTGCATCAGTAAACATGAGGTTTGTTTTACTCCACCTTCGCAAGCACAGTGTCTCGGTGCATCGCAGGTAACGGGGTAAACCCTTAATCTAGGCCGGCTCAACGCTCCTGACGAGGCAGATCAAATTTGTTAACGGATGGTACGTGTCGTACGTGCCATTATATCAAGCATTCCTTGTGTCGAACACGTGGAGAATAATTACGATCGTTGCAAAAGGTAGAAGATCAATCCTACCTTAACGATGATATTATTCATTATTGACTTTTTGTTTCAATATATTATGAGAGATGAGTTAACGCTTAGAATCGATTTTAATACCCTGCGTATGAGCCAAGCCTATGAGAATTACCTAGCCTGTACCAATTGTACAGGCCGTTCCAAAACGATCAATCAACACAGCATTATCTTCCTTTATCTATGTCTCTCTTCGTCTTGTTTGTATTAAAGGCAATAAAACAAACAGAAATCAATAACAAACTCCAGCGACCAAGTCAGACTTAATGTAATCGCTACAACTCAATCAACCATTTTGAAAAAACATTCATGGACTTATGAAGTCATAGCTGGCTCGAGCTACTATAAACCTTCCAGGTTCGAGCTGGACTCGAACGTCACGTTAGACTGCTGTGTTAGTGGAAACTATATTGAACGATTTCACCTCCAACCAAACGAATTACTCCTTAGTATATACAGGGTTTTCCAATTGAGTTTAGACTAGCCGCATACTTTTTTTAAATAGTCGCAATAGATTCTTGACAAGCATCCTCTATTTTTGATAACGAGCAGTGGATTATTGACTAGGAGCAATTGATTTCAGCAGGTCCCTGCATGACAGCCTAGGAACGTCGTGTTTATAATACCCGGTGTGACAGATCGACTTGAATAATAATCTGTGGATAATATTTAATATCATCCGCTCATTAGCTAAAAGCGTTTGTTTTACTGCTATATATCATCCACAAAATAAGATATATTTTATCTGATAGGTTTTTGGTGCTATTGTTTTGATTTTATGAATGCACAATACAACACAAAAGCACTTAACGGCTGAATTGAAATATGCAGTAGTTAACCCACAGGCATAACCTAACCAAAAGCTAGATTAGGCAAGTTTTTCAGAGTGACCAGATGTAGTTCTTTCGATTTTCAATCGAATATCGGTTTACAATTGAACACACTAAAACTCAGTTTTTCTAACCAAAAATCAAATATTTTTCTAAGTATTGACCGTTCAACCATGAAATTGGAATTTAATAAAATTTATGAGTGAATAAAAAGTTGTTTTTACTGAAAATTACCGAGTTTGCTTTAGATTTCCTATCGATAACCTCAAAAACAATCTGGACACTCCGCGCCAGCAACCGGTCTGCTGAAATCAATTGCTCCTAGTCAATAATCCACTGCTCGTAATCAAAAATAGAGGATGCTAGTCAAGAATCTATTGCGACTATTCAAAAAAAGTATGCTGCTAGTCTAAACTCAATTGGAAAACCCTGTAACATCATCGAGCAGTGCAATTTGAAGTAATAAATTAAAATTAATTTTCCAACTGACAGACGTCATGTTATCTGTCTGATCTCACCGATGTGGACGAGCAAATCATTCGGTAAAATATGGTGATGCCAATCATTCGCTCACGAAGCATTCATATTTTTCGTTCACGTTTGCTACGGTACGGACTGAGCTTGGCAGGGCACACAGCAAACCTTTCGATAAAGGCTATCGTACGCTTGGCGGCTTTACATTTGCTGAATTTCATTGAGTCAATCTTCCTTTGTTGAGCGATTTCGTTAGTTCGTAGAAACAAGTGTTCCTTTTTGTCTACTTTTCCAAATTCAGGTGTTGGTCAAGTTTTGGTGTTCTTTTCGGTTTTATTTTCCATCCACTGGCCACTTATTACCTCTCTTTTGATATATTTTTCCTCGCCTGGAACAGGTTACCGCCTCGGATGCTGATGTGGAGCGGCCGAACAACATCATCTACTTCCTGACCGGACCCGGTATTGACATCGAAAATCCCTCCAATAGCAACTTTGACATCAACAAGGCCACGGGGGAAATATTTGTACTTAAGGTAGGTCAAAATTGTAGACTCAGAAGCCTATGTTGGAAGCACCACCACGTTGTATTGGCTAACATAACAAAATCAGTGCAGTGAACCTTAAAAGAAAAAAAAAGTGAGAATAGAAAAAAAAGTGGCAACATTGAAATAAACGGGGAGAAGTCTTTTGGGATCGCAACGTTCATAAGATTCGACCGAAGCGGGGCAAACGTTCACGGGACAACCCGTTTGCCATCTGAAACCTGAACAGAGGTAAGATGACTGTTTTGTTTTGGAATTTTTTGAGCGTCGAACATTTTTGCAACAGTTTTCTACCACCGGTAATTTCCGGTATAGAAACATAAACGTCTGCTAGACTTAATGTGCCTCAGCTGTGCAATTAAACCTTGGAGCCACGGAGAAACTTTTCGATGGTGAAACTGGATTCCGGTCTCCTCTACAGTTTTGAATAACTTCCCGCTTGTGCCATGTGCCGGGTCTGAAAATGATTCGTGTGGGACCAAAGGTACAATCCATTGGACTCGATTTACCGGGCATAAGTAAACAAACCTCAAATAAATACTGTATTCTATTAAATAAAGCAATTTTGTAAACTTTCTCTTGCCGCAACGAACAAAACCGACGCAACGGACCAGCAATGTCCCGAGTTTTGTTAGGCTTTATGAAGTCAAACAAAATTTCATTTCGAAATTATTTAATAGAATAATACATTCCATTCTTTGAGATCCGTGATGATGAAAACTAATAACTTGTTTTTCCTCTTTTGCCTGTTGTTCTCCTTCCCCAACATTTCCTCCAAATGTTCAGCCCCTTAACCGAGATCCACCACACGGACGAGCATCTTGGAAGTTTACCGTCTTTGCGCAGGACGAAGGAGGCGAGGGTTTGGTGGGCTTTACGGAGGTGCAGATCAACCTGAAAGACGTCAACGACAATGCGCCCCAGTTCACGAACGGCATTGCGTATGGAAACGTGACCGAAAATGGCACCATCGGCATGCACGTGATGACAATTAAGGCCGAAGACTATGACGATATCAACGAAGGCACTAACGCAAAGATCATTTACTCGATCGAAAAGAACGTGATCCAAGAGGATACTGGTTTGCCGATCTTCGACATCAATCCGGCTACGGGACTCATCACGACGGTGGTATGCTGTCTCGATCGGGAGAAGACACCCGACTACTCGCTGCAGATAGTGGCCACCGATGGCGGAGGTTTGAAGGGTACGGGGACAGCTTCCATCAAGGTGAAGGATCTGAATGATATGCCGCCTCGGTTCACCAAGGACGAGTGGCTTGTTGAAGTGGAGGAAACCGACGGTAGTGTGCTGCCCGAGGCACCGATACTGACCGTGACGGTGAATGACGATGATGAGATAAACAATTTCCAGTATAAAATCATTGAAAGCAGCGGTTACGGGGCGGATAAGTTTGCGATGGTAAAGAACGCGGACGGTACGGGAAGCTTGAAGGTGGTCCAGCCGCTAGACTACGAGGATCCGATGCAGATAAATGGCTTTCGCTTTCGGATACAGGTGATCGATAACGATGATATTGACGAGAGCGACAAATACCACGTTGACCATTCGTGGGTGATTGTGAAGCTGAAGGATATTAACGATAATACGCCTCGCTTCAAGAAGCCGCACATCGAGGCGGCTGTGTATGAGAACGCGGACGTGGGGAAAAACTTGGGCACCTTCAAGGCGGTCGACATCGACAAGGGCGGTAAGAGCAAAATTACCTACAGCATTAACCGTGCTACAGACCGGAAGCGCCAGTTTGCCATCGACCAGGAAGGTATGGTGACGATTCAACGTGAACTGGATCGTGAAGCGATGGCGAAACACTCACTTGAAATTCTGGCCACCGATGACGGTGTTCCACCGCGTACGGCCTTCGCCATCTTGACCGTGTTGGTGAAGGATATCAACGATAATGCGCCGGTATTCGCGGAAGATTATCGGCCCATTCTGCTCGAAAACTCACCGCCGTCGAAGACCATCGAAATCTCCGCTGTCGATAAGGATGACCGGCTGGAGGGCAACGGGGCACCATTCCAGTTCCGCATGGACCCGGACGCAGACGATGTGATTCGAACGTTCTTCAAGGTGGAGCAGAGTAACAAGGGTGACGGTATGGCGATCATTTCATCGCTCGGCTCGTTTGATCGCGAGTACCGCAAGCAGTACACCATTCCGATCGTTATCAAGGACTCGGGCACGCCACCGCAAACCGGCACCAGCACGCTGACGATCACAATCGGTGATCTGAACGATAACATCATGCAGCCCGGCTCCAAGGAGGTGATCGTGTACAACTATCAAGGCCAGGCGCCGGACACACCGATCGGGCGTGTGTTCGTAAACGATCTCGACGATTGGGACACCTCGGACAAGCTGTTCTACTGGGATGAGACCGAGAATCCACGCTTCAAGCTAGACGACAAATCCGGCATGGTGTCGATGCGGCGCGGTGCTCGCGAGGGACGCTACAAGCTGCGCTTCAAGATCTACGACCGCAAGCACGCACAGGAATCGTACGCAAACATGTCGATAGTGGTGAAGCACATCTCGTACGAGGCGATCGTCAACTCCGGCTCAATCCGGCTGATCGGCGTTACGGATGAGGACTTTATACGCATCTGGAACTATCGCACCCAGAACATCTTCCGCAGCAAGTTGGAGCGGTTCCGGGACAAGTTGGCAGAGCTGCTGAACGTGGATGTGAAGAATGTGGACGTTTTCAGTGTGCAGATGAAAGATCGGTCGGTGCCGCTGACCGATGTGCGGTTCGCCGTGCATGGCGCGTACTTCTACAAGGCGGTGCAGCTGAACGGCGTGATACTTCTGCACAAGGAGGAAATCGAGCAGGAGGTTGGCATCAACATCACGATGGTAAACGTGGATGAGTGTCTGCTGGAGAATGCGGACTGTGCCGGGTCGTGCACCAGCATCATCGAGGTCCAATCGAACCCCTGCCTAGTGAATGCAAACAAAACCGCCATGGTTGGGGTGCAGATCAACTCCACGGCGGAGTGTGTATGCAGCTCGCGAGAGTACAAGCAGCAACAGACCTGCAAATCCCATCCCTGTCTGAACGGTGGTCGCTGCACCGATTCCAAGTCGGGTATCAAGTGCTCGTGTCCACCAGGTTACACGGGACCCCGCTGTCAGCAGGTCGTACGTAGCTTCCGCGGCAGTGGCTGGGCCTGGTACCCACCGCTCGACATGTGCGACAAGTCGCATATTAGCGTCGAGATCATCACAACGAAGCCGGATGGTTTAATTTTCTACAACGGACCTATCACACCACCGAAGGAGGACGACACGTCCAAGCAGCTGTCCGACTTTATTGCACTCGAGCTGGAGCAGGGCTATCCTCGGTTTCTCATTGATTACGGCTCGGGTACGCTAGAGTTACGCATCGCGACCAAACTTCCACTCAATGATGGCGAATGGCACCGGATCGATCTGTTCTGGGACACTGAGCAGGTGAAGATGGTGGTCGATTTCTGCAAGACGGCCGAAATCACCGAAACCGATGACGGCAACCTGGTCGAGTTTATCGACCACACCTGCCAAGCGCTGGGCAAGGTGCCGCAGTTCAACGAATATCTGAATCTCAACACGCCGCTCCAGATTGGCGGAGTGTTTAGGGACAAGTTTGACTACACTTACAGCCGCTGGCAGTACATGCCAGTTGGGGTCGATTTCGAAGGGTGCATACGCAATTTTAAGCACAACGGAATTCTGAACGACCTGTCCCACCCGGGACTGTCTAAGGGTAGTGCGCCCGGTTGTTTGTACACGCAGGAGGTGTGTGATCTGAATCCACAGGTCGCCCGGTGTCTCGAGCACGGCAAGTGTGTCGGTAGCTATGTCGAGGCCAAGTGTGAATGCAATCCCGGTTGGACGGGCACGTACTGCAGCTTGCCCACCACTCCAACCACGTTCAAGACGCACAGTTACGTGAAGTACGCGCTCAGCTTCGAGCCGGACAAGTTCACGACGCAGATTCAGCTGCGGTTCCGCACGCGCGAAACGTACGGCGTGCTGTTCCGCATCAGCGATCAGCATATGCGCGAGTACGGCATCATTGAGCTGAAGGACGCCAAGGTGTACTTCCGGTACAGCTTAAACACGGGCCAGGCGGAGGAGCAGGAGGTAGCGTTGACGGCGGTCGAGGTGGACGACGGACAGTGGCACGTGGTGAAGGTGCAAAGGTACGGCTCAGCGGCCATCCTGGAACTGGACGGGGGTGAGGGTGCCAACTTCAACCAGAGCTTCTCGTTCGACGAACATCAGTGGCTGTCAGTGGACAAGCAGGAGGGTGTGTATGCGGGTGGCAAGCCAGAGTTCACTGGCGTGAAGACGTACGATGTCAAATCGGACTATCAGAAGAGTTGCATCGACGATATAAGGTAAGTCTAGCGGGTATGGCGGCAAAGCGTTTCTGGATGTTGTTTTATAATGTTCTCTTCCTGTTCATGCGCTGTCTATAGATTGGACGGTAAAAGCTTGCCACTTCCGCCAGCCACCAACGGTACGCAGTGGGGTCAGGCTACGATGGCCAAGGACATCGACCGCTACTGTTCGTCCAACAATCCTTGCCAGAACGCGTACTGTCCAGATCCGTTCGAGTGTGTCGACCTATGGAACAAGTACGAGTGCGCGTAAGTACCTCGATGTCCACTGTGAGAGATCATGTGTCTTTTTGGTCACGCAGTTAAAAGTTTGTGTTTGGATTGAATCTTATTCGGTACAGCTGTGGCGATGGTATGATTATCTCACCGGAAGGCAAGACTTGTATCGACCGGAACGAGTGCCTGGACTATCCGTGTCTTAATGGGGGCACTTGCATCAACCAGGAGCCGCGCCTAAAGTACAAGTGCATCTGTCCGGACTCGTACTGGGGCGAGAGTTGTGAGTTTCTGAAAGAACGACAAGCGCTTAAATTCAGCACTAGTGCCTTGGCCGCCGTTATAGCCTGCCTATTACTGATCATTAGTAAGTGGAGTCGAGTTTGGGTGTGCTTTAAACATAATTTTGGAGATCTTTTCTAAAGACAAGTTTTGTTTTTGTGTCTTCCTTTCTACATGCAACAGTTTTCCTGTTTGTTTATTTTTACTGCTCCCGGCGTCGTTCAGCTAACTTCAAAAAGAAGCCAGTCACCAAGGACGACATCCGCGAGAACATCATCAACTACTGCGACGAAGGTGGTGGCGAGAACGACATGACCGCGTTTGACATGAAGACACTCAAGATCCCGATTGGTCCGCTGCCAGAGCTCGTTCAACATAAGGCACCGCCAGTACGTAAGTAGCGTGTTTCGTTTGCATGTGCCATTTTGGGAGTTATGCGCCAAGCACCAGCATGTATTGCCCTCTCCAGCATCGCCTGCTATTTATTTGCTATCAATTGCTATTATTTGCTGATTCAGTGTTACGTGTTGTTTGTGTGCGTCAGTTCTTTGTTTGTAATCTAATGGGAAGGTCATTTACATCCGTGGGCCAACAACGCTTTCCTATCAATGTTTTATTATTTTCTGTCCATTCCACGAACACAACAAAAGGTCCAGATATTGCCGTCGTGTCCGACCAGGTCGTCGGCAAGGTGGACGTGTTCCTGGACGACCGGAAGCGACGCGTCGACATCGACTCAGCCTCCGGGCCATTCGACGATCTGCGTAACTACGCCTACGAAGGTTGTGGGAGTACCTCGGGTTCGCTAAGTTCCTTACAGTCAGGTAAATCAAAAAACTTGCCCAAACCCGTTATAATCTTCCAAACCTGCCCCAAACAGCACACGACGATAAACACCTAAACTGTCCTCCCTGTTTTTACTGTTCCACCGCAGGTACGGACGATAAACCCCATGAGTTTAAATTTTTAACCACATGGGGTCCCCGTTTCGATAAGTTAGTCAATATTTACGGACCAAGTAAAGCGCAGATCGAAGATGACGATGTTAGTTAAAGGTAGCTGTATCTGTCGCAGGGGCTGTAGGTATTTTGTTCCTGAGATCAACGTTTGTGCGCGCTCGTTTAGTTTATCATGATATACCGTCAGACGAAGCTGAATGATGCGCACGGACTTGTAGATAAATAATTGCGTTCAAAACCTTCAACCCCCCAAGGAGATAAAAGAAAAAATTCGTCGTATAAGACATACGATTTAGGGGTTTTCTCGCCGGTGTATGAGCTAACCGGAAGATATTCTTTGTAAAATAGTCACTAAAATCCATAAACTCATATAAATCCCCGTTTACGATGTGGACACAGTCGTTCGAGCCGAAGCGGGACTTTAACACTGTTTTTCAGCAGTGCATCAGTTTGCAAGAAGTGAAGAAGTTGCAAAAATTTAAGTATATTGGAGCAGATGCAGTTTAAATCGATTCTATCAACTTCCAATAGATGGTACCGTGAAGCTACAAACAGCCAAACGGTGCAACACGCAGAGTTGCATTGCTCAGAAAACGAGAGCATCATATGCTCGCTTTGATTGCGCAAGGAAAAGCGCATCACTGTAAATATTTCGGTTATGATAGGTCGGTATACTATAAATAATGAATATAAAAACAAATCTACAACCTACACGTTGCGTACAGACACGTAATAGTTTAGTGCGAAGGAAGACACTGTAAAAACATTGGACAGTTCTTTAAGAAAGGAAAAAAGAGCAAAAAAACCGATGTCCCAGGGCAGAAAATGACACAACAACGGGGTTATTAGCTAATGTGGTCAAACTATTCAACGAATTTTCATTTTTATGAAAATAACTTATGTACACGAGTACACTAATAATGTACACGTCCTCCTTCGAAAGCCTCACGGAGCGAGTGAAACGACATTGCCATGTTGGTAAAAGCATCGCCAACGTTATAGATGGACGATGATCCTGTGAAAGGAAACCCATGCAGTAACTGGTAGAAGTAGCCCATCCTTAAAATCGTTAACGTTGTTTTCGGTGAGATAGTGAGAGACAAAAACTCTGCTGAATAGAATTCTCTATTGGTCTCAAGAAACCTTGACAAGGTAAAATTCCGTACTCCAGGAAATTGGAAAACTCCAAATATTTCTAAATCACAAAACAAAATCCCAAGAAAATCAAAGTAGAAACATATAATCAAACGAACCAATAAGCGCACAACAACCTCACCTGCAAATGGACTGCAAGTGAACAAAATTTACGAACAAAACTCTAAATCAATCAAAAATTCTGACAAAAGAAACAAAAGCCGGGGACCGGTACAGATTACAAAGCAAACACGTGCTCACCAGCCTCTCAAACTACCAGACAACCTACTTGTTTGACCCGAATAAAAACTTTTATGCACGAATGAAAGCAGAGACATCTACAAATCCACCCACACAACCTTATAAGAAGAAAGCGTAGCTCGTTAAAACTTCGATAGGAGACGGGTCGAATTTGGTTCTTTATATTTTTAGACCTTGTTTTAAGAATGAAAAAAGCCACATAATGCTTAATTCTAAAATGCCACATATTGGTCGATTTTAGGTCGATGGTTTGGTTTTCGAATGAAACGTCTCCTAAAATATTCTCCTCTCCTTTAGTGAGAAACCTTACAACTAGGAAATCCATTGTGTTTTGCACAACAGCTTAATTACACCCATCTTTTCTCGGAAGGATCAATGGAAATAGCTCCATTTTACTGTAAGATAAATGAAGCCACTCACTTGTGCAGAGTTATGAGTAATTTGTGTTTTCAATCAATGACGATGAGTATTTCTATCACTTTAAACGATGATCCGGTAAATCAACTGCAGGATAAGGATGATACTGATGAACAAGGGGCGAGAGGAGAGCAGGGTATTTTAAAAGTAGAACAAAAGACCAAATTTGAGAATTGTTCGAACGTGCTGCACGACACAACTTCAATCGCTGCAATGAATGAACGTTAGTGAAGTGCAATTTGTAGCATTTTCCTTTCACTCAGCAACCCTAAGAGTCTCCAAGGCGACAATGTATCCAGACTTTGCAGTGAAGTTTCGTTGAACAAATAGCACACTGAAAAGATGGTTGATAATGTTTGGTACGCCAATAAAAGGACTTTCGATATCGATTTCTTTCATCTATGTTCTGTTTGAGCATGCATTTACATATTTTATAAGATTATTGGACACACAAGTTACCGCCGCAGTACGCTTCAAGGATCAGTCGTGTTTACTTTATTGATTTACAATACATTTGAGGTGGTATGTTGGTTAGAACGAGTAGTAGATTTATATAGCTTCTTGCATAGTGTTTTTTAGGGGTGTGGCAACTTTGACTATCGAAAGATGAACGAATTATTGATTTTCAAGTTGTTATGCATCATTCATCTAGCAATAGTTTCAATTTTTTTGAACGGCGAACGAAGAGGAATAATGAAACGTGAACGACTCATAGCGTTGATAAAAAAGGGAAACCAGCTCAAACAATTTGTACGATGCTTGATCGAAGCGCAAAAACAGTTAATTCGTCTAATTGTGTATGTGTGTGTATGTATGTAAACGAGATGAAGGGAGTTCTAACATAACATACCAAAAATAAACAGTAAATTTATTTCCCCCCCTCCCACCAAAAACGAACACAAAAATAAATCAAAAAGGCAACTACATACACATACATACTCATACATACATACTCCAATGGTAATTGACAAACGATAAGAGGTGCATTTTCAATCGATCATTTTTGCGCTTGAATGATGGATAAACAAATGAACAAACGAGTAAATTCTAAAGCACGGTAGTACATACGAACAATTTGGTGGCGTGTGGATAAAACAGAGTCCAAAAGAAAGCAAATATTACAACAGACCATACACGAACTATAGAAGAATCATAAAATGATACACAGAGAAAATAAAAGTTACAGAAGACAACCAAAACTTACCAACTGAACAAGTCATTTAAAACATTGCGTGATTTTTTATTGGAAGGAAAAAGACGCACTCTCAACTAAGAATTGGTTTGTGAGCCATGTTTTGATTATAGGTTTTTTATATATTGTGGTACAAGTGGTACAGGGACAGACAAAAAGAACAAAAAAACAAAAAATCACAAAGACAAAACAACAAAAACATGGGAGAAGATCGATATTTGTATAAAATAATAGTTTAATAAAAAAAAATTAATACAAACAAATCTGCCCACATGTGATTTTTTTTTAAATATTTCTAAGAATGAAAGAAAAAATTGTTACGAAAAATAACAGGTAGCAGGTAATATGATATTAATGTGAAATTCAAAAATGATTAAAAATTTACCTGTATAGGGTAAATCTTCTATATATATAAAAATCTCGTGTCACGGTGTTTGTCGCGAGCAAACTCCGAAACGGCTGGATCATTTACAACGAAACTTTGCACACACCTTATGGTGGTATGAGAATAGGTTTTAAGACTCAAATCATTTTTAGAAGTTGCACTAAACTTAATTTATTAGCAATTTTCTAACTCCCATACAAAGGACATCATTGTTGTTGTTGTATACAGCACTTTGACAGTCGGTGTGAAGCGCGGTTTACACTCGGTGTAAGGTGCGATTTACACTCGCTGTGAAATGCCTAGCGGTTTACGATGCTGTCACAAATATACATAATGACAAAACAGAGATGGAGTACTTTAGTTTGGGAATAATGAATTAAAAAATACATGCTATTTCGCTTTGTCCTATTTGCTGTTTGATGTTCCAAAACGAACAAATATGCTTACTTTAATAATTGGAACATAAACATGTTTGGTTACTGATGTTAAACTCGCAAGTGTAACCAAAGCAAAGCGGTTGTAGTGCCGGATAAGTAATTTGCAACTTCAAATACTTAATCGGCAACTAATAAAATGTGGGGTAAAACTAGGTTTACCGGGCCAGCTAGTGTACCTATAATGGTGGTAGTACCAATAGTGGTGCTATTGCTCTAAAATGCGGTTTATAGGCCAAATTAAAAGTAATTAAGTTATTTAAGTTAGTGTGAAATGTTCTTTAGCCTTTTAAAAGGGTTTAAAAGTTAAATGGGGCCATTCCGTTTCTTAGTGACCGAAATATCCATTAGTTTGTGAAATGTGTCAACATTTTTCCAAAATCCTTAGGATTTCATAACGATACTCATTTTTCTGTTAACGTGCTAAACGACCACATAACCACGCAATTACTAGTTTTTCAACATAACTGTTATGAAATGTTATTCTTTTACTAAAATTATTTGCCTTTTGACCATATTTATGCATTTTTAAGTGTTTTTTACCATAGTGCCATTATAGGTACACAAAACAGGCATGTTCCTATAGTGGTTATAGTTATAAAATCAATAAAAACAGGTCATTTTAGATTTTTTCGAGGAAAATTTTGACATGAGGTACTGTTTTCACTAAAATAAGCAACAGAAATGAGTTTTATGTAGGTAATTTACCAAAAACAGGCCAAAATTCGGTTATCTGGCAGAATGAAAAATTGACTTCAAATCAAGCACACTCCTCCGGGTGTAGGTTGACGACAGGTGTGATGCAGTACTTTAGTGAATAGTTTCATCAATCAAATTTAAACATTTTTTTTACGATCAAATTACGCAAAAAATAAATATTATGGCAGTAATCCTTGCTATTCATACGAAAACAGCTTCTAAACTAAGGTTCATTGATATTATACACCATTTTTGATGCATCTTTGTTTACCACCACTATAGGAACACAATACGACGACTATAGGAACCATACCACCATAGGTACAACGAAGCAGTCACAAAAATATGTATTTTTTCGTAAATTTGATGTATTTCAGGGTAAAAATGGTTGTGATTGCAAAGATAAAACATTTTCCGAAACATATGTCTTAAAATATTCAGAAATTATCCTTCCTGACACTTTAAATCCATTAAAACACATTGGTACCACTACAAATTGCACCACTATTGGTACATTTACCCTACATGAAAAAAAAAAAATAAACGAGTCAAATGATTGAGTACGTTGAAACCAGGTAGTAAAAATCCAAATGGATATAAGAATTCTTCAAACGATACTTACAGTATTTTTCCAAACCATTAAGATGCTCCTTCATTAGTAACTGAATTATTTTTTTGTAGTTTTAATAAATGTTAAACTTTAATTTGACCTCTTACGGTTTGACGCAACATTTATCGAACACCAATGGATTATAAATGCCTCACAAAATGGCTCCTCCTTGCAACCATTTTAACTTCAAAATTCACACAATGAACAGGAAGCATTCATTTTGTGGTGTTTGATTTTTGTCCTGAACGAAGTAAATTTAAGCCCGCAAGCGTCAAAGAACGATGCGTCACAAGAAATTGTGCATCATTCGTATTACTGTGTCTACAATATTATGTGGTTCATCATTGTAATCTTTTACTTTCAGGGAGCTATAGCAGGACTAGCCAAGAAAACTATAAACAACAATTTAGCATAAATTTTCCTTTAAAAAATACCGCTCTCCGGTGAAGCACTGCAGACAACTCACCGCCGACCAATATCTACAACGGGAATGACAAGTTTTTGTTCATGCCCGATGGCGGACATTACCGGACACTTGGTTAAGAGTATTTTCAAACAATCTTCAGAACAACAAAGAAAAGGGATATCAAGAAGTGGGGGTCGCTAGCATGGTACCGTTCTGTTTGTTAGTTCGACTGATTCAATTTTCCCAGCCATGTCCGCTTGGATGGTTACGCAATGGTGTTCCCATTTAACCAATCATCCTTCGTTAGTGGTAAATACTCGACCGGCTAAACTTTAACAGAAAGTGTTCCTTCTTCGTTGGCTATAAGAAACGTTTACTGAGGGTTTCTAGATTTGTTTTCGCAATCGAAACTAACCGGTTTAAACGGGTGCAACAATTTAATTTTACGCGTGCATGTATATTCATAAAATTTGATTAACATGTTTTACGTGGCCCTTAAATGAAATGGACGGTCTGAGCTATGTCAAAGCCTTACAAATCAGCGGTGAAGTTGAATATTCTCAAACATGGACTATTTAGGACTATTTTCCCTTTAATGCGTGTTACCTCGATCGAGCGAGACAAATACACGGTGCCGGGTTGGTGATCTGGTACGTCAGTATCAATTTGCTCTAGAATACGCGGTGCGTCTATCGTTCTAATGAGAACTCCTGCTGCAAACAGAGCCTGGGGATGTTTCTGTGGTTGTTTAACGTCTTGACACCTAGTAGCAAACCACGCGATGAAACGGGTGGCGGTGGAGAACGGTCGTTCAGCGAAACACCCGGAAAGCATAACGAGAGAGTTTCCGTTGTAAGGATTATATCCTAACCATTAAATTGTCCTCGAGAGGACTCCACAAAAACGCATTTTTTTTAAATACATCAAGCTACAATTACATAAATGAGGTTCAAGCAGTAGGATCATTAAAATCCCATGTTATCCAAAACATAATTCCTAAAATTCTAATTGTGCGATTTATAATATCCTCATTGTGCAGATGAAAAGTTAGAGCATAATCTAGAAAAACACCAAAATCACGAATCATTTTTACCCCATTAATAGTTTCGCCATTCAGAGCATAATTTGTAATGGTCGTATGGGAGCCTCACACAGTCAACCGTACTACTCGGTGGTTTGTCGATCAAAGAGACAGTTTATTCTTCCTTACTTCCTAACTTAACTCTAATTACATCTATCGTAGCTCTAGATAAGTCTAGCTCTACATAAGCTGAAATTTAGATCGATTTCGATTCATAACGTTTACCACCAACAGTCGAAATTAAAGTGAAATAAAGTGAACAATTGCAGGCTGAAGGGCGTGATTCCCCATTTGCTCAACACATTATTACACTGGGTCTAGAGAAGGCCATTGCCATGCCATCGCAGCTTAGACATGTTTCCGCTATCCAAACCGTGAAACGTGCATGGAATACTAATCTCCCGACAGTGTACCATTTTCACGGGTCCTACAAAAGAAGAAAAGCTTTAATACAGTCATCTTACAGCCCTTTCATCATTTTGGCAAGGTGCCTCCTGTACAGCCACAGGAACCATGTACCGACGATTCGTGGAGTACCATTTTCTCACTTACAATTACACACTCACTTACATCCATGTGTATTTAGTTGGAAACGATAAAAATCTCTCTTGAAGAGCTTTTATTTATATGTTTTCGTTATTCTACTTTTATGTTTTGCGCTTTCAAATATCAAGCATTATCATGCACCGCGTTACCACCTAACAGATGAGTAATAAAATTAACTGTTTTTTTTTTACAAATAAATCACGTGCCCGACTCATCTAATGGATTAGTAGGGATTATCGTTTTAAAATCCTCCAACGAACCAACTGGTATAGCTTAGAGCTAGCTCAGTACAGTGTATGAGCTCAATGTCTGATTTTGTCACGTGTTTAATTTGTTGTCTGGCAAGTATTTGCACAATTTTTCACTGAATCCTGATGATGACGGCTGGGAAGGGGAGGCATTTTATTAATGCATTACTTATTTATGAAGCTGCAACTAAAACAGCAGTATACGCGAAAGGGAACATTGAACACGATTCATGAAACTTTTGTCCCGTTTTGATGAAAATTTAAAATAAAATCAGCGGGCATAACAGATTTTACTTCCGAGTGCTTGCATCCTCACATAATATTCACCGTAGCGTTAATGCGCAAATAATTTTGAAAACAGGTGAATTATTCACGTTGGTATGACAGAGAGGTTCTATAGCATTACTGTTTAATATGCTAACCATCTTAAGGAGGAATGTCGTTCAGATTTTAGATAGTTACACACGCTTTCCAAGCAGTAAATTAAAAATAAGTCTTTACAGTAAGTTAACAAATCTTTAGTATAAAGTTACATTATAAGATGTTCAAACATGTCACAATAGTGTATATCAATTGCACGATTTAACTTATCGAATCCGAAACAAAACCAATAATCTATGGTACATTATGGTAATTTAAAAAAAAGTATTTTTTAAAAATGTTTTAAAAAAAAGTAATGTATGTAATGTATTTTGATATTTGGAATAGTCAGAAAACTGAACAACAGAGAAAACAATATGCTTCGTGTAATCTGTTTCAATATTTTTAAGTTTCTCTTAACTTGTACAATCACAACAACACAATCATTCGATTTAAAATAAGTTATCACTTTTTATGCTCTCAATTAGTTATGCTCTGTAATGGGATGGGATCCGAAGCCCCTCGAGGGATAATACAGGCTCTCCCATCCAACTCCTATTCCGACACGTCCTCGTCGTGCAGAGAGGCAACGTGTGCCATCACTTATCCAAGCTTGGGTACACGGGCTTGACCCAACCCCTTGGGCGGATGGTGGCATATGGCGAACCAAGAGGGGGTGAGTATCCCGGGAAACTGGGTGCCTAAACGTCGGAGGGGGGGGGGGGGGGGCAACCCGACGCTAAGCAAATCGGTTACGAGGGCGCGGAGCCAGTCACCCAGTCTCATGTTATACCAGAATACGGAAATCCAAAGGAATCATCGAAACGAAACCAACGATACCGACCCTACGCAATGCAGATAGGAGAACGCACAAGTCGTTCCAGAATTCACCTATCTGGGGTCAAATGTCAGCAACGACAATAGCATGAAAGCTGAGTTGCGCGCAAGGATGCTGGCTGCGAACCGGTCATTCTACAGTCTGAAAACTCAGTTCACCTCAAAGAACCTGTCACGACGGACGAAGCTGGGACTATATAGTATCTTCATAGTACCCGTACTAACATACGCCTCTGAGACATGGACACTATCCAAATCTGACGAAACCCTCTTAGCCTCGTTCGAGAGGAAGATGCTCAGAAGGATACTTGGCCCCGTATGTGTGGAAGGACAATGGAGGAGCCGCTATAATGATGAGCTAAACGAGATGTACGGCGACCTCATTGTCGTGCAGCGTATCAAGCTCGCCAGGCTCCGGTGGGCTGGCCATGTTGTATGCATGGAAACGGACGACCCAGCCCGTAAAGTCTGTCTAGGCCGTTCACAAGGACAGAGGAGGCGTGGTAGGCCCAAATGGAGGAAGCAAGATGGCGTGGAGGCGTCCTGGCCATTAAGGCTAGAATAACGCACTGGCAAGACCGCAAAGCGGTTGTAGCCCCTGATAAGCAAGTAAGTATATTTTATTAATGAAATAATTTAGCAATAATCGTTTAACTCATTGCAACCCTTTTTAGTATTGAGTTTTTAGTTTCGTGTGAATTAAAGGACTTTTCACATAATTTGAATGCATCACACACTTTTTAGTCAACCATAGCAATTTATCGCACGGGTACGTACGGCTGCTCAGCATGTGTGAAGAAGTGGTGTAATAGTTTATGCTGTGCACCAATGCATTTAATTTCCTTTACCGAAAACGTGAACAGCATAAGGAGGACTGCTACACTGTATGCTCTGTCCCAGCTGCAAATGGAATGTACTACCTGTACAATGAAGCACATCGCAAGACAGGTGTTGTTTGTGTATGTGTGTTTGTATGTAGGTATGTAAGAATGTGCACTGAAACTGCAATCTTCAAGAAAATATGTCCCTGTTACGAAGAAACTTAAGTCAGTGCCTGTGTTCTCCTTTTTATAATATGAATTTGTGCTACGGTAGCGTCTGTGTCTCTACGTGCGTTCTACTGGTATACACCACACGGTAAAATAGTTTTTCTACCGTATGGCGGCCAAACCATTTTCGCAAACTTCAACTATCAAAACAATCCGCAATCGCATTTAATGAACGGTGAGCTAATTTAACTTTTTCAAAAGTCGCACGCTAATTTCGTTCGCACCGGCTGATTGTTGGTTTTATTTGACAACATTTGTCACCAAACTTTCGACCGATGAAGGCAGGACGGCTGGTTGAGGTCCATGTTTGCTAACAGTGCACGTTTGCCCATTTGTTAGTTTTTGCCTTTTCCCGTCCCTCAATAAAAGTGCAAATGAGCAACGAACGAAACGAACACGAAGAATTGCTCACTTTCTCGTTTTCTATTTAGCGGCGCCGTCTAACTTTGCCCGTGAAAAGCAAAAAATCTGGTTGTAACTTTTACGCCCCAGATTTGCAATCCTCTTCACTAAGCTCCCCTCGCCCTTTTCAAAGCAGAATGGTCTCTGTGGCAGATCTTCCAACCATAATGCATACAAAACAACTGCCACAAAATCTTTTCCCATTCAATTGGTAACAGCAGCAAGGAGCGGACGAAAAAAAAACACACACATACAAACCCAACTCGCCATTGCACTCGATTGGCTCGTACCAGGCGCTATTATTGTTGGACACTTTTAGGAAGAGCTTTTAAGATAGGTATGTTCCATTTTTTGTAGTGGTTTTATTTTTTCAATTCTATTTTATTCACTTTAAACTTATTCTTCCTGTTTCATTGTCTAAGCAAGAGAGTATGTTCCCATACCAGCGACCATCACAAGGGTTGCACGATGGTGGTTCATAGAAGAAGGCCAAAACTTTTGTTGTCCTAGAAAGAAAATCAACCATAGTTATTGTAATGAAACTGAGCTTTCAATTCGGCACATTTTTAGTAAAATAACAAAAAAAAAAAATACAATGACAATGATGTTATGCCCTTTCTGATTAATTCGTTGGCAACAAATATTCGATGAACGATTCTTAGCAGAGACAACGTTTTTGCTTTGAGCTAATTCAAAATCAAGAATGTCTTATATAAGTAAGTAGTAAGTAGTAAGTTTGGAGATATTTACGGTGGCCGTGTATTAGGTTAGGAAGGTAGCTACAGTCGCCATGTAGTATGTTCGGTTTTAGATGCGATCGCCATGTAATCTGATGAGCGTACATATGGTACAACTGATCAACGCATACCATTGCGGTAGGTCAGTTTTGCTGACATGTATCGAGGTAGAAGAACACTTTGTTTGATCGTACTTTTCGACACTTGATCGTCAAGGCGATCATAGAAATCTTTAGGAGGTTTTCCTTACTGGAACATTGGAAACATTGGAGTTTGGAGGCCTTACCTTGGGTAGGGGGACATAACTAAACTCTTTAAATGAGAAGTCGAAAGATGTTGGATGGACATAGTACTATCCTGACAGTCCGAACGGATCTGACTTGCCATGGTCGGAATTGGTTTTATTTATACTCGGGGTTTTCGAAAATTTGGTTTTGGAATTTATTTTTGTCCTAATTAAAGGTTATTGATATGAGGTAGGATTTATACATTGTATCTGAGTGAGGTGTCTGTCAATTTGTGCCTATGCTGCGCTTTTAGTGTTTTTACAAAGATTCTGGAAAGTATAAACGTTTCTACCTAAATAACGGGTGCGTTCGTCGATCTTTGCCTACACTGCGCTTTTAACAATAAGTTACTATGCGTTCTCGGTTCACCTAGTTTGCCTGCAGTAACGCCTGATTTGCTTAATATGCGTCTTTCGAGTGTTTTCAAGAAGTGTGTCATAATTGTATTTATATGCTCGGTGGGGCCTGAATTCTTCCGGTTGCTTTGTTATGGTATGATCTGATTTGCTGAATGTGTTATAATGAATGTGTTGCAATAGTGTAGTTTGGCTTTCTGAGGTGTGTTACAATGTGTCTATAGCTGATAGTGTGAATTATAATAAGTTATGTTTAGCAGATATGCTACAATCGTTTTAAGATCGCTCTGTTTCTATTACTCCATAAATTCACTTCATTCCATAAATGAAGAGCTTTTACAGAACGCTCAACTGATGTTTCGCTGAGGAGTATACTTTTGCAGGCTAATTACAAGTGTGCACTCGAACTACGTGTACGCAGTAGTAATGTGCTGTTTTTGATTCCAAAATAACTTAGGTGATGAAATTTTGCATAGATTCCATCGACGCTTATTGTGTCCTTGGACTTCTTGCTATCGCCGTTTTTTTATACCAGCTAGGGACACTTTACAGATGTTCAATAAACTTGTATCACTACCGGTGTTTAGAAACGAAAAACAATTCCCTGTCAAAGCTTAAAATGTAACAAAATAGTAAGTTTTCTAAAGTATGTCGTCGTTCTAAAAACACACCGACTATAACATTCTCTCTCTCTCCCAGTCTGATTTGGCTAATGTTTTTTACTTGTTCATAGCAAACTCCGAAATTCAAGACGCCGATTTTATGTACAAGTTTTCCTGCTCACAGATGCGGTTCAAGAGTGGTTCAAGAGTAAGTGTGCTCCTGCCAAAACTTCAAGTTGTTGCAATATCGAAGTTAACAGGACGGTTGTACATTTATGCGTATTGTATTCATATTTAAGAAGCGCGAGATCGACTTTAGGGTCGTTTTTGTAAAGCACTCAACAGTAAGTATGCTCTCAAAGGGGGAATGCCTCTTCGTCTTTGGTGTACTCTGCAGCACAAAGTAATAGCTGGGATTTAAGCATCATAGAGGCAAAACTTTGCCTTCAGCCTTAGAACGAAGGGTGTACGCTTGGATGTAAAGAGACACCCTACATTGAAATGCTAGTTGTCAAACGCGACGAGAGTCAGAAAGGTGTAGAAAATGTAAAACAAAAGTCCTCTCTTAAGTACACTAAATAAAACAACATAATATCGCGAGTTGGTGCTGAGACAGCCGAAGGATAAACAAAACAGCCCTTTTACGCTTATGCCCAACGAATGATAATAGGATACAGTAGCGACAGCCTTAATCACCGTGATATCGTTGTAAGCTTACACAACATAAAATATTTGCAAGGAATTTAAGATTCCAGGGCAGTTTGTACTGTCATGAGCCGAGGTGGAACGAACTGTTCGAAGCGGATTGATTGAACCCGGCAGTTGATCGTTCAGGCGATCATAGAAACCCGGAACAGGTTTCCCTTACTAGAAACGATGGAGGTTAGCAGCCTTACCATGGGTAGGGGAACATTTCCATGCTCATGAAGTAATAAGTCGTAGACGAGGTTGATAGGAAGGGTAACGTCCTATCCTGACAGTCCGAATGAATCTGACCTACCATGGCTACAATTTGTCTATAGCTGATAATAGCCGGCATCGCGAATAAATGAACACATTTTAACAGTCGTTTAAAGTTCATTTTGGTTTAACCGAGTTCATTTTTGTTCATTCTAGTTAAAATAAACGATCGTCAAAACAGTTAACGACTGCTCGATATCGCATGTAGGCAAACACGGGAAAAAAATCGAGCAGTATAATTAAACGACTGTTAATTTGCATCGCATACGCTCTTGACAGTCGTTTGTTTAACGGCAGCATATTAGCAACCGTTAAAATTAACAAATGAAGTCAATGGGATCGCCATGCCAAATTCTAGCAAATTTTAACGACTCTGTTTAATTTTTAACGACTGTTTATTTTAAACCAATTCTTTCGCGAAGCCAGCTAATGTGTATTACAAGAAGCTCTGTTAAGGAGATATGCTACGGTTGTTATTTTTTCGTTCAATGTACAAATTAATCCTACTGATCATGTTGACAGCCTGAATACTGTTGTGTCTTGGAAATTAAACAATGGATAGATTTACTGATCGTATTTTGAGTATAGTGGGGGTTTTATTTCCATTTTATCCACCAGAGCGAATATGTTCAAGAAAATATCGAAAGATTATAATGATAAGTTTTAACCATCTCGACTTAGAGCAATATCAAGGAAATTTTTAAAAGGATTAATTCTTAAAATTGCTGTTTATGCAATGTTCTGATTTTCAAAATATCAGAAATTCAAAATATTCAGAAAGTTTGTCAAGAAATGCATAATTTCTCGACGTGTTTGGTACATCTGCCGAATTTTCTTTTTAGACTTCAATGTTCAATGTAGATGAGCAGTTGCCTTGCGTTGCACAAAATATGCCGAGCGGGCTATCCTATGCAGTAAATGTTCAAGTCACATTTGAAATTTATTTTCGCTCTAGGCGTAAACAGAGCGCGGACCATTCATTTTTTTACTCTCAGCTGTGATTCAAATTAACTCCAATCCATTGATTCTTATTTTGTTCATGGTGAACGTAATTTATGAGTCTCGATTGGAAACCCAACGCACGTATACATGTACCCTCGATGAACCCTCAAACTAACCCTTATTTTGTGGAACTGAATGAAAGCATTCATCCATTGTGGAGCTGAACGTTCATGTTACAATTGATCTGTAATGTTGATTTCGATTTCGTTCCTCAACCGAAATGGATATAGTTTTCACTACCTTATACAGTGTTTAATCTGCGAAAGAAAGTGCTTTTATCTGTTCACCCCATGACTTTAACAGAAAGTTACTGGGTAACGTTAGGTAAAAGCAGATATAGCAAAAGAAATGTGCCAGTAAATTGGTCAGAGTGGGTGTAATTGAAGGAGTTGAAATTTATTGTTTCATGTGCTTCAAGCGTATAATTTATATCAAACGAGGATGGAATACAGTGTTTTTTAGGAGATACCGCTACATTGCTTTCATACTAGGGGCTGAGCATAGCTTGGAGCTCCCTGTTGGAACATCGATCGTACGGCACGCTCTTGATGAAGTATTTCAATCCTTGTGAGAGTGTACGACCATGGATGAAGGCATTGATGGGCGAAAGGCTGTTGAGATATTCTCATTTATGCACAAATAAAAAAAGATAAATAAATATACGTAAATAAACCAAAGTGGAAAATAATTTAATTTCATCTACTTGACTGTGTTCCAGCCTGGAGTAATGATTCGAAAACAATTCTGTTTAAATTCTTTGGATCATGGCCCAAGTTCCCTCGCTAAATTGTGTAGATGCATAGTTTGGTGACTCGTGCATAAATGGTAACAGTTCGCGTCCCATCCACCATTGCATCTTACTGCTGCCTCGGCGAGATATAATGAGAAGAATAAACAGTGCAGCAAAAGCAGAAGCAGAAAAGCTCACACACTAGATGAGCATCCGGTTGGAAGAGACGGGCGTGGCGTTACCAGAATCTACTATCCGTGGGAGACTAATTCAGTGAAGCTTATAAATAAATTATGAACTGCTCAAGTCTGCTATGACTACCAAGGGCGTACGTCGTTTAACAAGCATTGGAAGACTCTTTGAACACGGAGCGAAGTAGAAATGTTTGTGCTGTAAGGATACCTATGCCTCTACCCTGTGTTACTTCTTGCCTTCTAGCAAATGACGTCCTTTTGCGAGGGCAGATTCCTCTCCATGGTTCATAGCGCGAGGTAAAAAAAGCATTCATAAAGTAGAGCAATTACGGTAGGAATACCAATTACACCTCGTTGCCCGACGATTTTGTGGAAGGAATTCTGGTGTGTGCTTTTCTTTTCTTTTTTATGTGTTGGATGCATTCTTCTTAGCTTTTGCCACAAGCTACCAATGGTTTACTTTTTCAATTTACGTTGTATCTGCTAACGCGGCCTGTGCAAAATATAGCCCAACGGCAAATCGACGAAAAATTGACTTTTAACTCCTTGAAGGTGTTGGCAGTACCGGCCATCATTTCGAGCATGCTCAACAGTCTTTTAATAACGGTTATTATGCTCTCCCTTCCACGATAAAATAGGCTTTTTGGTGGGTTGAGGTATGAGGTGTTTTTCTTTTCGCGTGCACTAAACTGCCAAGTCAACGAAAAGCAATGAAAACTGGGTAACCAATTTCTGCGCCAACATCATTTCGAGGTTCCAGTCCAGATGCACTCGCTATTGCTGAAGAAAATTTGAAACACCACCAAACGAAAACAGTGCAAAACTTCGCTCTTCACACCACCCCTGGAAATTACAGATCATTTTGGTAGTCGATTTTAGGCTACACCCGGTACTAAATGATACATCGGTTTATTGGCGAGTGATGCGTTGTACTTGCATCCAGCGAAACATGCTTGACAAATTCATGGATTCAAAGTTTTTTAAATAAAAGCTTTGCATCCGCGTTTGAAACATCCCTTTGCTTCCCCTGCTTGGTGCTGGTGTCCCACGTGGCCTATTGCAACGTATTTGTGCACTGTGTCTTGAGTGCCGTTTAGCTACTTGTTTAAAATGAATTACGGCACAAAGCTCGGCACAAAGCTCGGGACAAAGCTCGCTACCAAGAGCTGCTAAATTATGCACGTAAGGATTATCCGGGTTGTCTAGTTCGGCTGGCCGCGGGGAGCTGACCACAACTGCAACTAATTACATGGTGATAGGACTTGGAAAAACAGCAACGAAAAAAAACAAATAGTCTGTTTAAACTGATAACTGTCCAGTAAGGGCTGATTGCTTGATTGTAGCGCTCGAACAATAATTATTTAAATTAAAGAACCCTTTCGTAATGCAGATCTTAAGCCATTTTTTGCATTTAATTTTTTAGAATAATATCTGAAAAAAGACAGTTAATCGAGATTTAGTAAATATAACTGAATGATATAAGTTAGAAATTTAATGATGAACGTTATTACAGGATTTTTGGCAATATTTTCATATCGCTAACCATAAAAAAATTTGAGCGGAACAAAATGCTGAACCAAAAATTGAATTTTAATACGGGAATAGAAGCTTTATTTCATGTGGCCTTTTTCTAACATTTCCAAACATGAGCAAGTATCATAAGGATTTACATTCCAATCAACAACTACGATTTTTTTAACCAAAACTGGAACTTCGCATAGAAAGATGTGCTTAAATTAGTGAAATTGATTTACTTACTGATACTTACTGAAATTGAAATACTTCACCCGAACTCAAATTGCCTGCAAAATCTTTCGAATCATTTTCGCTTCTCCAAAAACAACCTTCGATAAAGCGATAAGTCCCAGCAAGTGAATGTGAGCTTTCAAATATTGTGATTAAGCTACCTTACACATGGTATCTTTATATTTGGCGAAACGATCTGCCTGGTCATACCTATCTAAATAGGCTTTCGAATTTTCTTTGATAACTTGCTTACTTACTTATCCGGCGCTACAACCGCTTTGCGGTCTTGGCATACCTCAGTAGTTTCCGAAACCGCTCACAGTCTCACGCCGTCTGCCAGTTCGTTATCCTGGCCTTAATGGCGGAAGCCTCCACGCCATCTTGCCACCTCAATTTGGTCTTACCATCCCTCCTCTGTCCTTGTGGACGGCATAAAAAGACTTTACGAGCTGGGTCGTCCGTTTCTATGCGTATAACATAGCCAGCGCACCGGAGCCTGGCGAGCTTGATACGCTGTACGACAGTGAGATCGCCGTACATCTCGTATAGCTCGTCATTATAGCGGCTCCTCCATTGTCCTTCCAGACATACGGGGCCAAGTATCCTTCTGAGCATCTTCCTCTCGAACGCAGTTAAGAGGGTTTCGTCAGATTTGGACAGTGTCCATGTCTCAGAGACGTAAATGAGTATCGACACTATATAAGTAGCATATAAAGCTTGGTTCATTTAGAAATGGGGCTCTTTATTTCGATTATAGTAGTGGACAAAAATGAAATCTTTTAACATCGTTTTGTTGACAACTTAAACCACCTTATAATATTTTATAAGGCTGATACTCGCGGCAGCGTCCCCAATAAGTTTAAATTTGTTTTTGTCGACAAATTCGCTAAAGAATGATTTGGCAAGGAATCTACTCTTGTGGCAAAAAGACCACCGAGTTTGAGACGAATAAGAACATGAATTCGAATTTGTCAAAGAGAGGGTACCTTAAGAAACGAATTTGGCATGTATTAGGTCTTTTGATGGTTCAGCCATGTTTTGGCTTGATTTAGCAACCTGCCATTATAGCAAGGATGAGCTACAATGGTACAACGAATATGATGTGATATTCTTATAAGAAAAAACTGAATAAAACAAAATTGCCGCCAGTGTCCCCTAATAGAGCGATATTGGGCAATTATGAAATAATAATTAGAATAAAAGGGAGCAATAATCAAGGACATCATACAATTGTACAATAGATGGAATTTACTGGCCAGATCAGTGAGTGATGTAGCTGTGCGTCGGTTGATAGGCAGAAATAACAGAAAAGTTCGGGATTGTTTTCAAAACAACAAAGAATTTTTTTTTAATATTTCTTTAAAATATATTTTAATAAAACCTATGATTTATTTCAACAAAGTTTTTCAATAGAATTAATGGTATAAAAGATACACGCAATGCAAAGTGCTCAATTTCTAAATGATCTAAGCTTGCTTCGTCCGTCGCGACAGGTTCTTTGAGGTGAACTGATTTTTCATGCTGTACAAATACCGGTTGGCAACCAGCATCCTTTCGCGCTGCTCAGCTATTGTCGTTGCTGACCTTTAATTCAAGAAAGGTGAATTGTGGGACGACTTCAAAAGTGCGTTCACCTATATATACGTCACTACTACGTAGTTTCTATTTATTGATTGGTAAGACCGCTGATGTTGCAACCATCAGTTTGGTCTTTGGGACTTGGTACCACGCAGCTTAATAGTCCGTTCTTGCTACAGGAGATGTTTCCAATAAAGCTTTAAGCTATGAAAAATATTTTAATAATTCGTACAAGTTGACGACGACAATTGAACAATGTTCAGAAAGATGGACATTTTATTACGTTTCACTTTATACATTACAGCTCGCATTGCTCACAGTAAGTAATTATTCACAAAGCATATCATATGCAACAAATGAACAACTTCACTTCAAAAACACTCTCTTGTTTCTTCAAGGCAAAGTGTTCTGCCAGGGCTTCTAATGTAATAATTACACTAGATTCCAGAGTCAACTCAACAACATCTGTTCAGCAAACAAATCAAAATAAACTTGCCTCAACGCCCACATTGTTGCAGGAATGCAGATTTGCAGAACCACACAATCTAAAAGCAACTACGAAAACACAGCCCGAAACTTGTTTCAATTTCGAAACCTGAACATTGCAAACATCCATTTACAGTGCAGGTAAATAAATTTTCTAATGAATTTGAGAATGTTTTTTGGAACTTTATTGGCAACGGAAAAAAATTCGCTGCAACCAGTCAGCAAGCGTGCAAACGACAAAGCAACTGAAGGCCGTACCGAGCGTATTTCAACATCCATACTCTCTTATGCTACCGCTCAGTGCAGTTCCATGATCCTATCCCAAATGGTGATGTGTTATCGTGTGCGCTGTGCAACGTGTCGTTTGCACGTTTGAAGAAGAATACAGTTTTCGTCATATTTTTATAATTGATTTGAAATTTTCAATTATCTTTGCAAGCACATAATTGTTGCTGTTTATAGGAGGAATAGAATTTCTAGAGACTGTTCGTTCAAATACACCAAGTACTGTGTTTTATAGTTTACTCTGCATACGCGTTCGCTGTAAATCTCCTTTACACTCTCTCGCACAATTGTTTTAACATACTTCGATATACAACATAACTGGTAGGATGTTTGCACTGAACTTTCAGCGAATGCAATCTCTATACACAACCAGACCAGACAAATACGTCACCGTACAATCTCTTCCTTCACCGCGGTACATTCCAGCCCTAGCAAAATAGGTTATCACAATTGTTATTCTTTTTGCCCTGCATGACGCCTAGAAACCTAAAAACACTGCAAGACATGGTGGGTTGAACATCCTACCCTTTCCATCATTCACATCGCTGCTATGGTTTGGCCTCACACAGGCCCGAGAGTCTTGCTTAAGGAAGAATGAGTGGAACAGAATGGCAGTAAAATGGCATTGGCGACACAATTCTTCCTTTCACTGGAACCGTTCCCCTAGTAAAAACAGCACCAGAGAATCGTCAAATTGTGACGGCGGCAACGGGAGGAGGCAACAAAAAAGCTTTTTTTCCGACGTTTATCAAACCGACACAATCGTTTTGCTTCAATATTTTTTTTTAAAAACCTGGACTCCCGAACACTACCAGAGGCTATATGCAGTGCGGCTTTTGGTTAAGATGGTTTTGGTCTGACCAGGTTTCCTATTCTTGTTACCGTCGATTCTAGTAAGGGACAGCTCATAACCGATCTATTCGTCGCTTTAACTGCAACTGTATTCACCGAGTGTTGGCACTCGACACCCACTCTATGACAGTATATTGAGAACAGAGTTGTCTTGGTTTAAATTCGCTTTGCAAAACCATTAGTGGTATGTTTGATTTATGCAATCTGAGTTTGCTGTAAAGCTTGCTGCATTTGCATCATCCTACAGCAAATCATCATCACAGTATGGCAACTTCTTTAAAGTGTTTTAGCGTCATCACAGCGCAAAGCGAATTTAAATTTCTGCCCTGTTAGAATATTTAACCAAACTCTGTTGATAAAGTTTTATTAATTCATCAACAGTTTTTCAATTAGTGCTCGACAAGTTGCTGACTTTTTTTTTTCAAATAAATATTCAATATGCAATATTCATCACCTACCTGTATAAGATAAAACTTCAATTTTTCTCTCCTTTTGAAAAGCTCAAGATTAATTCCAAACAAACATACCAACCCATTTAATTCCGACCTGGTGCTGAAAATGTTAATTGAAATATGGGAGTCATTACATGCAAATCTCATGGAACATGCAGCTACTTAAACACTAATTCAAGTCGTGAACAATCACAATCCCAAACTAGGACGATAATTACATTTGTGTTCGACACCATCCTCTCACCAGACAGCGACTGACAGCGTAAACTTTTAAGATTCCTTCGTATAACTAACCTTTATAAACAACTCTAACCAAAACCACATTTGTAACAGACACCTTTTTAATAAAATCAATAGATACAATATTTAAGTGATCTGAGACTACCCGGTATAAGGTATCTTGCAAACCACAAATGGCTTGCAAAGAATAATGTTAAATTTTAAGTATATAATTAATTAAATTATTAAAACAGGCGAATGAGGATAAACGGCTCAAAAGCTCTATAAAAAAAATCAGCCTGCACAGCATAAAACACACGAACAATTAGAGATGTGTTCTTTTCCTTACACCGAAACAAACCAAAATGTTTATGTAACAATTCTTTCACACGTTAGTTTACGTCGAGCTCGAACATGAATGAACAAACCCACGGTGATCTTCCCACACCCTTTTTGTTGCATTCTTAGGTGACCAACAGGACATGGCGTCAATCTACAGGCCAGACCAAAGTAGGAAAGAAGCCCTGTACAATTTTTCTATTATAAACAACTAAAAAGTACCAACTGTGGAACAAGTCCGGTGAACGGCTAAAACGCCCTGCTGACAGCGCAAATGAATGGTTCAAGCGTAACTCTTGCATAAACCCCGCATCGGACAATGGGAACGATATGGAAAAGGTTTACTGTTCGCAAAGCGCACGCTTGAGTGAAAATGAAAATAAAAATCAAAACTTCAACCAAGGCGTACGGATGACCGACACAAAAAATAAAACTATCAACAGAAATTCCTCAAACTTTTCACTTAGTGATTAAAACGAGCTGAAAGCTGGGACGTTCAGGCGAAAACCTACCAACAAGCTCAAGTCACTTGGACAAAAGTCATTTGCACTCGTTTGAGCGATACATAATAGCGATAGCGAATTTATACATAATATGCTCTGCCATGCATTAGATCAGTGGTCTCTAAACTGTGGTCCGCGGACCACTTGTGGTCCGTGGCGTTAACAGATGTTGTCCACGAAAGAAATTATTTTTGAAGAAGAAAAGCTAATTTCTATACAAATCGTGTATTTTTTCCCACAATCAAGATTAAGTATTCAACAGGCATGTCTAGAAAAAGATAATACCATATTTTTTATCAAAAACGTTGAACTAAGTCTACAAAATGCATACCCTCAATCGATGCAGGCCGAAGAAAATGTATTTTCAAAACCAAGGGGTCCGCGAACATTAAAAGTTTGGAGAGTACTGCATTAGATCATCTATATCACGTTACATCAAAACAATCAGAATATTCAATTCTGACTGTGATAATAGAAAAACTTACATTGAAGATATTAAAAATTGACGCACAGCGGTATCTTCTAAAACGTTGCAAAAACTAATACTCTTTCTTTTGCCATTCTATACGGTACGATATAAGTAAATACCAGCTGCATTCACAATTCAGGAAAACTCGAACTGTTTTACTCCAAATAAGCTTTAGCTAATGCTGAAACAGTTATACAGAGGCATATATTATTTTTAGTGGTTTTTTTATTCTTCTTTTTTCAAATTATTTTTATTATTGTTATTATTATAGTAGGTATTATTTTTGTAATAATAATGTTTTTTTAAAATTATAATTATAATTATAATTATTATTATCATTATTTATTATTTTAAATTTTAAGCTTACAACTATCTAGGTTTCGCTACTGGTCGTTTCTCCTCACTGGTTAGTTTGCTTCTCTCCTTACAACATTCTACTCCGGTTCGTTACGTTTCTTTTGGTTTCCACATTTTTGCCCTGTGTGCATTGTCAGGGGTGTTTAAACGCCACTGGTGTCAACCGTTTTCGTTGCAACACAGCACTTAGTGGTAAAACCTTGAATTATATTTCAAGCTTGTACACCAACCAAACTACCATCTGGGTATCGTTCGCCGAGTAAATTAACCACAAATTATTTCATCATTTTAGCCTCTCGCTAGAAGGCTTAAAAAGACCCAGATAAAAACCAATGCGAGAAATAGTAACAAACTGCCTTATTGAAGCGATGTAACCTCAGCTATTTACACCAAACACGATCCGTGTTGCACAATTGCAATCTAAAAGAAACCAAAAAATTGTAAGAACTTGGATAAGAATGGATACATGGAAGCATGATGCGTTTTACTGCTTTTCGCAAAGGGATTAATTTGTATTTTAAATCTTTTTCATCAAATAGAAAAAAAAACAGTCAATTTGCAAACGGGATTTTCACCCACTTGAGCTCTATCCAACCAGAACACTTTTCCACCCAAAACGAATGTGGCATTACTTTCTGTTGCTGCTGCTGTTTTTTTTTGCGTGCCTGATGCCATTTTGTTTGTGTTTGCAAGTGTGCCGGCACGCCTCTGGTCTAATATTTATCATCTTCACTACCTACCTCCCAAATGCTGCTCGATAGAACAAAAATGGGCTGCGATAGTTCCTACCCAGCTATGCTCGCTCTCGTTTAGAAGGCGAAGCAGCGTTCCAATCCCCCCATAACAGTCCTTCCTGTAGAGGAATTGCTTCTCCTCGGGCTGTGATGCTTAGCCAACTGCAAAAACCAGACAGCACTTGCTCGATTTGTATATTTTACCATATAGATGGCATCATCTGACATTCTGGGTGGCCACAGCTCCTCCGGCTCCTGCACAACAGCCCGGACAGCAGATACACGAGACACGTTTGACGAGCAAACGGGATCGTGACACTGAGCATTGTGAGTCACACCAGCCGTAAAACGTGAAGTGTTTTCTGCCACTCACGCCTCCGTCTGCCTGCGGGTTTGCTCCACCAAAACAGTGAAGTGAAGCTCTTAGCTGTTGATGACGGACTGAGGGAGATTCTCCTACTCAACCTCTAGAAGGCTTCGCCAGGGCAAGGCTCACCCGAACCATCTTCCTTCAGTCGCCAGGTAAATTGAAAGGCTGAGTTAACCCCATCCGATTGCAAAGAAGTAGCTTATTCTAGGAAAAGGATGAGATCAAAAACACAATCCATTACTACCATTTTCTTGTAATAAACGCATGTTCAAATCAGTTTATACTTTGTGAAAAATGTGGGAAGTTAATCAAGAGTTTCATGTCAGCAGCAAGTGTTTAGCTCACCAATAAACTGATTTTTTTTTTAAATCTCGATATCATGGACAAATCCAATAATGAGTCGATGAGCCTAGCCCAAACGGGTGCCATGGAGACGCATGGTACTTCACCTCCTTCAAACTATAATTGAGTGCAATATGGTAGGATACGGCATCCGCTAGTGGCCAAAAACCTTGAAAAAGGCTGTCCCCTGTTTTGGACATCTCGCCCCGGTGCTAAACGATTTCCTCTTCAGATCGCGCCTCTCTAAACTCTTTGACCGCCGGGCTGACGTCACAGTTTTCGAATGAGCACGGAGCGCAAGGCAGGAGAGCGATGAGAGTGCCAATTTCTCCGGCAACTATAAAAACTCTTTTATTTTACTGCGATAGGCGGCATAGCAAAAGTTGTTCCCATTTTTACTTTCCTCCATTATTCATTCTAAACAGAATCACTGACCGTCGAATTCAAAGCTAAGTGGTCAGCAAAAGACAGTTGATACAGGTGTTTCAAAGTAAAAAATACGCTTCACCCGCGTTGACGAAATGATAGTTGCATTTTCAATAATAACAACTGTTTCAGTCGAAGTATAACCGAGATGACGAAAAAAAAGTATCAACTTCGCTCAGAATCGTAGGCGATCAAACAACGGCACCTCGACAAGTCAGAAATATAAATCTTGTGACAGGATGTGAGAGTCGGATGAATCCGTTTCGGCATCTATTAGGCAACAATTAGAGCATCTAAAGAAAGCACGTTTATGAATGGCCAGTGACGATGTACATGAACGTACATATCAGAAAGGTGAAATCACTTTTATTTGTTTTGCTGCGGCAGTCAATGACGCCCCCAAACGAATAGTTGAGGCAGAAATGGCAGAATTTTGATGTTACCCAATGTAGCGAATCGATCAATCATCCCCTTGCTGATGCCAATCTGATGCGAAAGATCTATTCCATCAATTTTATCAAACACTTTTATGGTTCGTTTTGGTAACTGTAACATATATCTAATAGTAGAGGATCAGGGAACTTTGAAAATTATAATAATGGAGGTGCATAGTGGCTTGACAAGCATTTTTAATTGATATGGAAACGCATAGTACTTCACCTCCATCATACTATAATTCAATTATATCTTCTATAGTTCTAAACAATTTGACTAAAACTATGTGTAAGGAACGGCTTACTTCACTGGTGAACGTGTTTTGTGGAGATGTACTTCCAAAGCTAAACCCTGGATGAAGGCTTTTATTTAATCAAGAAAATCTAAACTATCTAACCGTGGCTACCGTAAAAGCCATTGGTTAACTTGCGAAATTAAGAGGATAGAGAAAGCTTTAATTTTCAGTGATTTGATATTTTTCTTCTTTTATTCATTGCCAAGCTATGTTTTAGGCCATACATTTACCAAGAACAGAGAGAGAAAAAAATAGAGACAGGGAGAAAAAAGTAGAAAGAGCGAGAGACAAATGAAGAGAGAAACAAATATAAGAATAAGAAAGAGAGTAACTTGGATCTAAAGCATCCCAGGGTAAAGTTTTTTAAAGTATTCTGTTGCATACTGGTAAACAGTTTTGAACAGAAAATTTATCGCTCTACCCAGTGCCATTCCTTTTGAGTGTCAGTAATCATATTTGTGTTTGAAACCAAAAGCTGAACATTTTGGTAGTGGGCTTACATAATTTCACATTAAATTGGTGATGCATCGTGTTTTGAAAAAATTTCATTCATCAATACGACGCATCCTCCAATCGTCTATTATCCTTGTTAGCACAGCATTGGTCAGAGATCGAATCATTGTCACAAATCAACAAGCATATCTATGACCATAGGATGATTTATAATTACGCTCCAAACAAAATTGATATTCTCCGGCTCGTTCAATGATTATCTGATTGAATGGCAAACATTAGTTGGGGTATAGTTGTACCCGTACCCGTAGCCTATCCCTCATTCCACTGCGTAATTGTTGATTTGAATAAACTTAATAAATTCCGATCGCTCTTCTCGCACATTTCCACCCTCCAATCATCATTAGTAATACCGTTCCGGCACGAGAAAATAAAATACTTTCGAGCAAATGCTCCTTTCCCCACTGCACTCCTTGCTACCGCCATCCACAGCAAAATCTTTGAAACAAAATATGCTCTGAAACTATGGTAAAAAAATCAAAAGAAACTTTTAAATGAAAAGCATCAAAAACGGTACGTATTCAATTTGCATGAGCATTAGCCTTTTTGTCCTGGTATCGTTCCATTTTCCGCCACACACAGAGTCAAACCTAATTGCTTACCCTTTCTGCAATTGAAAACTTGCGGATATCTCCAATTGACACTAATGAAACTAGAATCGGTCGACTCAGGCCCAACGGCCTTAAAGCGGCTGGGAATATAAATTATTCTCCTCATTCGCACAATCCCACACCAAACTACACACCTCCATCGTACCTCATCGTCCAAATTGATTCTGTATAATTTGCTTAGCTTGTTTTTTTTCTTCTTCCTGAGCACCTTTTAACATCTCACCTTTCGCTCTTGCTCGTTCGCATTGCCTAATGCAAGTGGCAGCGGATTAATTGCCCTACACTGTTTCAATCGTAAGGTTGCCACAAGGCAGGAAACTGTACTGCTTTGTCACTGAACCTCATGAAATTGTGCCGTAAACTTTATTGATGGCGAGATTGTCCTGTCGAACAGCACCGCTGTTACCGTATCCAATCAACAATCAAATAAAATGCAATGACAAGCGAGCAGCACTTAAAAAATGTGCAGAGAAAAAACTTGATTGAAGTGACCTGCTTGAATGTGTAATGCTTTACTTTTTACAAAGAAAAGATTGTCCTTGAAAAAAGATTGTAATGTAATTCCATCTTTTGCTTCCTTCTTACTTAAAACTACATGTCCTTTAAAAATAGCTTCGATTTGTTTCCCTGTAACTTGAACAAGAAAACAATTTCATTCTTTTACTTCAACGTATTACGGATAGTTTAGTATTTTATCATAATATTTCCCGATTCCCAGCAAAGCTGATTGCATATTGCAAGCTAAATAGATCTCCAGCTTACTGCACCGCCGAACAAAGAGATTAATACAACGGTGATAGGGCGAACCTACAACACCCTTCGAATTGAAATACGGACAGAAGAGTAGCAAACTCCAGTCTCTTTGCCTGCTGCAGAAGAAATACGATCATACACCCACTCTCTTTCAACTTCCCTTTCCTCTATAGAAATAACTTTCTGTGTGCTGAGTTCAAGGAACAGATGAAAGTGAAATAAATGCTGTACTGCATGATAAATTCCTGGACCCTCTACAACTTATTTGGGCTACCTATACGCTATCCCAAGCGCCACAGATTAAGCTTAAACGACTGAAAAATTGAATATCCATAGAGAAAAAATGAAAGCTCCACAGCTTCATTGGTTTGATCAATAGATAGCGTATTACAACTCATCATTATATTGCTATCCTTTACTTGCAATGTGTTTCGACTAGTTTCATCTTATTCCTGTTATCCCCTATCGATTTATATACCTTACATAGTCTATAAGCACAAATTTAAGTACATTCATGTAGGATCTTCAAGATCCCGATGGATTAATCAATAAACATATTAAACATATTATCATGACCTATATAGCCTTCTAACTTTCCGAGCAAAAATCTATATGAATGGTCGTGTGGTCAGATACGTGGGTATCAACACCAACGACAATTACTCAAATCTCACTTGCTTCAATGCTGGTGGTTTCCGTTGGAGTTTAGTATTTAAACAATGGTATCGCCATTCTAGTTCTAGCGATGCATAACTTCAATGCGAAACCATACAACAGTATAGAGGAAATGAGAAAGCTCTCCTCCAAGCGATGAAGCTCAACTGGCTGGGGTATCCCACCAACAGAGAGCGCCATCAGCTTTTTTGCTATTTTTAGAATGCATGAGTCGTTTGCCGTCTGCTAAACGAAGTCTTTCTATATTCCGTTTAGGTAGAGAACTTGAGTTGTTTAGAAGCCGTTTAGTGGTCGTTTAGTGGATTTGTGGCACTTGGGATACTTGTACGGCTCTTCTTCATAGGAACAAAAACGCATTAAACGTATATCAAATTCTACCCTCTTTTCTCATTTCACGGTTTTGAGTGTGTGCCTGCATGTAACGTCCCATACTTAAACGTGTGTTAATGGAAATTAACTGTATCGTTCAAAACACATCTACCACTATTTGTTAAAAATGCTTGGCATCATGGCAGCTGACAGCCACCGAGTGACGCAACCTGCGCTCTGACAGATTACCGCGTTTTTGAACTGTCAAACCACAAGCCGAAGCGTTGTGAGTGTGTGTTCGCTAGGAGATCGAGAACAGAGCACATGCAGAAAGTTGATTGCAAATAAAACATCGTAAAAAACCCACCCAACAGTGCCGCATTAGAGTTGGAATCATTTCGCTTATTTCATTTAACACTATTGTTACCAAATTTGTTTCACTAATACCTACTGGATTACTGCCACTGTTCGTGCAATTATCGAATGTTTGCACCTTGGTCACCTCATTGATGTTCACAAAACACAGAACACAACATATCAACAACAAAGGTATACAAACAACACGTAGCTATTATCGATTTCTCAGAACAAGCATACACTTCACAGAAACAAATACCATTAATAAACCAACAATCAGCTCAAACAATGGGAGAAAGCACGATTGGTCGCACCCTTGGATGTTCTCACGCTGAAAATTACTAGCACACGCTAGCATACACCCAGTAGCTATCCTGTATATTGGAAAACAACGGCTTCCGGTAAAATCAAATACCACCATGTAGTGCACTACGAAAAGGATAAAGGGACGAGCAGACCACCGGGAGGAATGCTACGCTGGGATATCAAACTGTGGCCGGCTCAACCAAACCCGTACCAAAACCGGCTAATTGTACTAACGGTTGTTCACATTCGAATAGATGCGTTCGTGAATGGAACAGCAGCAAGGAGAAGCGTTGAGAGTGCGCTTGTTGCTAGTTTACGCTGCAGTCATCGCTTAAACTGATCCGGCAACATAAGCATCCGGCTACGGCCAATACTCACGGGGTTAATCATCAAACATGCACATAATAGATTAACATTTGGCTTGTTCTGACAACCATGCCCACATGAACGCACACACACTCATGTCTATACAATATCTGGTGCAATGTTAGAGCATTGAAAAATCCTTGTTTAAGACCTCTCGTTCTGGCTTACTATCCAACCAGAATTAATGGTACAATACTTCCAGGCATATCTGCTTTCATTTACGATTCCTCATTATAGCTGCAAGAATTCAACTGTTCCGTATAAGGGTAGCATCCATACAAGCTACACACTCTAGCATACACGTTAAATGAGACTGAGATTTGCTGGTAAAAGTTGAGAGCTAGAATACACTGCTCCTGTCTCGGTTCCCGTGAGCAATATTGGCCGCTATAAAATGATAATGTTTCTATTCATGATAAAACTCATCCGGTGTTGTGGTGTGCTTTTTAGCGAGATGCATATCATAGCACCATCTGCCATTGACCAAGTTTTGCCCCTATTTCACATTGGAACCCCACGAACGTGGTTTACTCATTAGCCAACCCCTACCGGCATCGTATACTACCGGATACGACGTATTTCTAACCATCGCGACCATATTACCGTTCATCGTACGATTCGTGGCATTATATCACGATAGAAGCACCCAAATTCTGCGCTTTGGTACGCAGCATATTTGATATCTTGGCTCGCGTACTATCATTCCTTCGAAACCGAACCAACCAACCTCTGGTTCATGCATTCATTAGGCATCGGGGTGAAATATTAATCTTTAAAAATCAATAAATTTTCATTAACATGCTTTTCATCACAATCACACCAGCCATATCGGAGAGCACTCTGGGAGGCTGCCTGATAGTGTTGAAGGTGGTGGCACAAAATTATCCCCGGGAGCCCGCGAACATTACGGTGCTGCTTTCCTAACCAATCGCACCACATTTTCTGATGATCGCAGCTCACTCATGCACAAGGTTGCTATTCGCTGTTGGCTACGCGTGTGCGAGGCGCGTAAAAGTGATTGAAGACAAAATTTCAAATTCGACAAAGAGCGTACCAAATGATTCGCATTTGCTAAAAATGTGTCAGGCTTCGCTTCGCGCGTGCAGCGAGCACCATTTTGTTTGTTCTACAAGCCTACCGTTGAAACATCATGCAAAGCGTGCTACAGCTTAAGCCCGTTTAAAACCCGCTTTAGAGCCCCAGTGAAATCGTACGTAAAATTTTGGTTATTTTGCAATATTTCAATAAAGTGTAATCATAATGTGGCTTATCATACACCAAAAGAAAGGACATTCAATAACTCAACTATCTAGTTTGTAAAAAAAATGTTGATTTAATAAATTAAATGGATATCTTTGTGATTCTCAGCTTTGTTCGCGGTGAAAAAATAATTCTCAGCGGGGAATCACAAGGAAATGGATTTGCTTGATTATTTCAACATGCTTTACGAAGTAAATAGCTGGGGAATTGAATATCCTTTTTTTTTGGTGTACTATAATCCAAATTCGGATAGATATTTAATGAAATATTGCAAAATAACCAACATTTCCCGTTCACTTTCAAGCAAGGACTAAAGCGATCTTTAGTTTGCACGGCAAACCTATTGGATGATGCAATATTATTGAAATATATTATAGTCCTTAAAAGTAGCGTTAATATAAATGGAAGTTTAACTTGAATAATTTGACCAAACTTAGGAAAGATCTTAACTTCTGGATTTCTTTTAGTTGATTGAGTGTTCAAATATTCTTTTATGATAAAACAGGCCTAATTTAATAAAAGCATTGAAGAATTTTTTTAATGGAAAAGCAGAGTACTGAAAATTTAATGATAGAATATTGAGGTGTGTTATTTGCAAAGAAAGAAGTTCAATTTAATTTTTTCTTCAATATCATTTTTTTCATAACAGAATAAAACTCATTTGAGTAAGTACACAATAGCAGCTCTTATCTATAAAACAATTTGCTCACAAACATTTTATAATAAAACAAAACTAACATTCATGTAAAAGTAGTATCGCTAGTAATATACAAGCTTCCTAAACTGCCTAGAGTACCCCACAACCGGAGAGTTGTTCGTCCGGCCCTTCTTTTGCAAGTTTCCAAATTAGATTTCTATTGAACAAAGCTCTTGTTGCATCATTAATGACAAAAATGCTCTGCTCTTAACATTAGCGGCATTAATATTGAACACAATTATAACTAACAAAATCAACGGTATTTCAACAAAAAATGCAAATGGCAGCACTCATTTCCAGCATTGCTACCGTTCATTTACATAATCCAACCCAATACAACGCCTTACGTGAAGTATTTATTTATCACCTGCTCATGCAATGAAATGGCTTTACAGGGTTTCTCATTTATTGGTCAGTTCCCATGATTTTTTTGTGCGTTCCACCGATTTTTTTTATCGTATTCCATGGATTTTTGGTTCGTTCCCATAATTTATTGGTATTTTCCGATTAGATATCAATACAATTGGATCAAAACATTATGGGAAACGGCCAAAAAATCGTGGGAACGTACCAAAAAAATATGGGAACCCACCAAAAATTGATGGGAACCAACCAATAAATCGTGGGAAACCCTGTATTGGCTTGGCTTTTGATATCGAGATCTATTGTGTAATCTATCACCTTCTCAACGGCAATCTGGCACTGGTCAATCATCGGTGATTTGAATATAACATACTCAGCAAAGTCTTGATCTATTAGTGCCATTGGCATCGTACAGTAGCTGTGACTCAACTGTTGTATGTAGCGAACACGGTATTAACGATGATTATCTCATGGGCCGTTTCTTACTCTTTTCCTTTGGCACGGTTATCACAAGGCCAACGATGGCTGTGATTTGTCTCCAATCTCCGTCGTCAATAATTGATGCACCTATGAAGCATAATACGTTCCACCATTGAATAAGACATTGATCATTATCCAAGCCTTACCTACGCCTTTTCCCCCTTTTTTCTCTTTCAATATGCATTCCAGGTCCAGGGGGAGCGTTCCCACTCGAAAGACGGCTGCTCAGACGCAGCTGCAATTGACAACTGCTACCGAATAAACTGCAGTCCGCAGTGCATCTGCAGAAATCAGCTTCCGACCCGTCAGCAGCAGATGTAGTGTTGCCGTAAGCCAATCTTCGTGCCCGAATCCAGACGCACATAAATCAACTGCATCGAAAGCTCTTATGCTGATTGCCCTGAGAAGCCGGGATGTTGATAGAATCTAGGAGTACATGGGAGCCAATATCATAATCACAACACCATCGTCTGTCACCGGAACGCTTACGGACGCGTTTTGCTTACAACGAAGCAAAACATTCTACTTCTGGATGCTTTTAGGGGGTTTAAAATCTTTATTTAGCTTCAACACCCATTCGAAGTTGGATTTTATGCAGTTCACATTTTATGTTCGATCTGTTCGGCTGTCAATTCGATACATAACAGTCACCCCATTCATGAAATGTTTCACATCTGAGTGTAAGGTCTGGTATGAGCGTGGAAACTATTTAAAAGTTCACTCTCGATTATTTTCGAACGTCCGGTAAACAGCATATTATTGCAGTCCTATCTCGACGAATTGCATTTTCTAATTGAGCCACAGATCAGGTGCTAATAAAGACCCTTGTCCTACAAGCTGCAATTATTCAGGTTACAATGCTCCCCAGCATAGGCAGCATAAATTTCAACCTTTCTATGGACACTGTAAATTTGTGTGTCTCGCTCTTATACCTGCGCTTTTACGCACCATGTGTAATTAAGGTACATTAAAACAACGTGAAGGAGCGCTTAAAATAAGTCAGGCAAAAACAACAACCATAGGAACAGCATTTCAAAGCAAATGAAAAAAGGCAAAGCAACAAAAAATAAAAAAAGTAAAAGGGTTTAATTATTTAATTTTGCAATACATCGTGCGAGGATAGTAAAAATGAGTTTAAGAAAGGTTTATTTTTTTTCACTGCTGCGATTTCACCAGCTACCATCGGTGGAGAAGCAGGAGGATGAAATGTGTGATCAATTAGTCGTTCCAATGATTTTTTTATCGAGACGGTTTCTTTGGATGTGCAATATAATCTGCTGCATTAGCGATAATGCCAAGCATTGGAAAAATCGACCAAAGGGATAATAATATTACAAAAAAGTCTATGCAGGTAATGCTAGACATAATGCTTTGCATTGAATACCTTTACAGATTTGACAACAATATCAGATCAATTTGACGAACGTACATCAAGGAACCAAACAATTATCAGATTTTTCATTGTCTTTGTTGAAATGTTCCAATGTTCTCAATGTTGAAATTTTACACAATTGAACTGTTTATTTACGGTGTTAAGATAGTAAGAGAAAAACACTTTTTGCTCTGGACGGCATATTCATTATGAACATAACTGTTCTCGTTTTCCATTGAATGGCAAATAACTGAAAAAAGGAACAAGTTTAACAAACAAAAAAGTTTTAAAAATATCATACGAAACTTAAAAATACTGTTTGGTTTCAATCAACCATAATCCAATCATTCGTAAATTTCCTAAGTCCAGTCAATAAAAATTTTCAATTTGAATGTACTCTTTTTCCAGAAGCAAATTTTAAAATGGTCTGTTTACTCTGCTATTTATATATGACAGGTATAGAAGTGCCTGTTCAGTTATTTAAATTCATTATTTAGCGCACTTCAGGTCAGACTCGTTTGCAGTGGATATTCAATGACTCGAATAAAACAAAACTCCTAAAAACCTATGCAGTCAATCATTTATCAACAGCAACTGGGCGATAGGATCACAGGGACTGCGTCCCACCACGGAAAGCAGCGTAATAAGCATAATCAGTAGACCAGATCGCCGCAGCAGAGCGTCAACCAGGGTGCACCGCACGCACGACTCCGCATGAAGTAATACGCACCACAGCGTACTGGCAGAGTTGGGTAAGTCGGGGAGGGGGATGGAACACGCTCACTTCTCGTTAACAAAAAAAAGTTTACGTACCTAAATCGGTGATGGCACCAGGTAGCAGTGGTGGTATTGCGCTAAAATGCGCTTCATAGGATAATTAAAACGAAATTAAGTTGTTTATGTGAGTGTGAAATGTTCTCGGGTCTTTTAAACAGGAGTTTAAACGTAAAAAGGGACCATTCTGTTAGTGATAGTGACAGAAAATTTCATTATTTTGTTAAATGTGTCAACATTTTTTCAAAACCTAACGATTTCGTAACAAAACTAATATTTGTGTAAGGCCTGTAAATGACCACATAGCAACGCAATTTTTATTTTTTCAGCATACCTTTTATGATTTGTCATCGATTAATTGAAAATCTTAGCCTTTTTTCTACATTTTTACATTTTTAAGCGTTTTTTTACACAAGTACCATTATAGGTACACAATACAACCATGTTCCTATAGTGGTTATAGTTATACAAATAGTAAAAAATGGAAATTTTAGATTTTTTCTGGAATATTTTTAACATGTCGTATTGTTTTTACTAAAATGAGGAACAGAAATGAGTTTCCTGTAAGTAATTTACAAAAAAGCCAAAATTCGCATACCTGGCTGAGTAAAAAATCGACTTCGAATCAAGCACACTCTTTCAGGTGTGGGTTGATGACAGATGTTAATCAGTACTTTTGTCAATATATTCATCACTCAATTTTTTACATGTTTTAGATCAAATCAAACGATCAAATGTATGAAATCAATATTATGACAGTAATCCTTGCTATACATATGGAAACTAAATTCCATGTATAATATACACAGTTACAGTTATTAAGTATCTTTGTATACCACCACTATAGGAACACTTTACGCCGATTATAGGAACCATATCACCATGAAAGGTACAACGCAGCAGTCAGTAAAATATGTATTTTATCGTAAATTTGTTGTGTTTGATGGTAAAAATGATTGCGATTGAGAAGATAAAGCATATTCCAATTGCTAAGTGTTAAAATATTCATAAATTTACCTTCCTGACATTTTAAACCTATTAAAGCACATCTGTACTGTCACATATTGCACCACTATTGGTACATTTACCGTACAATAATTATTTATACATCGCGGCATGATTTTTTTGTGAAATTAAATTGCCGCATATCGTGCTTTCAAAGCAAGAACAATCAACGACTTACAATTTATTGCATCAACTGTGTTGCAAACGAATGCATCGAGCCAGTGTCGCATTATGTACAAACAACAATTGATGAATGTTTACAAACCTCCGGGCACGTCCATAAAGAATAAGCGCCGCTACTCTACTGGCGTGCATGAAGCGGTATGGTGCTGAACGAGATAAGCATTGGTGAGCATTCCCGAGTTTTGTTCGTAGCTTTTTTCCGCAACACAACCAGTGCCGCTGCTTGTGTGTTCGAAGCTTGTGGATTCGCAGCACAACCGGTCATTCCTGTGTAGCATATCTGCTATACACAACTTATTATAAACCACACTATCAGCTATAGACACATTATAACACACCTTTTAAAGCCAAACCACACCATTGTAACACATTCATTATAACACATTCAGTAAATCAGATCATACCATAGCACCGCATCCGGAAGAGTTCAGGTCGTCCATTCAAACAAATAACAGACGTGACAAACTTATCAAAAACAACCAAAACGCACAACATAAACAGGAACAGTATGTAACCCAAAGCAGGAACAGTATATGCATTAAACCCAAAACAGGAACTTAGTGACAAGAATCATCGTTCTTGTCAACAAAAGACAAACGTAACTAGCTGAGTGAAAACAATAACTTTCCAACATAAAACCCGGAACCAAATGTGCGATACCCTTAACTTCATTTGAGTATAAATAAAACGAATTCCAACCGTGGCAAGTCAGATTCGTTCAGACTATGCCCATCCTACATCTATCGACTTCTCATTTAAAGAGTTTAGTTATGTCCCCCTACCCAAGGTAAGGCCTCTAAATTCCAACGTTTCCAGTAAGGGAAACCTCCTAAAGGTTTCTATGATCGCCTGGATGATCAAGTGTCGAAAAGTACGCTCGAACGAAGTTTTATTTCCACCTCGGCTCATGTCAGTAAAAACTGACCTAACGCGATGGTACTGGAGGTGCAGTTGTACGATCATCGCATTACATGGCGACCGTGACTATCGTCCGAACTCATTACACCTGAACAGCAAAGAAAGTCACATAAATTGTACGTATCTCCGGCCATTATGAGCATAACCGAACCATACATACCTCCAGCAACTTTCCGTCAACGAAAACCATCAGATGCATTACATCGGGACACAACGATTCAAACAGCCCACACGTCCCGTCCCTGTTGTCGGCGACGGTAATCGGTACCAAGTGATCGTCGTCCCGAAAACGTAGATCTTGCTGTACTGTAACGCCACAGTGGCCTAGTCGACGACCTTTTAAGTCCCGCAAGACCAGCGTCAGCTTGTGTGCGTTCAGGGTAGCCATATCGCCGGCCGAATGCTCGATGCCACTCGGCTGTGGGCCCGCTTTCTGGGTGATATCTATGCCAAACTGCGGGACGTTGGTCGATGCTCTCGAGTTCCGGGAACGTCAATCTATCGGGGGGAAAAACAATCTAAAACAATCAGCTCCCAATTTCCCTTTTTGCTTGGAGTTTCAATTCCCTAAGAAACCTTCGGCAAATGTTTTGACACAAACTAGAACAGTGTTTAAGTTATCCAGTGTAAGATTTGAATTCCACTTCTCAATGATTGTCTGCAAATAACTGAACATTTTTTGGCCCTTATTGTAGAAAATTAAGATACGAAGGCGTGGTTTTGTTCATTCAAATGCATGCACAATATTTGCACAGTGAAAAGCTTGTGAACCTGTATAAAAGTGCATTATAACACACCCAATTTCATCCTAAATCATGTTGATTAATTCTACAGTTTCGATCAAACTCTCTGTCTCAGAAGTTTTATGATGATAAGAGTTATACACCATTCGGATGGCAGCGAGTAAATTGCTGATATAATGTTCATCAACATAAAATTGTAACCAATTTATATCAATACAGGTGTCCCCCGAGATACGACTGTATTTGGGACCGAAAAAATGTCCCAAAGCAAGGCGTAAGTCGAAAAGGTCGTATGTCGAATATCTGTCAATGTTTAGTTTATAACCGAAGTTGAAGAGGCGAAATCTATGATATCGTGATTTTTATTCGAAACAATGTTTGATAATATATTAATTTAACACCAAAAGTCGTTTACGCGATATAGATATTCAAGTCCGGGAAGTTGTGACATCTGTGGAGATGTGTTTGTAACGGTTATCAGCACAGAAATTCAAAAAAATAGATTAATCTCTTCTCAATGACAACTTTAAACTGTCAAATTCAAAATCGTCGTATCTGCGAATCGTCGTAACTCGAGGGGGTCGTAACTCGGGGGACGCCTGTATATTTATCCTATTTATAAAAATTGAATGCAGTTCACAACTTTATTTCTTTTTAGTTTAAGAACTTCATCGCGATTATAGTCTCAGTTATTATCTCAGGAAAGACATGTTTAACATTCTCACTAATAAAAACATGAAAACACAATATGTTTTATTCATATTTGAGCTGGAAACAACACCAACTATCCATACAAAGTTCCATGGTAAGATCCGTCGTAAATATGGGTTTCAAATGGTTGCAACAATTATTCAAAAATGTAAACTGCCATTATCATTAAGCTCATCAACAGCATCAAGAGAAGTTGTAATTATAGTTTAATCTCATTCCACATACAAGTTAAGCTAACATAAATTAACGTTTGCTGTCATTACCACCATTGTATCCTTATCATGCTGATAAAAACAACTATCGCGTAATGTGTTCACAATTTGAAGTAAACCACAGGATTATCTTTTAAGAAAAAAGGCACATTTAAAAGTTCTTTCCCAATTCTTACTACAAACATTTAAAGGCGGGAAAATTCCACTAAACAGGTCCATAAAATGGATTGTTAAATTAAAATTGATTTATACGTTACTCCCCATCACCACACGGGTTGGTGTATCGAAACAGCAGTCCAACACGTCGTTGGAAATCTGGTGTAACCGGTTTTCTCACAATGATCCCTTTATATTCAAACGTTATATTCAAATTTGCAATTTACTTCTAAAATCCCTGTCTCTTTTTCTGTTTCTTCAGCATTTACCCAGATCCAACTTCTGGGCCATGATCATCTCCATCTTTTTCTCACAGCGGCTGTTGATTCGTACAGTCAAGTCGTTCAACCTACCCACCGACTGCAGCATATAGCCCTCCAGAGAACGTATCCCACAATCATTCAGCAATAGTCCCGGTGCAGCAGCGTGCTACACTAACGGCAGATCACCTGGTGGCAAGTGGTGTAGAATAGTTTTAATTGATTTTCCGGATGTATCGGACATTTAATCGAGCGTAGCACCGGATCGGCCTCCCTCGGGATGAGATCGTCCGTCGGGTCCGCACTTTCATCAGCTCTGGTTGCCGCCGGTGTGCTTCTCCGTAAAAGTTGCACAGCTTCAATGCACACCTTTGACAGGATACGGTTGCCGGTTGCTGAAAATAAATGCCATACAGTGAAACAGAAATGTAGATGTTTTTCAATTTCTTCCGCCCAAAAGGATGATTCAGGGGAGAGGAGTTAACGGGTGCCAACCAGTGTTTGTGGCGTGAACATGAAATTGGATAAATCGAATTAGGTTTTAACTCGAGCGTAAGGCGCGTAAAAACACTGTTGCGCTCGGTGGGGCTGTGTTAGAATGCGAGTATTTTCATATGGGATTTGGTCGGATGAGTGTTGTAGGAGCGAGTAACTTAATTCCATAACGTTTCATAACATGCAAACAGACGGCTAGCGACCAAAACTGAAGTGGGCCACACAAAAAACGGTGACAAACATCGTGACTGGAAATACAGCGACACGTGGAGCACAAGCAGGCGCGGTATCGAGGGAACAGTGTTGCGGTTGAGATTGGTTTCGCTGACCGCTGACCCTGTTTCAATCAAATTGAATTGACATTGAAATGATGATGAAAGATTAGTGGTGTACAAAATGTAATAAAACCAAACTGGTACATCTTTTATTTATTTATTTATTTATTTGTTTATTTTTATTTTATCAATTGCTCGGCCACGTTGGGTTACAGCAATAGTACTTACTGACTATAGTATACAATTATTCACGAAGGAGTAGGAAGGAGTTTATGGTACGGAAAAGGAGCGAAGACGGGATCGGTAGATAGGATAGGAGAGGACAGCAGGAAGGGAAGGCGGAAGTGATTACATTAGTAAACGCTGCTACAGCTTGATTTATGTCATCATCAGTAAAGCACCAATCGGTACCGGCTAAAATACGATGAAGCTTTTGGTAGTCCAGTTTCCTCAAATTGAACATACGAGCCGTAGGTATTCGTTGAGAGGATGCAGGGCGAGAGTGCGTAAGGAGCACACTTGTCTCATGAGCAGGATGATGATTGTCTAGCGCGACGAGTGGAACAGGTGAAGCTATGACGGGGGAGCAGCGCTCCAAGAAGGCATAGCATTGGCAGCATTGGCAAATAGAAGGTCCAATTGACTTCCGCGTATATTTTTTATGCCAGATAATTGCGGCAAACCGTTTACCGACATTCCATCAAGCAGAGAAACATTTTCACGAGATACACCAGTAGGAATGAAGTGATTAACGCACGATGCAAACACATCCATATCAAGCTCAGATAGACAGAGAGGCGTATCTCGTCTAGTTTTGTGCGCAATCCTCATACTTTTTGATAGTAGATGTTTAGTTGATCGATCGAAGGGATGAGAGAGCGAGATGCGCCGGGAGTGCTCTCGCTGCAAGTTATTAACGGCGAAAGAGAGTCGGACGGATTATGTGTATTAGATGCAGGGTTAGCTTCCATCAATTCGGGTAAAGTCGGTAGTTCATGAGAATCTTCAGCCGGATCAGCCGGTTTACGCTTGCTGAAAGTACTGCGTATAAGACAAGCTCATAGGGCTATGATCTGGCGAAATAGTGAAATCAGCGTTTCGCAGTTGTGTCGTGTGGTTGATAGAAGGTGGCGAGGAAGGATGATCCGATTCACGATTAATAGGCGCAGAAGGTGCAAGGGATGCTGCAGTAGTGGGTCGCCAAACATTGACGGAGCGGGGATTTAGGTCGATGAACTCCTTCAAAGTTTATTATAGTGACAGTTTTTCAGCTATCAACAAAGAGTTACCATCACATTCAGATCCATTTGGAACTCAAGTGGCTAGTTATTATTAGAGGAGTTTTAATTAAATGCTTCTGTTGAATCCATTCCATATTCTATCACGGCAAACGTATAAAATTTTCTGATTATGGAAGACAATGTGGTTCATAAGGAATATTGCTTTTACTCGGATCTAGGAGTTGACATGTCGAACAAAAACTAAGCATGAGAAACGCGATTGCAATATTCTGCGCCGATAAAATACGCTTAGCATGCTCATTACAGGCTTTTCCAAATCAGCTTTTGATCAAACAGGTCAGATCAAATCATTTTGGAACGGTGGGGGTGGAGTGTTGCCACAATATTGACTGTGTGTGATCGGACATATTTACAAACATTATGCTGACAACTCGATCAAATCCCCAAAATACCCAGCAGATGGCGTTCAAGATTCACAAAGAGAGATAACACGATTAGATTGTGCGACAACCAGATCTCCGAAATCTGGGCCAATTCGGGAGCAGGTCAAATGGGGTCAAGTAGCACAGCTCATCGAGGAACAGGGCGCCATCGCAAATCGCGGCAGTAGCAAAAGTTTAGCCAGAAAGGACAGACGAATTTTTATACTGCGCAATAAATATAAAACACACAAAACCAGTTCTAAAAACGTCTATCAAGCTACTCAAAATAAATAGATAGCTACATCCCTAGCAACAACGTTGTTATTCACTGCTTGCAAGATGCTAATCTTCATCAATCTGATATTTCATTTCCATCATAATTTCAATTTATTCAGCATGATTTTCAACAGTCTCAAGCTGGATTAAGGTTGACAGTTTTTTGTGATGTATTTAAAATCACATGTAAAAACTAAAATTTCATAATGAAACAAATACCCCATTTGAAAGCTAATGAAAGACATCTTGGAGGCTGTGAATAATTATGTTTACATTCGAAACTGATTTGGAAAACCTGATATATATCTCCCTATACAAAACGAAGTAAGAGGTGACGCTCACGTCAACATACGTTACGCTCATAGGTGAAACGATTGCTCAATATAGAATCTTCCTGTACGAAAAAGTTACTCACTATAGAACGGTTTTGCTAACCAACTATGGGTGCTTGGATGATTTTTATTTCTTTGCGGTGTTACCATTCTCCGAGGCAACAAGCAATGGTAGAGTGATTGAATCATTGATATATTCAGATCAAAAGACATCATTGTTTTTTTTCTACACACGTGTTGAAAGTGTACCAATAATTATCAAATTATTCCCAGTGATTCTAAATAATTCTGTGGTGGAGATTCTACCTCGCTCCATCCGTTTTATCATGCGTAGTAGTGTTTTTTTGTGTAGTTCAAAACGTTTAAATAAAAAGACTTGCTTCGAACTATCATGTACTTGCTTCCTGTACCATCATCCAAATGCAGTCAAATGCTTGCTTGGAAGAATTGCCAAATCGTACACTATGAACGTTTAAAATTACAATTTTCCATTGTTAATGTACAAAAATGCGTGGTACCATGCAAAATAGTGAAACCATCGGAGCTGCATAACTAGGACTAAGTGAACAACTTTAAAACATGCATATAACGGGTTTATATTTCCCATGGATCGAGCCTTTATACGCAGATTGTTGGATAAGGCTCAGTACGAGTTGTGTTAAACATTAAAAAAAAACAAAAATTGAATAATTGATTTGTAATATTTATTCATCCTTTGAAAGTATATCTAGCGGGAAAAATAATGGTATGGTTCAGCAGTGGCATTACAACTGAACTGCACTGTAAAACTGAAATGAACTGCAACTTCTATTGGGAAAAGTAATGGGGTAATTATTTACACGGAATAAGTACATTCCTGGGTCAGTTCTTTTTTATATGAGCACATGATGAAGCAACAAAGTTAAATGAAGTTAGTTATATGTTTTTATTAGCATTTAGCACTCCTGAATATCGATGGTTGTTTGGTACACAAATAGTCTTGCAGAAGATAGGGCACGGGTCAATAATGAGCCGTGACTGTGAGCCCTGTGGATGGAAGACTCGCACCCATATGTCATATGAACATGTCATGACATTTAATAGTAGCTATTCCATAAGTTCAGAATGACTAAATTAAATTTTCGTATATCCTATATGGTTGTGAAAATGGTCAATGATAGCGGAATAGCCAAACATCTTCTTCTTTGTCACAACAACCATAGTCGGCCAAGGCCTGCCTGCGCCGCACCGGGGCTTGGTTTTTAGTGACTTTTTGATAAACCATAGCAGGATAATAGTCAGTCATACTGGAAGTTGAACCCATGATTGGCATGTTGTTAAGTCGTTCGAGTTGACAACTGTACCACGAGTTCAGCCGATAGTCAAACATACTGAAACAGAAAGTGGACCACGATTGCTAATGTAATGGAACAACTAACATTAGTAAATAAGACAAAAATATGGAAGGACTATAAACCGGGATCACAATAGGATGGAAGCTTGTATCAAGATAGCAACACGATCATAAAAAGTATCAGTAAATAGACATCAAAAGAGAGCAGGATTGCTTACCTACATGTTTGAATGAAAACATTTAAATGTGCCCTGCAGTTAGTATACACGTCTTAGGTTCTGTTGCTTAAACCTGCAACCGGGCCAAATTAACTAGTTATAACAAAGAAGCCATTTGGGGTTTTTGCAACGTTCGCAGTGAATACAAATAACGAATATTAGTAAAAATGTTTGTTGTAAATAAAACAAGTAAGAACAAAATTCTCAACTTAACTTAGCTTATCTATTGCTATTGTTATTGTTCAAGTAAGAAAATGATTTTATACGCGGAAAAGAAGCATTTAACAAAGATCGAAAACTTACCAAAATTATTACAAAAATTTCTTTTTGTTACAATTTTAAGACAGTTGGAAAAAGCAATACTCCAATTTTCTGCAAAAATCATGTCTACTAAATAATCATGTGTATTTCAAAAGGATATTTAATCAAATTTATTTATTTATTTATTTATTTATTTATTTTCATATACATAACCGACGGACCATCGTGTCTAATAAAAATAATTAAATTAAGGAGCATATAAATGTGAAGTAGGGAAAACAGACAGCGATATCGTGGCGAGCGCCGATTGAGCGAAGGAGGGAATTTAGGCGGCGCCCGCTGCTGGGTCGAGAGGTCAGTTGAACGCCAAATGTCGAAGGTGAAAGACGTGCGAATTGGAGAAAAATAAAGTGAACTGAACGAAAGCCACCCATCTTCTTCTTTTGGTGTTAAACTGATTCTCACATAAATAAACCTCTAGTTATAATCAAACATTAAATGTGACGTAGACGCAATTTCTCCTTGAACGTGGAAGTAGACATACTAAAATCGAACAAATCTAACACTTCATTGAACTCGAGGGACATACGTATAATAGGGTGTCCCTGGCTATGGTTGTTGCTGGTACGCGGTACACGGAGATGGGATTTATACATTTATATTATGCACCATTTCCGGAAAACGTGATACTCTATTGATGCTGAAACATATTTTGTACATCACACTCCATTTATCTGATACGGGACGGGCTCGATTCCCATTCAGACCATCTCCTCGTACAGTGGCAAAGCATTTTTTGTTGAAATCTCTGATAGGTGAATAAGTTGATAATGTTTTCCGTCATAGTTATTGTCCAGCAAATGAAGTTCAGTGTGTGAACCCATGTGAACGTTCTTCTGATACGAACATGAAAACACTACTTAAATATTGCAAAAACAAGAAGTATTTTATGATACTTATTTGCATTTTTTTAACAGTTCTCAAACATCTAAATATTTATTTATTTCAAATAATTTGAATGCCTTGTAGGTTTGACATTGACATATGACTTCGTACGTAGAACACGCTAATCAAATACCGCATTTATTTGCTTTTCAACCATCTACATCATTTTAACAGAATAATCGACGATGATCAGCAACCCCAAAAGTTCCCGATCGCTGAATATTGCTATTTTGCTGCAATCAATATTCTGCTTTGAATGATAAATTTCCGTCGCCTATTTAGTTACCATATTCTACCCCTTCAGTCGCTCAAATTTTCACTGTCGTGGTCTAAAAATGATATTTATTTTCCCACATAGAAATATTACTCGCTAACTCTACCCGCTTCTCGTCCTTCCGTGTCATGTGTGACTTACCGTAACTTCGTCGGAACATAGCTCGCACATTGCAAAGGCGATTGATGATGGTGCACAGTTTTTGAGCGAACCGAGCCGAGAAGAGCCCGCCGACGACGAACGCTGCAAAATGATGTTCTCGATTTCATTCACCACCACAAAGTGCTGCGGCAGCTAGCCAATACCGCTCGGTCCCGCTGGTAGCTCCGTTGGATGGTTACAGGTGGGATAGCATTTTTCTCTGTCACCATATATTACCCTAGCCTTAATTTTGTCTCTGAGCTGTTAAAAAAGGTAAAGAAAACCGACCCAAAAATGGAGAAGGCGTTTGACTGCAGTGGATGAGACAAAATTGAAGGACGTGCAGCACACACATTCATTGCCTTGGTGTTATACGTAGATGTACACTTTTGAAAGATGCGCCTGGTAACTTTGACAACGGCCTGCTTGGTGCGCTCCTCTTAGATATATGTTCACCAAAAATGTGTGTCATCTTTGCCTAACGACAACGACACGACGCCGCATTAAATTTAACGCAAATTGTGATCGTTTCATTTTGTATGGATGGGTTTGAAAGTCATCGTTCCATCTCACACAAGCAGTTGTTTTCCATATTTCGTGTTGATCCTCTGCCCAGCATGAAAAGGCTACCGTTGCTCAATCAAGCACAAGACGATATATTTTCCATTCTCTTTTACTTGGTTCACTACAGTTTTGGTGCAGCTAAAAGTGAAGGGAGTGATTATTTCTGATACTTAACTCCTTTAAAAGTGTTATTGATTTATTACATCTGCAACAGCAAGCTATTAAAGAAAAGGGATTGCTGCGATTTAATGGCAATGATGAGTATACTTTACCTTGTCTGACTTTCTGCCCAACATGGCAGAAACATTATGATTTATCGCTTTGCTTTTATCTGTATCCTGATCGCCTGCTTGCACTGATGGTTGAGAAACAGAGGCTGATAGTGAAAAAGATACAATTCTATCTTTTTTGTATTGATTTCTATTTCATATCAATAGTGGCTGTTGGAAACTGTTATAAGGTTCCAACCAACTGTCAGCGAAGGTGATGTTTTTGTGTGTGTACATAAGCATAAAAAGGGAGAAAACTGCGCAAAATAGGACAATTGCGATAAAAAGGCCCAAGAGTGAAGATAACGGAGAATAGAGAAGTAAACTAATTTGTTGGTGCACCCTCAGTGCTTACCTAACAAATTCACTTTGTTCTCCCATTTTTTGGCTAGAGCGCCAGTTTCTAACAGTGGCATAAACATCTGTAGCGCCAACGTGTTTGATAAAGAGTTGTATTGTTTGTAGTTTTTATTAATTATCAGTTTTATGCCTTAGCTAAAACGTGACTAATCGTTTTATACTTTACTAATGAAAGTAAGTCCGGTCTCATAGTACAATCGTCAACTAGCACGACTTAACAACATGCCCGTCATGGGTTCAATCCCCAAATAGACCGTGCCGCCATATGTAGGACTGACTATTCTGCTATGGGGGGTAATCCATAAGACACTGAAAGTTAACCCCACAAGTGGTACAGGCAGGCATTGACCCACAATGGTTGTTGAGTCAAAAGAAAAACAAATGAAAGTAAAATATTATATATAATGTTAAATAAAAAATGAAGAGTTTTCGTTTTAACCTTTATTTGCCAAAGTTAAAATAAAGCATTAAGATCATACATACATACATACATAACCAGCTGTATAAAAGTTGAATGTTTATCATTATTGCTCGAAAGCTTAAACTGACTTTCTGCCTCATAAGAAATCATGCAGAAAATAGCAATTAAATAAATGAACTTTAAATCGAAATAATTTGAAATAACCGAAAAAAGAAGCGAGCGCGTGAATAGTCGGTCTCGTGGTGCAGTTGTCAACACGTTAGACTTAACAACATGCCCGTAATGGGTTAAAGTCCCAAATGGACCGTGCCGCCATACGTAGGACAGACTATCCTGCTATGGTCGGTAATCCATATGTCACTGAAAGCCAGCCCCACAAGTGGTACAGGCAGGCCTTGACTGACAACGGTTGTTGAGCCAAAAGAAGAAGAAGAAGAAGAAAAATAAGATTGAAACAGAAACTTTTATTGTTGATCCTGAAGTGCAAATTTATAAGAAAATCAAGCAATGCTTATAGTTGTAGTGTTTTAAAATATACAGCGTTAACTACTTCGACGCATTTTCGTAAAAGTTGAGGGTTCAGCACACTTTAAGGTAACTAATTAAACATAGCTAAAGATCCTTTAATTCAAGGAATAATGCTCAGGATTTTGATTGTTTAGTTTCCGTAAACAGCACAAAAAAAACCTACACAACAGCGTTGCACTCTGCTCAACGACCAGACAAGTGAGCGACCGAAACCATGCAAAGCAAACAAAACGTGCCCCACATGTGGCCTCAATAAATCTTTGCTTATCGAGATCGTACACCAGCCGGCAAACTGATATGCTTTGTACAACAACCAAACACACACATATTCTCACTGACCAATGAGGCTCACAACTTACGGTCCCAATCAAAGGTGGCATTTTCATTGACGCGCTACCAGAACTGTGCGTGACCGTCGCGGTATCCTAGACAGTATAGCACGCGTGGTTCGCATAGCATCTTCTGGCACAGCCCGCACAGGAACTGGACGGGCAGAGCGTCGTCCGGGAAGTGGTCATAGATTCTGCAATCGGTAAAGTAATACCCGCACCAACCATGGTTGTTTATTGAACTGCAGTGAAGCAAGAACGAAAAAAAAAACAGTTGAAGTTGAGCACGTCCAGGTGAGCGAGTAAACAGGCGAGCTTCACGAGTAAACGACGAACACGATCCACGCTTTGTTGTTGTTAGAATAGTTTATAGAGGTTTTGGCTCCAACGGAGTTCTTTCGCCTCCGCGATCCACGCTTTCCATGTACTTACGATAGCTCGTCAAGTTTATATAATACCCTTTGGAGCAGCTGGCTACTGACCGATACCCGCGAGCTTAACGAGCTCCGAGATTCATCGACATCCTCCGGCCGTACAGCATCATCCTCAGCAGTCCATCAGCATCATCCTCAGCGAGCTGGCCGGTGTGCCTGTTGGACTTCCCGGAAGTGGTTCCGAATGCTGCTCGAGGGCGAGCTGCGTATCCATCTCCGAATAATTGCTGTAAGCTGAGTTACGTCGCAGGCAACTCTTTTGCGAGCATTCCTCTCTAGTGCTGGCGTTCGGTAAGAGAAGGTTGTCGACGGTGGGAATGGATCGCCTAGTGCAACCCGCACGCTCTATTGCGTGACGCACACCCAGTTGCTACGGTGTTAGATTGAAAGTCAATTTCCCACTGCCCTTGGGCAATGATTCAAGTGCTGTACCTGTGCCAATGGTTCCGATCCCATTCGTTAGACCATGTCGGCATGGTCGTGCAGAAGAGATTGGTGGCATCAGGTCGGGACGTTCGATGTTTCACGATCTATTAGCACTTCTCAATTCAGCAATGTTACAACGGTGCTGGTGCTCGGCACTGTGCTCATCGAGCACAATGTAAGCACGAAACCGTTTACCGATAAAAGCCACATTAAAAACGAAGCAAAAGGACGAACGTTAACCGGTAGCGATCAACATTAGCAAACTGAAGTGCAGCCTAGAGCCCAGTGGCCCATAATTTAATTATTACTACCACGTACCACACACGACCACGGTCATATGCTTTGGAAGTATAGAACGGCGGTAAGTGTTAGAAGGAAACGGGACAAAATGGCACTGTTAAGGATGTTGCTACGTATTCCATTGGCTAATTCTCTGAACTCTCGATGTTTCAACATCTTTCTCATGAAAATCATTTAGAAATAGACGTTTTAACAATAAAGATAAATGCTTTAAGCTTTCCCTCTTTTTTATAACTTCTGTTGATAAAATTATGTTGAGTCACTTTGTCATGTTACACCTAAATTAGATTGCATTGTTTTTATTTTTGTTGGTGGTGTAGTTTGTTGTCGCTGTTCATCGATATTTTCATGAATATGCAATATCCAATGTTTGCTAATACGTACATAGTATAACGAATTACTTCGAATTACGGACACTAAATACATTTTTCTTTGGTAATTTAATATTTTCTTACTTATTTCATTTTAGTCGGTAAAACCTCTGTATAGCTCAAATTACTAGATCAAACCTTTCACATTTGAGAAAAAAAGAAAAAAAATATACAGTTTAAACAACATTCCCTTTACTTACTCTACTATGCGTTTCATTACTTATCCACGAGACAAATTCTCCATTTACGGCTCACCTTCTCTATAATTTCCGACGAGCTGCCTGTATGATAACCCGGACTAGCAAGCAGCTCACTTCGTCTTGATGAAAACGAAGTTGATCATGAAGACAAACAAGCGATCAAAATCAATCCGCACATGCCAGGGACGTAAAAGAAAATTGAAATAATTTATGGATTAAATTCGAATCAACTTGGCAGGGAAGCAGAGGTGATATGAAGTGCATCAAAATCAAAAAGCGAGCTTACCGACATCGCTACGAATTAAACTGTTTTAGCCTCAATAATTATTTCGGTCCTCTAGGATAGCTGGTACTTCACGCATCGTAGAGACATTGGCTCATCGGCGTCAACATTCTTGGCGTCAGTGTTCTCAAATGCGCTCCTTGCTGGTATGTGTGATTGTGTGCAGTAACGCCACCCCTTTCCAAAAGATGGAAGTCCCTAACGCGTTATAAAATACTCAGCTGCTCGGTGCAAAAATAAGCTGCATAGCTATGATAGTCCCCGTTTGCTTGAGTTTGGTTTTGGGGTCTTTTGCTCAATGTGATCACTGTTGTGTCTTGCGTGCACCATGGCAGACACACACACATTCACACACAGGTTGGCGCCGATGAATTGCTACCAGTTCAACGTTGCTAATGCATCAACAATGCCGCTGAACTCCGAGGAGCGGGAGAGGAACTAGGATGAAAAGAAAGTCGGTGAATTGTGTAGCGGCGAGTCAGGAAACACAGTTTAACGAGACGACACTAAACGAGACAATCGCTGTCCCTTTTCACCCTCTCTCCTCCTCATCTTTATCATCTCTGCGTAATGGAGCGATGCATGGGAAAATTATTGTATTCCTGATCAAACAAAACCTACACCTTGATGAGCCAAGCGCAGATGTTGACGATGATGATGATGATGATGATAATCATGCCCGTTCATGATACCCCAATGCATCAGCAGCAATAGAAGCAGATGTGTAAAAGCACAATTTTATGCATGCATAAACTCATATTTACCGTAGGGAGATGCACAATCGGAAATCGAATAATGCGAATAGTATATGCTCGATCAATCGTACTCGAAAACGTCTTTATGCGTGTGAGAATTTTCTGAGAGCCCAATTTTATGCACGAGTAAATAGTTTTACATCAGTAATCAATCGATAATAACATTCTGGCATCGGTAGAAGGTATACATTTGTGATTTCCATTCAATTTGCAAGCCATGTGTCGTCAATATCATAATCGATAGCCTGTTCGACCTTCTTTATGCGTGCAATTATTGTCGGTCGGGCGTTTACCTGTGCTATTTAAGGTAGTGCCGATGAGGCCGCAATCGCCGAGGCTGTTCTGTGAAAACTGATTTTGAATAAATTGTTATATGAAATAAATTTGATTGAATAAATTGAATAAATCATTATAAATTATTCTTTTACACGTTTAACCATTCAACATAAGTTATACGTTTAAATTAAAAAAAGCACAAATAAGTGGTATAATTTATGTTAATCTATGAGAGGGCCACATAAGTCCCGTTGTGGCCTACTCTGGCTACAATTTGTGTCAAACCTTTGAAGAGATTAACATGCGTAATTAGTATTCGGATATCTTTCCCAAGATCTGCCTCATGCTTCATGTTTGTCGGCAATTGATGTTCTGTTTGGGAAGAGTATTGGTGTAATTAGTAATAAGTGGTTGATTAGTAACTACAGACAAATACAATTCAATAAAGGATACAATATGATTCTATTATTCAAATCCAAAGGCATTTGATTCTCGTTAGATGTTTTTTATCATTTTTGATAATAATTTTTTAATGTCTAATACATCACAAGGGCATTCTTGTCTTAAAAGTAAACGTCAGAAAAAAGTCTTTCATCAAATGTAGAGGATGGTTTAGAGTCAGTATTTATCAATAAACTTAGTATGGAAATGATTTTTGTCAAGAAAACAGAAAGACAAGCTCCCGCCATTTTCCCAAACACGATCAAATCCAGGAGCGATCGTAGGGATTGCAGGATAACTAAGCAGGATACTCATAACATGAAACAAAGCAACCTTTGTATCTAGGCAACTGCAACTATCTTTCCTCTTTGATCAAATTTGAGATCATGTGGCTGCCTATCCATATATCATGCTTTAAAAATTCATGACCAGGCTAACATTTTTTTACAAATCTCAACCATGACATTAATACGGTGAACTATCAAATGAAGCCAACAGAGAAAAAATGAAGTAAATAAACGATGCCTCATCCTCAAAAAAAGTATCGTAAATATCGTAAAATATCATTGAATTGCTCATCAGCAAACCTAAACCAAAACTGCCTAATGCCGAATCAAGAGTTTAAATCGACGGCCGGCCAAGTTATACTAACTAGAATGCGGGTCAACAAAATTACCGTCCCATAATTCTCCTATATAAAACCCCGGGAGAGACACGGACACACGCAAAGCGCCATACACCTTTACCGGAAGGGCTACACCGCTGCCAATGACCGGCATTAGTTGAGCGCTGGGACGAAAAGGAATCACCATTCCTCACACCGCATTTCCTATTATGCCGTTCCTTTCGGAAAATATGCCATTTTACTGCGGGCAAGGTCATAAAACACCGATGCCACGCAAAAATGGGTTCCACCGAAAATGTTTCTTGACCGACAGCAACATTTATTTCAAGCAAGCTTTTGCATTGGTTTCGGCACCATCCAAGGGCCTTCTTTTTTATCGTTGCAGCAAAAGATTTATCCGTTTTCATGCCAATTACTCCAATTTCTGACGCCCGCCGCTCTCCGTTAGATGGGTGCACCAAGGCGAGGGTTGTTTGTTATTTTAATATTTGTTGTACCTGTTCGTGGTTATAAGTGCCATTTGCTCACCGTCCATCGGTACGGAGCCACGGGTAGGATGAGTCCGCTATCAATTATCTGGCACTACCGGAGCAACCTGGGGCATGGGGATCATTTGAAGCAGTAAAATTGCTGCGGTCGGTGAAATGATTCGTTTTCATATCGTACCGTTCCGGCGGTGGGACCGGAAAAAACGGCCTTTTTTGTTCGTATTTGCGGCGGAAAGTGGAGTGAAAATATTTGCTTATAATTTGAATACATTATCGTTCGCTTGCCATTTCTTGAAACGTGTTTTTTCCGTGTTGTTTCGTTTTTTGTTGCTGTTTTATTGCGGTCGCTGTTCAAATTGTTATTTCCAATCGGACGTGTGAGTTTGGGTGTAAATGTTTGTTTGGTCATCATTGGTTTTCGTTGCGAGTTGTTGATTAATTCATGCCGTACTTGTAACGATGTTTGCTGATCGACGAGAGTGTATTTCTTCTTAAATGAAATTGAATGGCTATGAAAAAAGACATAAAATACGAAGAGAAACAGTCATGAACATTTTGTAAGCAGTTATACGAGTAATGCATTAAGTCGTCTGGCTGCTAACCAGAAACAAAAAAACCTTACGTATCATTTTGTGATATGCGCTTTCCTGCGGTATTGCAATAATTTTGAATCATCACCAATTGTGAACTATAGATTACAACGATAGGAACGATGATACTTTATCATATAATTTTGATTCATCAATAACGTTGTAATGCCTTTAGCACCACTCACAATGAATGGCAAACGTTCCTTTCAGCAAGCCATAAAAGTGGTGCCATTGTCATTCTGAATGAAGTGAATTGAAGGGGCCATCGACAGGGTGGCGAAGTGATTTGCTGCCAAATGTGTGTTTTATCATAGTGAGTGACATATGTTTCGTAAAATCATTAGTCTTCGAATATCAGTTCAATAAATAACTTATGAATAATACAATTTTTTCACCATTTAATATTGTTTGTTTGCTTGATATGCACTGAGAAACTCTCAATTTTTTAAATGTACACAAAAAAGTATCACAAAACAATCATGCCATGATATGGCATTATGACCTGTTATCATTACTAAATATAATTTCAAAATGTGGCAGGTTGACCAGAAACTATTGTTACTTCAACATTACATGTCATATGATGAGGAACAATATTCAAGATGCAATAATATTAATCGATTTATGCGATAAATCATTGATACTACGATTTAATGCTTTTCTGCATCTCTTTGTATTTGTTTTATCTGTTCAAATAACTATGAAATCAATGAACTAATGCAACTGAAATACCTCATGGAAAAGACAAAGATAGTATTCCATCTGTGATACTAAATCGTTCTAATAATCTCGTCTACGCTTACATCTTTGTACATCTTTGCCGTCTATCGTTTGAACAACACACTGTTCCCAGCTTATGGAAAACATCTTCGCTAATCCCTATATTCAAGAAAAGCTATAAAAATGAGGCAAGTAATTACAGAGGAGTCACCTGTCTTTCCACATGTGACAAATGGAATCAAATAATTGTACACAATGCGTCAAGAGGACATTTAAAAAAATTGCATTGCAGTAGCACAGCATGACTTTATGATAAATCGCTCGACATCCGCAAATAAAAATTAATGTTTATCGGAATGTACAAGTAGTATTAGCAAAGACATACCAATTAGACTGCAATTAGTGGCAAATGAACCGACATCAGCAATGGCACACAGTTATAATCTATTCTAAGCACCAGTTGATTTCCATACATCCATACCATTTGTGAAGGTCTGCGCTACATTAATATATAAAAACTGTCGCTATCTTGTGGGACCATCATTTGTGGACAAGAATTATGTAAATAAATAAATAAAATAAATAAATAATAAAAATCAAAAAGAAAATCAAACGTCAAATAGTTATTGATTCATGTTTTGTTTAAACAATTTTGAACGAGGATTTTCTCGGTAGCATACGATTTCAGAAGAAGAGCTAAGTGTATTTTTCTCGATTATTTCGCTGAGCGTCATTACGCAAGTACGGTTGAAGAAGGTAAGGAAAATAAAACAAACGTTTTCGAACCTTGTCAAATGCTTGCTAACACCCTCCAGCACTCGTGAGAAACGTTAGTTTTATCTCCATATTCATGGCACTAGTGCATAACTTAAATGTACATACATGGACCCTTTGGCGAAAATTCAACTGCTTGATGCAATTTTCCTACTCACACGTACACAACTTACCGACCCAACTACATATTCATTTTCTTGCGCTCGTGCACAGGTAAACATTATAATGGCGCGATGACGCTTGATAAATCGTCGTGTTCTTTAACCATGGGTTAATCCCTGCAGTAAAATGCCGGTAGATGCTGGTAAGTTTTTATGAATCATTCGAATGCGTTTTCCGCTGGAAAACCTTCCTATTGTTTGAGACGATAAAGGATTTTGGTGTAGTGGGTGACTATTTTTCACTCAACACGATTGGTAAAGCTGATCGGGAAGAAGGTAGGCGGTATGTTGAAGGAATAGAAAACCACACAAACATCATAGAATTTTCTGTTAAGTGCTATAGTTCCATTATTATAGAACAAAATCCCATTTTTTACTGCAGTTGCAATTATTAAGTTTGTTTTTTTTTTTTTCTTGGAAATATTATTAAACCTATCCCACAAAACCATTTAGTGTTGCACTTATGAACGAAGGAAGGTAGGTGAAAAATAATCATTTGAATGTTAAGCAAACAGTTACTTAGGCAATGCTCGATAGAACATAAATGTTTGGTATTAGATACGAACCAATCGTATGTATGGAAATGTAGCCCGTTAGGTTCACCACACATCCATCAAAGCCATGGTATTTTCCAATCTCTGCAACCCTGACCTCGCACAAGTTAGCGATGCCTAGCTGTCACGCTAGTGCCAAACAAAAAGTATGCATTTGTTTTACATTGCACTAGCACAGATTCTGTAAGGATATTTTATTTTCTCATTTTGCTCTTACACCAGTTGCCCATGAATGAAATGCATTTCATTCCAAAGTTGATGTTTCCGTCACAAACAGTTGGCTGGATTGCAGACTCTACCCGCCAGCGGAACGGAGCATTCATTGCATACAGGTGCAAGCTGTTTCCCTGCGATGGACAGTGAAGCAATAATAGAATTGTTCCTGGGCGCTCAGTCAAGCTTTCTCCCGATTGTAACTGGTTTGACTCGCTGTGCATTGAATTCCAGGTGCAGCGAATGAATGAAATGAAATATTCCAATATGTATGAACAAATAGTTCCGGGGCATGGATGATTTTTTGCAAACAAATATATATGAATTAAGATTGAATCACTGGATTCTGCGAAACTAGTTAGGATTTCTGAAATATGGTTTTGCGATTTCCCTTTTTTTCGTCCCGTTTCATTTTCTCATCCCCACTACCATTATTGGTTTGATTGAGCTTGTTCGTGGTTTTCCCGGACTCAACACACACCGGTCTATGAATGGGCGAGAAGTGCGCTGAGTTTTTGAACCATGCAACCAAAAATAGCTTACCGAACTAGGCCACAGACATGCCCAGTTTAAATTTTGATTCGAGGTACACTGAGGACATCCGGTGGACAGCGGAAGTGTTTGCAGGCCCGAACTGCTCCTGTTATGCCAATCACCGTAGGAATGTTTACGCGCAACCCGATATGCTCTTCAGTATTGCCCTTGACATGGTGGGTCCCACACATTTCCCTTTGCTCTGAACACATGAGTCCGTAATGGAATTGGTCGCAGGCTTTGCAGTCAGTTTTTGTCAAAAGTGTCGTGTTTTCGTCATAGCGCGACTTTGCCATTCATCACCATCACCGTCATTCGGCGGTGGAGCGACCGTAATTCATTTCAAGATTGATGTTTGCTTTCGTTTGCTCCTCAAACATTGACCTGACTGCTTCGGTACAGGCGGCTTTTAACTGCTTGTCTACAGTGGATGCTGTGAAGAAATGGTATTGGTTTATGGAGCGTTGTTTTTAGATGCATCACCGCTGACGGTGCAGCGGTAGCTTTGTTTGCTGACAGGCAGCAAGCGTGGCAGGGTTCCACTCTAAGTGAAACGGCGATATTGAGGCGTAAGCGATAACCACAAAAGGAAAAGGAGAGCAGATCAGCGTGCGTCCGTTTCGCGCTATTTTTCATCCACTGCTCTACTACATGCAGTAACAAATGAATAATAAAAGCTTGATAAAGAAATAAGCAAGCATTGCGAGTACCGAATGTCGGGAATTTTGAATTTCAAATGCCCATTCTATCTCCGGCTGCTTGTCGACGGTGGAAATGTTGGCGAAAGATATGATGTGTTTTTTTATGGTATGCTCATGGTTTATGCAATGATTAAGCTCACGCTAGTTAGAATTTCAATTTGCAAAACTAGTCAAATTATCGAATAATAGCAATGATTCTAATAGTGTTCGTTCTTTTCTTTCTTAAGAAAATAAATGAGCAAAATAAATAAATTATATCTCACGGTATAGTTCTACTTAACACCTTTAGTGCAATTTCTATCACATATGATAACCAGGAATTCTTCTTCTACTGCTTTGGCACAACAACCGTTGTCGGTTAAGGCCTTTCTGTACCCACTAGTGGGCATAGCTATTAGTGACTTATTGATTACCCATATCAGGATAGTCAGTTTTTTATAGTCACTTTGGGCCGTTTGCCTGACATTCGCTTCTTCGGAAAGTCAGTCCTACTTATGGAGACACGGTCCAATCGAGGCTTTAACCCTTAATGGGCATATTATTAAATCGAACAAGACTACTGACTTTAAAAATATACTTCTTATAAAAGATGAGTCGTATTATTATGATATTTAGTAATGAAATCAACAAATTTCTCAGTAAGCTCAGATGAAGATAGTTTGCCCATGTAATTTTTTTCCCCCGTTTTTGCTGAATAATTCACTCAAACCATAGTACGTCTATAGTCTACCAGTACGATTTGAGGCCATGGCTAACCCCTTTAAAAACATAAAAAAATTGCTTGGCGCTTAGAAAACAAACTCAAACTTGATCTTTCATTCTAAGTTCAATCCGCTTAACAACCTTTGTTTATTGCTTATAATAGTCAATAATGTTTTTCTACAAGGTTTCGTGATAGGTGCTAGAGATTGTACTAGCACCCGGATAATTACATTGTTCGAATATTTGTTTGTATTCAACGGTTACGTGTTGATTAGGTTTCTGAGGTGATTGATTATAGTTATATTTGGTCCTTAACAAAAATTAAACCTGAAAAGCATACAATTATACAAATCAAAGTGAACAATTTCATTAGGATACATATAATCAAACAAAACGTTGAGAGGAAAAACTTAAAACCAAAACAAAAACATTTAATACGAAACATTTTACTCAAATTTCATTTGAACTAGATAACTCATCTTCTTTGTTAATACTGCTTTACTGATGTAAATTGAATGATCTTCGCAGTAACATTTTGAATGATCCAGCCAACCCAACCGGGAACCAACGGTAACCGATCCAATCAACTGACAGGCTACGATATAAGCCGTATCGGGCTGAACTAGTCTTCGACTTAGCGATTTAAATTACTGGACGTTAAGGAATTTGCCAACCATCGTTTTCCGCAGTTAATTCTTACCCGACATAAACAAATTGTGCCTTGTCTCATATCCCTCGATTAGCTCTGCCGTTGCTGGCGTCGGTTTCATGAAGTGGCATTTCGAAACGGCACGGCTCTGTCCTGCAAGCACGCGAAATTCGCATTTTATCCCGTTGAATGCTGCAAGAGGGAAATTGGATGTATAAAAGACAAAAAACACCACTAGCACTCAGGATTACTCAAATAACATAATTAGCAGTTCGTTTGGCTTATTAAGTTTAATGGCATTTGACATTTTAGACAGCGGACTGCTGGGAATATGATCAAATCGAAACAGAGGTCGAAACAGCCATGCCTCTCAGCGTTGCTGAAGAGAGTAAACGGGTAGGAAAATGGTTCCTCCTTCTGAAACAGCCGCTTGATGTTCGATTCTTGCGCAAATGGCTAATGAAGATAACAAATAACACTGTCTTGTTCAATTTTGCTTTCAGAAAAGTACAGAAACGTTATTCATGTAAGGAGGATACACAATGATGGTGCTAAAATCGATTAGCAACAAAACAAGCAAGCAGGAAATTGATTTCGGGTTGTTTTGGGGATAACGAGCAAGGCAGGGCTGGCATCATGGGTGAGAAAATTAAATAAAATCATTACTCCCATTCCAATTTTCCCTTTTCCGCTATCATTTGGCCGCCTGTTTTCGCCCGTGGTAGTAAAACAGAACTATAAAAATCGCAATCATGCCACTGAGACAGACATTCCTTCAAAACATGGGTTGGGTCAAAACAACAGACAGGCACCCTTCAGCTCTCGTCCACCGTTCAGCCTTATGTTGGCAGCTTTGCTGATTGAAAAATTTAGAATTAATTTCCGTTCCCACCCAGCACCAACAACGCGGACCCCGTGATGAAACCAAAAGAAGAAAGGTCTAATTGATTTCGCAAATAATTCTTGCTACCGCACTTTCGCTTTACCGCACAGTTCGGTTGAAAATGTTCCCTGGTAGTTCCAGAAGAATGTGCTAATCACTGAACGATTTGAGCTGCTGGGCAAATAGAACCAAAGTGTCGGTTGTTTATTTGTAGATATTGTTTTATAACAAGAGTTGGGTGCGAAGGGTTCATAAATCTTTTCGTCACACTGTGTAAGTATGAAATTAACAATTGGGAGCAGAACGTTCGACATCTGTTGCTGAAAGTATAGAGCATTTTGATTATGTTGACCAGTTCTCAATTGTATTGAGCTCTGTGGTCTTTCTCTATGATGAAATTTCAATGCTGGAAGTTTCTCATTATATGAAAGCGATCCTTTAAATTTTCACTGAAAAAAATCACTAGAATGCAGCAGACCGTCTCGCACTGTATTGTGTATTAAAAATAAAACCACGCAACGCTCTTTATTATGAATGCGACGAAGTCAGGTAGGTGACCACTAACTGGATGTGTTTTACTGGGGTATTTTTTAAGTGGAAGTTCGTTAACTGGAATGATTCTCAGTTAAAAAAAAACATAAAGATCAAAATATGAAACATCCGGAATTTTACGAAGGGAAATTCATAGCAAATGTGCATTTTTCTCATAAATTTAAACTCATAGTTAGCGGTCACCTACTGCAACACAAAATGAGATAAGTTTTCATCTTCTCACATTAACTCACTTCTAAGACAAGCTTATTGCTTTAATAATAATAATACCAACTACGAATGAACAAAAAATCCACAAAAGATAATTTTAAAAAATTGAGCGCCTCCAACATTGATCTTTTTTTATAAAATTGTTTCTTACCAAAAGCCATTTGTCTTTCGGTTAAAGCTGTTGAATGTGCTACACGTTCTTCAATCATTAGCATTTTCCCAAGGCTCTTCAAACTTTGTTCGAAAACCGCCACCAGCCGCAATGGTTTGTGAGGGTAGAAAATTACTTTTTCTGATTTAAATTAGGTTCAATTTTGATTTGCTCATTACAGTCATTCGTTTACTTGCCCGTGCATCCATTATGGTTGATTTTGCTGGATACTAGCATCCGATGGTGCAAGTATGGGGGGCCAGCGGCTGCACTGAGCTGACAGTTGTGATACTGTTTTGGAAATTTTGTTGTGTTTTTTTCCTCCATAAAAATGTTGTTTTCCTTCATAAAACGGTTAGTATTTTAAATTTTTCACTGAGTAAAAGTTTTTGTAATAGCGGCCAAAAATAGCTCAACTTAAAGCATAAGCATAGGATGATTATCAAAAACTTCAAGAAACCAATTCAAATACTGTTCGAGAGAATATGTACAATGTCGTTCATACTGAAACGGTTAGAACTATTTATTAGAAAGAAAATACTAAATTTTATGATCCCCAACACCATAACTTTTATTTTAATTATCTACACTTCTGCTCTAGCCAAACACCGACACCAGAAGTTCCGTCATCTTTTTACTGCCATCACCCGTTCCTTCGATCATCCACCTTGTCCTCTCTCCATTCTCACGATCATCTTTCTCTCGCCTTTTCTCCTATTTCACGGTTCAGGTTTTTTAGCCGTTTGTACGGATACGGCCGCCGTTATCAGGTTTCATCGACAGCCTGTATCGCAGCGGTCAAGGTTGCTACAATACTCACTGATTGGGTGGGCTCCGTTAACGATTCATTTGTTTATTTACTTTCAAAGAAAAAAATTACCACTTATCCATTTCTGCGTTAATGAACAAAACAGATGGGTATGCGAGTTCCTCTGACGAATAAGTGAATTATGCTGGATTGGAAAATGAACGAAAAAAAAACACATTTTATGCATACTATCCTCCACTTAAATCACCGAACGATTTTCTACGGTTGAAAATCATCTCCAAACGCCCAGTGGACATTTCAACAACTCGTAAAACTTTTCAATTATTTCAACGAATGGTTCGTCCCGTTCAATGAACATACCGACGATTAGGAATTGCAAGTAATACTGTTAAATACAGTTTTTACAGCACTTGAGATCAATCAATGTACCTTTTTTATTGCCATGCAGCTTCCTTTTTATGGTGCGACGAGGTACTACACCTGTCAATCAAAATCATTGATGCATTTGTACGACCTGCCAAAAAATCTAACAAAAAAACGGTTTATGAGTATCATTCAAATTCCTGCTCCCTAGCTCAATGATAGTTCACGGCACTCAAAAGCTTACATCGTTTAATGTCAAAGGTATCGTTTAAAAAATGACTGCCCAAAGTTAACAACCTTTTATACTGGCACTTTTCACTGTGGCATATCTTATGTTTCAAGTTAAAACAGAAGGTAATATATTAACATTTCTGGAGTGACAATGCTGGATAACCGAAGTCTGTCGACAATTAAAAGACCAATAAAATGTAACTGAACAACTGTTGACTGATTCTTGAATTCATGAATCGATATCTATGCCAGCAGATTGAATCATTAAGTGCTCATGGTATTTTACGTAGTGCAATAATGGTTTCTATGTTTTGTTTTTTTTTTAATATTTCGATCCATTTCAAGTGCCATAATGAATTGTTGTGAACAATTGGTGTTAAAATTATTAATTTAAAGAAGAGTTTGCAGGAAGTTGAACAAACACATTGAAGAATGAAACTGAAAACATGTTTCAAAACTAAATTACGCATCAATTGTCAATTGTCAATTGTAATTGTCAATTGTTCAATTGTCATCAATTGTGAGCTTCGTGTTTAACCGCCCAAAAGGGCTTCATCAGATAAAGTCAAATAAGTTCCATCAACTGACAATACGAACTGTCGTCGCATCATCTGTGTAGCATCACGAGCACATCTGTAAAGTTTCATTAGCTAATAGGTTTAAAACACGCTGATGGTTGAAGTCAGACTAGCAAAGGTTCACAGGACGTAGGGACCAGCATTAGGATTTTCAGAATCACTACAGCTACCTTAAGGGAATATTGAGAAGCTTTGTTTGTATGCCTGAATTGGTTTTCACATGGTTTCGTTGTGTATCAGTTCCCTTTCTTTGCGGCCTAGCACCCGTGGTCGAGATTTTTTTTATTCAGGACGGACGATTTTGCTGTGTTGCTTAAACCCGTGGCCGAGATATTGTGTTGGGAAAAATAATGTACAAAAGTGTGTATTTTTAACATTTTATCTATGTCCGATAAGAAAATGGATGTTATAAAAAATGTAAAAAAATGAATAAAAAGCCATTTTAAGGAAATAACCAATTGAATTAATGAGTTCAATAAAGAAAACGATGGAAGACATTCTAACCAAACGAAAAGTCATTAAAATTTGCAACAAAATGCATTGATTGTAAATATAAAAACAATTTAACATTATACATTTATTAATATTTACTGTTATAATCCTGAAGAATGATTATAAGTTAGAAGTTTGTTTATTATTAAGGAAAGGTAGGTAAAGACGGACACGTTAAGGGAAATGGTAAATATCTAAGGAAATATAGTTGCAACGACCATGAAAATATGCATACATTATCTTACACTCGTGTTTTACCAGAAAATGTGCCAAAAATGTGTGAAAATGTGCGTTTTTTTCATGAATGAAAAACATGCTTTTTTTCGTGCGGTTTTGAAATGTTCGGGTAAGACGGACACTTGACATGGGAAAGATGGACACCATGAAGGGTAAGATGGACACCTTTAGAAAACGATGGAAATTGAAAAGTTTTACAGTATTTTAACCAATTCTATCGCTTTCCACGTCCTGGTAAACATACCAATTCTTTACCTATTGCAACGACGATTCATTCAGCCATGAATTTAGGAATTGTAAGCAGCGCTTCTAATAGAACGTAGAATGCAGCATCTAAAGCATTATTGAAATTTTGCGCACTTACAGCTGACGTTGCTCCAGCTTACAGAACAACAGTCTTGAACTTCCTTTTAGCAAATTACGCCGCGAAAAGTCCACGACCCCAGTATTTTTTGAGGGACTAGTTAACAGTTTAATCCATTTTCCACCATGTCAAAATTCAACATTTGATATTTGTAATCCTACAGAATTTCTCATCTATTCCTGAACGATGTCGTATCAACGCCTCATCTTTTTATTGCTTAAAATTGTCCAAGTCGTGACAAAATATTGGATTTCGTGAAGCGCCTCATCAGTGTCAAGCGAGTAATAACATAATGAATGGCTGCTATTTTAACTGGTGTTCCATTATCACATATTTCCATACTTTCTCTAGTTGCTGATTGGTTTATAGCTTCGGAATACCCTTATTTAAGGTATTTGAAGAAATCTATTCATCACCAATTGATATAAGAAGTAAAATAAATCAATAAACTCGGTGTCCATCTTTCCCTACAACAAAGTGTCCGTCTTTCCCGCTTTGGTGTCCGGATATTTAAACCACCAGAAAACAAGATTTTGTATTGCTTTTATCCTCGTTCTTTCGCCAGTGTTTTCATTAATAATCACGACAACCCATTAATGAAATAAAACTTCCGGAAATATAAACAATACAAGTTGTAGAGCTTAAGATCGGCAGTAGTCAAATTAGATCCACAAAGGTGTGCACGATTGAAAATTTGTTTTGTTCGTGAATTTAACCAATTTCGCATATATAACACGAAAAATGTTCTCAAATGTGCTGTTTTATCTTCAGCTTGAATTCTACATTGTTGAATTACACCAAAATTACCTTTTGCATGCATTTATGAGAAGTGTCCATCTTACCCGCAGTGTTCGTGTTTACCTACCTTCCCCTGCTTCATTTGCTCGTTGTAAGTTTCATAAGGATTGTTCTTTAAACACTTATTAACTCATAATTAAATTCAGCCGTTGATTTATCTAATCGTTGCGCTAAATAGAATTCTATTACTAATTACAGACGTATTGTAACTTTCCTCTGCTATTAACCAGAGATTCAAAGGTCAGGGACACGAAAACCCATATATAAAAGAAGAGTTGATGAATTTATGTTACTTTTTGTTTTCAATAATGAATAGAAATTTAAATCAATGCATACATTTCCAAATATTTTTTCTTTTTGTTTATTTTTTAAATAGAAGTGAAAAAGTATTTGATTAAGATTGATCTAGCAATAAAATACATCGCTGGAAAGCTCATAAAATCCTGAAATTGGGCTCTTTCAAACTCTTTAGTTATAAACACAACTGTTGCGACCGCGACAATCCAGATTTTTACATTTCTTTCTAACCATAAAATAGACTTAAATATGATAGTTCAAACGTACTCGAGAACAGACGTACCATCAAGGAGACAAACATAATGTAATCCTAAGCCCTTCAAGTAAGGCCATCTGGTATTTTGACATACATTTTTTAGCAGTCAATTACTTCAATTCGTTTCGAACCTATAATGGTTAACTTAGGATTATAGCATGCACGTGTGTCAAGCTAGACCAATTCCGAGAAGCGTAGGAAAATTCTACATCCATTTTTTTCACGGCCGTAAAATTGTTAAACCTAAAAATCACTCAAACGTAAATGCGTTAATAACATTAACCAGATAAAGAATTCGAAAAGCAATAAGTTCAAGTATTTGTCAATGATGAAATATATCCGGAACATGCAACAGAGAATTCAAGTGTTAGGTACAGTTACGCCAAAAGGGAAAACCACAACGCATGCAATCAATGCAACAATATTTGTCCTCACCAGAGAAAGTAATAAAAAATGATCACATATCCATCTATAACGGTTGACATAAAACAGCACACCAGAACCAGAAAACCTCCTAGGAGAATGCGTAGACGTGGCAAAAAGGAAAAGGCTAGCGACACGAACATATGCGAAAAATGAAGAGAAAATAACCTTCCCACAATAGAACTTGAAGAAATTAGTATATGAGAATTTATTTTGAGTCTAAATAAACACTTACAATTATGACGCCTGACTTTGCACCCGTGTACAGACTTTTTCTTAACCGATCAACCAACTTTCCTCGACTTCGCGAATTTCATAACCGAAATTAATAACAACACAATGCAATTCTCGTCTATCTCTTTGATTTTGTCAACGTTTGCGTTTTGTAGTAAAACGTTCGACTGCAAATTACATCAGTTTTTTTGTAGCGCTGTTAATTCCCCTCTTTGCGCCAATGAATGGACAAGCATCAGACTGTTGTTGTTGTTTTTTTGTCAACGGATTGCTCTTCCTGATGGTTAATATTGCTATCCTGCTATGAAAGGTCACCACGCTACGGTACGACGATGCAAAATCGAAAACGGAAAAGCTCGCCTTACCCCAACACGAAATGCATTCGCCGCGTGGCCGGAAAAAGGCGTATATTATACGATCGAATGCATAAACCAAAATATTCGATAGGGGAAATGTTACATGCGCCTGCGCCATCGAAAATGGAGAAACAATAGCCGAAGTGAAAATGAACACTTGCGAGTGAAGCACGAAACACTTTCCCACCATTCCAGTTCGGAGCTTTTTTCGGCTGCCATATCGGACTTTGTTCATTCACACGATTGAACGTTGCGTTGAATCTACCAAAACATTGAAATGAAATGAACTTTGTGATTCGGGTTTTGGCCTGGTGGTCGTTTCTACCCGTTAGTTTGTCTTTGAACGCAGTCAGAACTGGGTTTAGGCTATACGTTGTCTACAAAGGATCGATTTTACGATGTTATTTGAAACGTAAACAAAATCTATCTCTATTCCGCGAGAGTGTGGATGCTTCAAAGCCACTTTCCTAAAAAAAGTGAGATTTAGTTTTGTTATTTCATAAAAAGTTACCTATTTTAATGGTTTTTGAATAGCTTGGAATCTGATACCGGTGAATTACGGTGGTTCAGACCGGTGTCATTTATTGCTAACAGCTTCCGTTTCTTATCAGTTTGTATCGCACGGTTTTAAACAATGCACTATAACATGCTGATGGAAGTTAGTAAAATCATTGCACCAAGGAAAAGAAAACAACCTAGGCCACTAAATGCGTGTATAAGAGTGCGTTTCAATGCGTGTGTGTATCAAGCAAAAGTCAAAGAAGTATGCACCCACACTTCATGGTTAAAGGATAAAATGCTCTAACGTGTACAGTGGAGAAGGCAAAAGCAAAAAAGGCCTCAACGTTTCGTGGAAGTGTTTCACTTCATGCTTTCAGTGGGCTGGTGTGTAGATTCAAAAGGAATGCCTTCTGATACATACATATACAATGAAACACCGAAACACCATCCTCGCGACTACAGCACAAACCTTTCTTCAACCCTGCGTTTCGTGGCACAAGTGGAGCACAACACTTCACAACAAGTTCGTCTTTCTGCCACGAACGAAAGGAGTGTTAGATAAATGCAGCAAAAATAATCCACCAATGTCAAGGTGCACTGGCAACGCTCAGTGATGAGTGATTTTCTAGCGTGGTAAAAAAGGGCAAGAAAAGTGAGATAGTGAGAAATCTTCACTTTATTTATATTTTTATTTAAATCATTCAATACGTGTGCTACGTTTCCACCTACCACGAAGGTTTTCTTTTTGTAGTGTTTTTGTATTAACATGTCTGCAATGTCGTCCCAATGTGCAATGTGTTACCCGTGATAGTGTAATTGTTTCTTACAAACCGTCCAACCAGCTGGATGCGCTCCCAACATACGCAATCTACATAACGGCAACATTCTGGCGCGACCAAAAAAACGACCAGCAAAGATCTGCGCGCTTAAAAGGTGGTGTGTTGTGCCGCGCAGTAAACAAGTACGCAAGGAACGAGCGGAAATCAACCAGCCACCAGAAAGCTGATTATCAGGAACCCACAAAATTCACCAAATAATCTCACCGCAGTGAAAGGACGTCAAAGTTTGTGAATGTATGTGTAGTTTGTGTGTTTGTTGAATGGGAACGATGATGATAAATGTATTTGTAAACAGTAGACGCACAAAGGTGATCTGTGTGGGTCTGTGTAGTTGATTGTTGAACCTACCGAATTGATAGGAAAGGGAAGAATCGGAGAAAGTTATTCAATTATAACTGCATTTCCACGCCAAAATTGGGAAAAAGCAGTTAGTGTCTCAGTGTTTGTGTGGTGAGGATGATTTACATGTTAATTTTTGCCCGCTATGAATAAGCTTTCGGTTCTTTCTGCATACCCGCATTCACTTGGATCGATTGTGTATGTGTGTAGAAGAAATAAAAGTCGTCGTTTTTCCTTCTTACAGGGTAACGGGACGCACTACGATAGTGGGTTCTGTTCTTTTCACACATTCCTCTACGGGTCAGGTAAAAGTTTTGCTCTGGAGGTGGAAAAGAAAAGAGCAAAAAGTATGTGGTTTCTGGTGCAAAGTGTTTTCAATACTAATGAGCGGTTGCTTTAGAGAGCACATCTGGCTGTGATGGTGTGAAATACTGTTGATTTCTTTTCAATTTTTTTAGATTCCGTTTGAACGTGCATTTGATAAGTTCTCCTGCGTGTTATTCATTACCAAGTATTCCACGCTGCTGAGGAAAAGTTGTACCAGAGAGTTAACGGAAGTAGTAGGTAGTGTGTTTTTCACGGTGGCACATTATATAAAAGTAAATAATAATAGTGGAAAAATTTATGTTTATAAAAGCTGCTTGAGTGAGAGTGCCACGCAAGCGCAAAAAAGAAATACCAGTAGTGCGCCACGCAAAACACATGCAGTGAATACGAGTTGTGGATTTTACTAGTGTTATTGCAACTAATCGGCCTTATCGTGGATCCGCTACAAATATTTTGGGTTCTGACGAACAGCACTTATTTAGGTAAGGACAGATCTAAATGAAAATCTAAAAGTTATTTTATGTTGCTGACCGAGAAACCATGTAATCATTTATCCTTTCATTTTTTTTTTTACATTTATCTGCAAATAAAAATGTCCAAATCTCTTGTTCTTCTTCTTTGGCTCAACAACCGTTGTCGGTCAAGGCCTGCCTGTACCACTTGTGGACTTGGCTTTCAGTGACTAATTGATTCCCCCCCATAGCAGGATAGTCAGTCCCACGTATGGCGGCGCGGTCTATTTGGGGATTGAACCCATGACGGGCATGTTGTTAAGTCGTACGTGTTGACGACTGTACCACGAGACCGGCTAAGTCTCAAATCTCTAGCGACCTGAATAAGATGTCCTCTATGGCACTAGTATCTAGTATCACTTTACCATTTTTATTATCATGTTCAGAGGCCCTTTCCAATTGCAAAGAGATTCTTTGGAATGTTTGATTATCAATCAACTGTATTAAACATCTTTTTTTTTGTTTGCTCCATGCTTTTAATTTGCTCTAGTTCATTTCCTGGAGGAATGCTTTTAGATATGTCCATGACACTTGAAATTGGTGAATGGTACACTAGACAAAATATGAATGAATTTTTACTTATTGTCGCTGAAATTGATAAAATGACCATCTCAAGCACCATTAATTTAAATTGTGTATATGATCGACTTCTCGATCATTTAAGTCACATTCCCAGTATGTCAAGAATTGTATAAGCATGAAACTGCCATAAATCCAGGTATTCCAAACTGTTCGAATGCTTCAGCTTCTGCAATGTGTGTTTCGGTTACAACCACTATCCAAGATAGGATGGTTTTTAACAGTATGATTCAACATTATGTGATTAGACAATAATCCAACCACATTAATTTACAACATCTGTATGTTATTACTTAGTTTATTCTGCAATTGCTACTTACTCAGTTGATGTTTTCTTCATTCGAATCATTTAAACGTAGGATATTATTTACTGAAGGTTGAATGAGCAGTATTCAGTTTTAACTCTTTTTACCTATATTGAGTGGAACAGTTAATGCATTTTTCAGAAAACGACCTACCATCTGATCTTTTGTGATTCAGCTATCTTGATCGTCTCGATCCATTCCAAGTATCGCTGCCATTAGCCATACGACGACAGCGCTCTTGCATTTCCATTTTCAGTTCATCGGGTTTTGCATCTTTTTCCTTGTAACATTTATAACAAGAAAACAACTGTACAAGACCATTTCGATCGAATGATGGACAAGTTCTATTTTGGTGGTTGCTCTGTTCCGTCTGAAGGACTATTTTTTGAACGAATTTGTAAATCCACCGTCACATGAATCTTCGATTGTCCAAATGCTTACGGCACACATACTCACACACACACATGGCAGTTCAATTTAATCGTTCGGAGGTAATGGCGGCATGGACAGGGAAATGCTTCGAGGTACTAAAGAGATTGTACATTGTTTTGAGGAAAAAAGGAAACATTCGGTTGCCACTTACAGCTACAATCTCCTATAATAACGCAAGCCCGTAAAACTTACCAGCCTCCTCCTGCGGTGGACCACCATCGCCACCACGCGTCCATTTGCGTAGCATGTTTGAAACGGCAGCTCTTGCCAACTCTCTCCAATCCGAGGCGTACATGAGAGCGAGGAAGTTTTCACGATTCTCTTGCGGCATTCGTCTGGACAGGGCAAAGGGTTGTAAGCTTCCATCTGTTGCATCTTCCTTCTCGAGCAACCACAGACGACAACCGAAAGATTGCTTCTTGGAAAGTGGATGTTTTCAACGTTTTTGTTCCTTCATCGCTTCATAGGGGTTTTTTTGGTAGTGTTTGATGATGGATTGGGTTGCTTAGATCGTAACACGTTCAGTGTATTTTTCCATTGCGTACTTTAACTTGTGCCAAAAAGGAAAGAAATGTTTTGAGCCCTATACTCGGCGTGCTGTGACATATTTTGACATTTCATGGTTTATTCATAGCGTGTGTGCGTCAACCGCAATTGATTTGCAAATGGGTTTGAACCCGTGGGAGGAGAAAACTAAATCAAGACAGTTGAGAAATTTAAGGGTTGAGTGAAACACATTCCAGAAAACACAACATTTATCGGTGCAAGTTTTTGTGTTAATCGGCATCTGCTTTTAGTATATATATTTGATTAAATCTCCAAACAGAAAACAGCTGGAAATAAAATCCACTACCACCGCATAACAACGCAGCTGTGTTTGGGCCCAAATGACGCGTTACGAGGGTCACATCCTGGTCCCATAGTGGATTGATTGGAACCGGACAGCAATCATTGTTATTGCAAAGCACCAGTAGCTACAGGCATAACGAAAATTTGGTTGTCATCGTTGCACCCCTATTTGTCAGCAGCCTAAGAAAACACACAAATACACACACCCGCACTGTACGGTTCAGTTTGAGTGATTTGACCGGGAAATCTTCACAGCCCCTGGAAAGATAATCAATCATCCAACAACAGTAACTCATTACGCTAGCCAATGCAAGATAGAGAGAACGAATGGCAAGTTAATACAAAATAGTCCCACAACTAGACTTGTTCCACCGCTCGAGTACAAAAGGATTGTGTAGTGCGTTGTTGCTGCTGCTGCTGCTGCTGCTGCGTATTGGTATCACGAGGTTAGGTGGAACGAGCGAGAACCAGCTTTGGGTCAAAAGTGTTAATGTTGAATGAACTGCAACCGAAGCATTTCGTTTTGGGGTGCTATAAGAGCAGGAAAAAATCAATGGGCTGGGTGGAACCAGGAACGTTTCCCGCTTTGTGGCGGGAATGAGTCCATCTTGATAAAGCTACTTACAGATTTAGCAGACCGTAACGTTCCCGGGACAAAAAGCATGAATAATCATTTTTTCAATGGTCACATGGAACTTGAAAGGTTGCGAAGTAAGTTATTAAGGTGAAAGATGAGGACAGAATGATTCGGGTTAAAGTTTATTCTTTGTCATCTTGTTCCTCGAGTGAATGGAACAAAGAATTCGATCAAGTTACTTGCTGCCAATTTGCTGGGCCAATCGTGTTAAATGGATATGATACAACAAAATAAACTTCCTTAAAGAAGCCATTTTTATAACATTTATTAAACTGTATGTTTCCAAGGATTAATTTTGCTATTGTGATATAAACACATAAATAAGCTTCATAAACTGAATCCCAATGAGGGTCAGCCTCTCATTCTCAACACCAAACTCATGCACAAGCGTTGAATCAGCTGAAGTCAATCAGTGACATTACCCATTTTGCCATCATCATTTATTAAACCAAGAAGCTGCTCTCTGTTTTTGATTCAAAGCCGATAAGCATTAACATGCGAGCGAAGTTGCCAACTTATGGTGAAAACTTCACCGTCACGATGGAGACGCCTCCATCGCTCAAGGTGTTCTGAGTAATGGGTCGAGCACAGGCGGCTGCTAACCGATCGATTGGCGGCTTTTGACAAGATGATATTTTTTCCCCATAGCAAAATGCAAGAATAAATAAAACGCCCAGAATAAAACGCAAGTAAAATAAGAAAACATGCTTAATACATGTAGCACATGTATTCATACAGGGAGGTTCGCCACATTCATGCATTTTTGCTTCGACCTCAATTTTCTGTGTGATTGATTGCCAGGGATGTTGCTAATTTTTTGCATTTGTGTACGTGTCATATTTTATCACAAATCTCTGGGTACAAATTCCACCTTTCGTCCTCACAAAGCCAGTACAGAGAAAACCAACCCTCGTTGTGTACGCTGTCAGGAAACCATTAGGCATACCGTGGGCTCCACTTCCACAAACCCCTATCACCTGTATTGGAGTATCTTTGTTCCTGGTAGGGTAGTGGGAAAACCTTGTCCATCCGATACCCTCGTCAAGCAAGCAAGTGCGGATCGGTGTTTTAGGGGTGCAAAGGTCACCCGAGGGTCACGGCGTAAATGTTTTACCTTAACAAAGTGAAAACATCGTATACATCTTTGAGAGAGAGGATTATGTTTCTTTTTTTTTATTCATATGCTACGTTTTCATTCATCTCATTCGTTGTGAAGATATTAACCAATGGGAAGGCAATGTTCGTAACAGATCTTGACCATCTTATAACACCATCACAGTCATTATAAAAGGAGAACTTCCGATACAAAGTGTTGTAAAACCATCACCACAACCTGACCATCGCTCGAAGTGCGCTTGGTTCAGCAAGAAAGAGGTTATAATGAAAACAATTATCCCAACGCACCAACCTTTGCTTTTTTCATCAATTAGTTGGAAAAATTTGAGCTGCGGAATTCTCCAATGACATCTCCCGTTTGGCTTCTAAACTGTGGCAAGTGAGTAGAAAAATGGAATATCTTAGTACAGTTCTTTTCAACCCTCAGCATGCATATTAATCTTCATGGATAGATAAAAACAAAAAACAAAACTATCAAAAACGGAGCGGTTCATGGTGTTGCGTTTGTTGGTTGGCAAATTTTGATATTTTTCTTCAAGGTAAGGTTTCGTTCGCACGATCGCATAAAAGTCGGCAAGAACTACCGACACACGTAAAACTCATACGCAAAAATATTAAAATGATATTTTATGCAAATAATTGGGTTTTCTTAATTCTTGGCTTTGGGCATCTGTTGAGTGGTTTGTGGTGGCTTTTATGTGCCTTTCAGGCTAAGAAAGCTTTAGTCTTAGTTGTTTTTGGCAGCACAAACACACCGCAAATCACAGCCTTTACGCTGATCGGGATGGGTTGTTTGTACCAAGTTAAGGATGTTTTTTTGCCTGTTTGTAATGATTGCTTTCATCACAGTATTTTATCACAGATGGTTCATCTGATGACGAGGTACGAAGTTAAAAAAAGTACCTGCCATTTACATGCTTCACACCCCCACGGTGGCACGCGGAACTGACCGACGATCACTGGCCTGGAGCGCTAGTAAAAAGCGCAATATTACAGCCTTTTCATAGCCCATTCGCTATTGTAGACTAGTTATTGGTTTTCGTCAAATTTCCGGTGTATTCAGTATTTTCTAGGGTTTCATTGTTTTGGAACCTTAGAGTTACAAAGGAATTGTATGGGTGTTACATACATAACTGTCACCAAGTAAAATAACATAGTTGTTTATTAATGTTTAAGTTACATGAAATATACAAGCTTCCCCGGGCGTATTCAAACTGCTGTTACGCCTTGAGTAGCTGGATAAACTTTCTTAGAACTGACTTTATGTGTATTTAATGTTAATTGCACAGTTTAAAATTTAGTCTGTCTTCGGTCGATTGACTTTTGCTACTACCGCTAACTCTCTCGATGGCACCTATTTTCGAACAGCTGATCAGTTTTGACCGCCTTTTGACCCTATTTTGCGTACCGCTGCCGAACTTTGTCCTAATAGGTCCTATTTTTGTTAGGCTAGCTGTTTCGTCTTTGGATATATCTTTTTGTTTTATATCTGTTTCACAGCGCCATCTGGTGCTTTCCTCGTAAATTATTCGAGGTGTCCTTAATAGCTCGTTGTTTTGATTAACATTACGGCTGCTGATCTGCACGAAGTAGATATCGTGCCAACACAAGCTCTGCAATGGATTATGTCTGTACTGTTTCATTTCCTTCTAAGCATTAAGTGAATCTCGGAGTGGATAAGTAGTTTTCTCGGAAAATAAGTTGCTCTATCCATTAGCAAATAAAGCCATAGGATAAAACACAACGTTTTTTACCGTTTTAACTGTTTTGCGCCAGCAAGTTATAAAGTATGGAACAAATCGGATTAAAGTTTGATAAATCGCACAGCTCTCATGGGCTCAAAGTTTACTTGTACTGACATGCGTCTACTAACTTATGTAAGTATTTAATGGTTACTTACTTACTTATCCGGCGCTACAACCGATTTGCGAAAAAGAGATATGATTAAACTAATTCTAGATTCAATTATGATGGGTAGCTTCTTCTTCCGATATCGCGTCATACCAGACATGGATTTTGTGTGACATTTTCCTCCGGCCAAAACAAACTCGGCTCAAGATCCTACACAACATTAATTATTCATGTGGCATGAGCATGTTTAGTACCTCCGTTCTCAGTGAGGAATGTGTACCAGTTTGGAATGTTACCTTTTCCAAATGCCTCAGTATGTTCCTGCTCCTTTCCCTCTATCTGCCCTTATCACACACTCTCTACTCTACTACCAGACTGGCATACATTTGTCTGAGATCCGAGTTGAAGTACAGTTTTTCGTTTGATATTCCTTTTTGTTGCCGTCTTGTTGGACAAGCATTCCTGGTGATGAACGGGAAAAACTTTCATCTTCCTGCTGGCTAGGAGATAAACCGTATCATATGTTTGCCGGAAAGATATTCTGATGAAATTAATGTCTCACATTTCATCATGTTGGGCTACCGGAGAGTACGGAGACTATACAGCACATTAGCAGCCAGATCAGATTTTCAATGACTTTGCTGCGGCATTTTAATCACTCGTAGCAGTCAGTCTTGAGTCGGGTTTAAACATTCTCACGATGTGCTTTATGAGACGGTCTTACGGTTGGACGATTAAGGGAAGCTTAACAGGAAGCTTAACGTTTTCTGACTTCATTCTCAGGAATCTTCTTAAACATTCCACAGTGCTGTGCTTTTTACTCGGAGATCAAGATATTTATGATATTGATAGTTATATGAAATAATCCGGAAAACATATATGTGTATGTAAAACATGCTTGTTTTCAAAAAAAGTAGAAAAACGATTTGTTTCTTGCACTTGAAATTTTAAAAATCCCTCCATACGCAAATTAACCTGAGAAGAGGCAAACGTAACCCAAGAACCATCTTCCATAAGACAAAAAATTCGAACTATTTTATTTGTTGGAAATTGAATTGAATTGCATTGTAGTTAGTTTAGAAAATTTGATTAATCGAAATTGCATGTTTTCGTGAATTGTTTCAAATGGTGAAATATTTCAATTGAACTAGATCAGTTACGGATGGGATTTGGAGAATGAACTCTTAGGATTAGGATGAAAAGCAAATGAACTATGTAATGAAATGACAAGTGAATAAACATTAGCAAAATGATTGGCGCAAAGGACACAACGGCTTATCCATTCTCTTCGGTTTTTGGTAATCCGTATATCACAACCAGCCTTTTAGTGATAATTTATCACAGCATTGCTCTAAGACAGTCATTACAGTCACAGTCACATATTGGCATCTTTGTACCTTTTGATTCCCCTCGGTTTGCTTTTGCTCCGCCTTTTGTCCAGTACTGTGCTTGCATATACCGCTTTATTCCACCACAATGAACGTCATTATCTAAAGTATGCGATATTTATTGATTTTGTAGCCGGCACGGCAATGGCTGATACATGCCACACTTGGGAAGCAGGACGTGAAGTGCCGATTCAATTTTTTTTTATAATGCATAACATGTTTATATTCTTTCTGGCACGCCAGTATGGTCATCTCGAATTGAGTAAAACTTCAATTACCATACGTTACATGCAACCCAGCAACTGGAGCAATCAATCAAACCTAGTGCCTGGAATGGCAGCAAAAAGTGGACCATCCTTTTGTTCGCTTACCATATCCACCGATATCACGAATATTCAACACGTCGTTAATTTTCATAGCCATCTACGCTACTTTTAATTATCCTGCTGCACACATTTCTCTGCGTGTGTTGGCGTATGTCCCTGCATTCTTTTTTTGTTTACACATTTTCGTTCCGAGCAACCGTCGGCCGAGCTCGAAAGGCCTTTCTTGGACTTTCGGAAAGCAATCGAAGCTCGCCTCACCAACGGAAATAAAAACTTCACTATAGCTATGCCAGCAACGGGACGATGTGGCAAACAGATTTATATTTTTTAATCATTTTTCACTGGGATGAAGCTGAACCATGCGCCTTCGTTTTAGTATTCCCCCGGTGGCTTTGGCTGTCGACGACGATGATTGCCAAAATTTAACGTAACTTTCGTTGATTGCACGTGCAAAGTCGAACGATATATGTGATGAAAGGGAGCGAGAAAAAAGGAAAAGCCCGGCCCAGTGGAAGCACACGTTCTTGTCTCGTTACAAAAAACAGGGGAGCTGTTAGCCGATCCGTGACAGACACGCAAAGATGCATGATAGTGCATCAGGAAGAAAGCGAAGCCATTTATCCACCGATCGTTTCTTTTCTTTCGTTGCGTTCGCAACGTCTGGATGTGTTGAAGTAGAAGGAGATAGAGAAATAGAAGGAGAGGCAGGTTTTTCACATAAGCTGCCGTTGTAAGGATCGTAACGAACGGCAAGCTTTTGTGAGCACGCTGCAACGCCCTGCGAGTTATCGGTCATTCAATCGAAACGCTTTGGAAGTAATTGCGTGCATAAGCCGGTGAAAACATTGAAAAGGGTAAGGTTAATGTTGATCTCTTTTTTTTGGAACCATAAGTTTGTGCAGACGATCCCGAACAAGGCCCTATGGAAATAATTCATCACGTTGCATTCAAAATGGCTATTCATTCGAGGGAGGCACATAGTCGCCCAATTGCTATCTGGGTAGATTGCTCCATACAGTCAGCAAGCGTATCACGGAAATAGATGGCATTTAAGAAACTGCGTGTCGAGATTTCCCTCGCATAGCGACAAGCGTACGTTCGGACGTGCGGAAGGATTAAATGAATCAGAAACTGTCGCTTGTGATTTACAAAATCTGCAAACTGACCGTCAATAACAGATTTCGTTTGCATAGTGCGAGCTGCAAACTTCCTTGAAGCTTCCACACTTAAATCAGACCCTAAACGGACGATGGCCAAGCGATGAGGACGCTATTGCATCGCATGACGAATATAAATCATCGCCTGTCATGGGGCAACACAACGTCCCGCCCGACCGGAACACGGGGATAGAACATGAAGTACCGTCGCTACACCCGGTATGGGGAAGTGCTTTCGAGCGTGACTAAAATATATCGAGGCAAAGTAGCATCCTGTCCCTCGGAAGGAAGGTAAAGAACGTGCACATGCTTTGGAATGACGTTCAAACATAATTGCAACGCCTTTATCTCAATCGTTGTTTTAATTTTTTTCTCCATTTTTTACATAAAAGTTTATTGATTAACTAAAATCACTCCCTGCTTTTTAGTACAATATTTGAAAAATAAAATCAATATTGAATAGAGTTGTTTGAATTCAATATTGCAAATTATTTTTAGAAAAAACTGTATTTTAGCATTCATTAACGACTCCTGTGAAAAAAATGATCTTCAATTGAATCAGGAGGTTTTTATACACGTACGATGGCAATTCCATTGAAATGCTATGTAATTCATGAATATTTAAATAATGAGGATTACATAAAAGGAGCAATTCTATTACAGTCGCAATTCAATGGTTGAACGCTTTTTAGTTGGCATGTAGTTGACAAGTTGAACGCTCGAAATTTGGCTGACAGAGCAATGAAAAATAAAAATAAAATAAAATGAAATAAAAATACGTGTTTAAGGCAATTTATTTTAAGGTTATTGCATTAAAACATATTTTTGAATGTTTTTTGTTGCAATTTTTATCTAACTACTTTTGATATTCTATTAATGAGACTCATCTAACTATATGTATCAAACATTGTACCGTCTATAACATTGTAACATATAGGATTTCCTTAACATCGTTACTAGGATCATTTCAAGAGCATTGCGCTTAATACAACGGGCATTGCATTAATACAAAGTGCGAATAATGCTCGCAAAACACGATGATGTGACGAGCATTACATTTCCATAGCCAAAAGTAAGCAATTTCAATAAAATGGGAAGCCGGTTTGTGAAACTAATGAATATTCACAGGTTTTTAAAACCGCCAAAATACGGTATTTTATTCCAACTAATCTTTTTTTTGTAAATTTATGTGAGATACCAGGCGTCCCCATCGAACAAACTTATTGCTTTATGCACATCGTACGTTGATACGACCGGGCCATATTGCTAAAACCTGCTTTTTTGTGAACAGAGCAAAAATAGAGAAGGAGAAAAACATATGAAAACCTTTCTGTAAGCGACTTATGAAAAACGAATTATTGAATAAAATAACTTTATCCTCTTAAAAAGCCATCAACTTAATTTTAATACAACACAATCAATTGAAGTAACCCTTTATTAAGCAACGTATGTCACGTTCCACAATACATACTAATGCACTACTGTTTAGTTACTTAACACAAACCTACTTAATTAATGCTTCTTGATGTCAAGAGCCTCGTAGTGAGTGCCAAAAGGTGATTTAACACATCCCACCAGAAGCACCTGCTGACAGTTTAATTTCAAACATACACACTCGATTTGAGTGCGGCTTGAGTGTAATTTTCCATTGAAATGCTATGTAATTCATGAATATTTAAATAATGAGGATTACATAAAAGGAGCAATTCTATTACAGTCGCAATTCAATGGTTGAACGCTTTTTAGTTGGCATGTAGTTGACAAGTTGAACGCTCGAAATTTGGCTGACAGAGCAATGAAAAATAAAAATAAAATAAAATGAAATAAAAATACGTGTTTAAGGCAATTTATTTTAAGGTTATTGCATTAAAACATATTTTTGAATGTTTTTTGTTGCAATTTTTATCTAACTACTTTTGATATTCTATTAATGAGACTCATCTAACTATATGTATCAAACATTGTACCGTCTATAACATTGTAACATATAGGATTTCCTTAACATCGTTACTAGGATCATTTCAAGAGCATTGCGCTTAATACAACGGGCATTGCATTAATACAAAGTGCGAATAATGCTCGCAAAACACGATGATGTGACGAGCATTACATTTCCATAGCCAAAAGTAAGCAATTTCAATAAAATGGGAAGCCGGTTTGTGAAACTAATGAATATTCACAGGTTTTTAAAACCGCCAAAATACGGTATTTTATTCCAACTAATCTTTTTTTTGTAAATTTGTGTGAGATACCAGGCGTCCCCATCGAACAAACTTATTGCTTTATGCACATCGTACGTTGATACGACCGGGCCATATTGCTAAAACCTGCTTTTTTGTGAACAGAGCAAAAATAGAGAAGGAGAAAAACATATGAAAACCTTTCTGTAAGCGACTTATGAAAAACGAATTATTGAATAAAATAACTTTATCCTCTTAAAAAGCCATCAACTTAATTTTAATACAACACAATCAATTGAAGTAACCCTTTATTAAGCAACGTATGTCACGTTCCACAATACATACTAATGCACTACTGTTTAGTTACTTAACACAAACCTACTTAATTAATGCTTCTTGATGTCAAGAGCCTCGTAGTGAGTGCCAAAAGGTGATTTAACACATCCCACCAGAAGCACCTGCTGACAGTTTAATTTCAAACCTACACACTCGATTTGAGTGCGGCTTGAGTGTAAACATCCGTATTGACGTTTCGTGCCGCAAACAAGCCGACTCTCATCAAATATCGATTTGTTGACAAGCGCTTTAGTCTAGTCTGAGTCGTCACGCAGTCCATCCACCTTTAAGGGTACAGTAGGTATCGCTCATCTTCGCTCATTGAAACCAGCTCCGTGTTAGTCATCGGAAGTCCTTATCAAATAGTATCCACCTGCACTTCCACCGCGTTTTTGGTTCTTTTTGTTGGTATGTTCTCAATCGTAAGTTCTTACAAGCAGCGGGATTCTATCGTTTTCGCACGCCTGTAGCAATTTGTCATCGCTTCCGCTAACGGTAAACATGTACCGGACAGGTCGCAAACAGGTTAACAACTTGGCGGCAACAACCCTAAGGGACATTCGGCCGTTCTATTTTTTGTATGTCTGGGTGTTGAGATAGATGAATCTATCATTTTTTCTGAGGCTGATCTGGCTGCTAATAGCTGATGGTGGTGCGTTCTAGGTAGTGACAAATCCCAGCTGGGCACAAATCAATGTCAGTTTTACTTGAATGACTTTTTCATGAAGACATGTCTCTTGTTCCAGTACTGTTTACTTAAGAAGGATTAAACAAGACAAGAACGCAGAATCAAGTCTAGTGAGCAGCAACTTCACAAGGTGCTGGGAAACTGCTGCCACGATTACCAGAAGACACGCTTGTCGATGGTGTCCACTTGTCGATTAGTTACATTATGCCTAGGGCAAGAGAAGCTTTTTCGGCTGCGCGATACGTGCTCGTGTATGTCAGCCAGCCAGAAGAATAGGGTAGAAGTACATCCTTCAACCGAGCACAATACAACCTTGATGTCAATGGGATTTCGTGATGTCACTTCATCATTACACGGACGCTATCCGGTGATAGAAAGTAAACCTTTAGAAACCGCAAATGTGAATCGATTTGAAGAAATTAAAGTCCGTGGGAGAAGTTGGCTGGATGAAACATAGGAAACATTATTTGGCATCGTGTCTTGGCCTACATCTGCATCATATCCTGTGCTCAACTGAAACACGAAATGTCACGAGCAGTGGCGAGTCTCTCATCGCACTGCTCTCATGGTATCCCTTTATCATGACATCCTTCATTGCCGCCTGTTTGAAGAAGCTGGACGGATGTCTAAGCATAAAGAGGAGAAACGCTGAAAGTCTCGCCATACATCACAACATACGCTTGCTACATACGCTACAACGCTTGCTACATAATGTTAAACCATCATACTAGTTGAAAAAACAGCCTTCTCATGAGGGTTGTGTATATCTCATAACATTATTTATTTTCATCGAATTGGCTTTAGATCTTTTTCTTCTTCTTCTTTGGCTCAACAACCGATGTCGGTCAAGGCCTGCCTGTACCCACTTGTGGGGTTGGCTTTCAGTGACTAATTGATTCCCCCTCCCCCCCCCCCACCATAGCAGGATAGTCAGTCCCACGTATGGCGGCGCGGTCTATTTGGGGATTGAACCCATGACGGGCATGTTGTTAAGTCGTACGAGTTGACGACTGTACTACGAGACCGGCTATGTCGGCTACGAGTGACTGGCTTTACATATGTCATTAAATTCCGCGCACGGGTTCACGTGAGATCGTGTATGTCAACGATATCCCTCATTCATACACTTTAAAAGCCATGCTGACAGGACTTTTGCGTTGAACGTCTTTTGTCTTATCGTCCTCTTCAATGGCATGATGGTGTGAACGTTTCGTGAAACAATAAAATATTGTTTACGACATCTGGGAAATGTCATGTACCGTGCCGCTGCACCGGGATGATATACACATTCACCCAGTGCGAGCTGGCGGTAATCAGCTTCCGCGAAATTGAATCTCCTAACCGCATGTTGTCTGATGGCATTATGTCAGATTTGCGACCTAAAGCATACGAGATGTGCGTTGAGGTGGTGCTAAACCATGCATTATTCCTACTGGCGAAAGGTACTGATCTAAGCGTATGTGTGTGTGTTGGTGTGTGTATGGGCTCTTTGTAATCTGGCATTAGCCGTGATGTCATGTGAAGACAACGTCAAGGAATTTTCCGCCGCTATTCCGTGAGCGCATCGAAAAAATTCTCATCATTCCCGTGTTGCCAAATGCGAGTGGTCCAAAACAGCCAAAGTCATACAAAATTATGAAAAAGTCAGTGCCTTTGCGTTTTGATGTCCACCCTACGTTTACCGAGCCGAACCGAATAGTTGTGTTCGATAAACAAGTATACGTATCAGGTAGCAGCATTTGTATTGCTTACCTGCCGTATGCCGCTTTGATACCGAACAAGACACATAGACAACGCATTTAGAGGACCTGTGCAGTCGTGAGGAAATGTCTATGAGTCTCTTTTGCCATTAGATCCTGAAGAGTGAAGCATGCATACCTTTCGGGTACTTTCGTGGTATAATCTATGCTATCGATTTTGCATTCGGGGATGGACAATCCCGTGGGCGTCGTGTGGATGATCCAATGACTTCAGGAATTGTGGCATTTATAATTGTGGTGTGTGTGCGATATGTGTTTGCGAGTGTGTGTGATTATCATGTGTTTGTGTGTTTTACGTGTGTGCTCATCGTAGTTAAGCCGTCTAAAGCAGCGTCTCAGTCCAACGTTTTTAAAGCTCACGCGTGGTGAAAGATGAAATTGAGTGATCGTTTAACGCATGCTTTATCACAGCAACCACTAGGACGGATTGGAGTTGCATTCGTTCAAAAGGCTGAGAGGTAACAAGTTATTATGAGTCTTTTTAAGCTACTGGGAATTATAATCTTTCCCATCTAACCACACATAACCAGATTCTGGGCTCGTTTTGGATGAATTAATGACAATTGGCTGGTAATTGGCATTTTTGGAGCCGCTGACGACAATCATGTCTCTGCTCATTATTCAACCGATTAGAAGCATTTGAATGACATAAGCTTTTTTTTATTCAGTAGGAAGCTTTTCACCATTAAAAACCGGCAAACTAGCCACAGCTTCCGTCCTCCTATTACCACAGAACATCAGTTGGGATTGAAGTCGACCAAGCCTGTGTAAAATTGTATCGTCCCTAAAAGACTGAAAGCCCATCATAGACTTGATCGGTCGAGTGACATAAGAAAATAGAAATCAGATAAAAAAAATGTGTTTCCCAAAGTTGCCAGCTTTATGAAAAATTGTTGAATGGAGTTTTTTTAAAATCCTTCAGAATAACCACACCTACAAAAGACAAAGCGAAAGAGTATTCAATAATTTATATTTTTCTTATGTGCAGTTCAGCGTAATTATGGCTTTTCATTCTTCACCAGAGCTCTTAACAATTGGACCAGATACGTTGGCAGTTTTGATTTCGCACACACTCACTCAATTACACAGTATTTCTCTTAAACTATGAACCATTTAACGAGACCGTTTGACCCTTCTTGCTGGGACCAAACTCATTACGAAAGCAATCTTTTAATCAAGTTGTTCTAGCTTTTAATTCTGAAACCCAACCATTTTGGTGTTTGTTTTCTTTTTGTTTTGTTTGATTTTTCCTTGATGCTTTTATCAGCTACGTTCTCTTTTCCTCAACGGTTGAGGAAATAAAAAAACAGGCGATGGCTATCAGGACTGGGCAGTGGACGTCGCAATCAGCATTTCTGGTCGTGCGCTTTAGTCTCGTGCGGCAACGAAACTAATTCGATTCTTGGGGCAAAAATCAAGGTTTTTCCCTTCGGATGAATGAAAACTCCAACTGAAACGCTGCTCTATCCTCATTCTAGATATCCGGTAGAGTGTCAAAGCAGGCTCCTGGAGCTATGTGGGGCTCGAAGACTTGTCCAAATTTTCAAAGTGTTTTCAGTTGCGGCGGAAACGATTTTTGATTCTGGTGCAAGGAAAATCAGGACGGCTGGTGTAGTTTCCGTTCATTATCGATTTGGCAATTCTAATCAAGTTCCTACGTGCGAGTGACTGATTGCGTGATTCAAGCTCTAGTGGAAGGTGAAACCTGGGGGAGTAGTAGCGAGGGACAGGTTGAGTGTTGATCATTGCGAGATTGGGATTTGATGAATTGTGTCTTTTTGTCTGTTTTCCGTTTCAGGTAAGCGATGGCGCAGATGCTGGCAAAAGATACAATTTCAGAAAGAAATGACATCCTCCTCTACAACGACAATTGTGGCAATGTTGCAGAAGCTGGATCCGGCGGGCTTATCAGGTGGAAGTGTTAATTAAATGTTTGGATGTAGGTGATCCCATTTCGCATTACAATTTGATTCACTTGATTCTTAATTGTTCTTCAAAAAGGCGAATTAAGGCGAAAGCAATCACAGATGCGAGACTTCATTTGAATCCAAAGGTCAATCGTACTGGGTTGAGGCATGTCGACCGGGATGTTAAGAATGAGGCGATATTTCAAAGCCCTCTACGTAACGTAATTAGTGTCATGCAAGAGTTTCTACTTCCATCCATTTTTGGTTTTATTTCTTCTACAATGAGGGACAGAGATATCGTTCCTGGAATGGAAGCCAACATACAAGCATAAGCTGGTCATCATACAGCACGATCATACAGTACCGGGTGTGCTGATGCAGTGCGGCAGTACTCGTGGTGAAATTTGGTGTCTCAAAATCATGTCTTTTGACACTCCCTATTTGGGTTCCATCGCCACTTGGCTCTTCTTCTAGCTGAGCAACACGATGGTTAATAATTTTAACGTTTACCAACACTCAAATGAGGAATAGATTAAGCCTAGTTTGAACTATTGGTGGAAAGCTAAGGGGAGACATTATATTATCGAGGGTGTTGAGGCTTAGGGGTTTATGCTTAAGCTGCTGATGTTTCGATAAAAGACAGTGAATCTGAATGATAGCTTCAACAGTAAGCCACAAAAAATCTACCTGTCCAGTAACGGTTGCAGCTGTAACGACGGAGAGTGTAACCAAAGACCATATTTGACAGAACAAGTATTAGATACATAAATTGGCTCAATATTCAAATTTACCTTTCAGATTGAGCAAGTAAGCAAATATAAAGCATCTAACCTTTTTGTTAAAACAAGCTTCAAACTTGCACCTCATCAATTGCATTCACAGATGTAGGGGAAGGTAGGTAAAGACGGACACTGCGAGTAAGATGGACACTTCTCATAAATGCATCAAAATGGTAATTTTCAAAAAAATCAACAATACAGCATCCTAACTTAAAGTTAAACAACAAATTTGAGAACATTTTTGGCATCATATATGCAAAATTGGTTAAATTCACGAACAAAATAAATTTTCAATCATGAGAACCCTTGTGGATCTAATTTGACTACTGCCGATCTTAAGCTCTACAACTTGTATTGTTTATATTTCCGGAAGTTTTATTTCATAAATGAGTTGTCGTGATCATTAATGAAAAAACTGGCGAAAGAACGAGAGTGAAAGTAATACACACTATTGTCTTCTGATGGTTTAAACATCCTGACACCAAAGCGGGAAAGACAGACACTTTGTTTTAGGGAAAGATGGACACCGAGTGTATTGATTTATTTTACTTCTTATATCAATTGGTGATGAATAGATTTCTTCAAATACCTTAAATAAGGGTATTCCGAAGCTATAAACCAATCAGCAACAAGAGAAAGTATTGAAATAAGCGAGAAATGAAACACCGGTCAACATAGTAGCCATTCGTTATGCTATTACTCGCTCGATGCTGATGAGGCGCTTCACAAAATCCAATATCTTGTCACGACTTGGACAACTACAAGCAATAAAAAGATGAGGCATTGATACAACATAGTACAGAAATAGATAAGAAATTCGATGGGATTACAAATATCACATTTTGAAGTTTGACATGGTGGAAAATGGATTAAACTATTAACAAGTACCTCAAAAAATACTGGGGTCGTGGCCTTTTCGCAGAGTAATTTCCTTAAAGGAAGTTCTAGACTATTGTTCTGTGAGCTGAAGCAACGTCAGCTGTAAGTGCGCAATACTTCAATAATGCTTTAGATGCTGCATTCTACGATATATTGCAAGCGCCACTTACAATTCCTAAAACCACGGCTGAATGAACCGTCGTTGAATAGACCAAAAATTGGTTAATAAACGTACCAGGACGAGGAAAGCGATAGAATTGGTTAAAATACTGTAAAACTCTTCACTTTCCAACGTCATCTACAGGTGTCCATCTTACCCTTCATGGTGTCCATCTCTCCCATATCAGGTGTCCGTCTTACCCGAACATTTCAAAACTGCACGCAATAAATCATGGTTTTCATTCATGAAAAAAAAGCAAAAATCGATGGAAACTCAAAAGTTTTAACACATTTTCTGATAAAACATGAATGTAAGATAATGTATGCACAGTTTCATGGTCGTTGCACTTATATATCCTTAGAATTTTACCATTTCCCTTAACGTGTCCGTCTTTACCTACCTTCCCCTACACTTTTGTAAACATGTCATTGTTACGATCATTCAAACATTATCACAGCAGAACGCCCAACTCATACGAGTCCGTATGAGTCCACATGCCCATCATAGGTTCAAGCCTAGAATTGACCGTTTCTCCGAGGCAAGGACTTACTATTGGGCTGCATGGGACTGAATTTATGTCTCGTGTGAATGTCTCAAATACCTATATAGACCGCCATGTCCGCGTAGGACGTTAACCCAAATAGAAGAAGAAGGCCAGGGATGCCTCTGCTGTATGAAACATTCCATCGTGGTACACAGGTTCTTTCGCACCATTCGCTTTGTAAACGCAACACGGTATGTAAGCGTATTGTTCGCACGCACTACCTTCTGCACTAGACCAGGCATCAAAATAGGGACGATATCACTTTTATCCAATCCGATGCTCCTCTGACCGAAGGTTGCATGCGGGTTCGAACACTAAGTGTACTAGTTAGCTTGTGGTACGAGCTTAGCACCGTTCGCACAGAAAGTTTCTGACCAGAGCATGGAATGTCGTGGGATGTATCAAATGAAATATTTATTTCACTGCGTACTTGTTTTTTTCTGCATTCTTCCACTGGAGGATACTTGCTGGGATTTGTTAGCCAACGGTGTTTGAGCTCTTTCTAGTCAGTTTCCAACTAAAACGGGGCACCATGTCGCTCATAATACGTATAAAAACCATACTCGACCTACGGGAGGCATACCTGCTGCAGTAGGTGTTTTCAGCGATGCACCGTCCCTGCACATCCTGCAAGACCACGGACGTATACAGTATAAACTTGGACTCAATGTTTGGTATTTTTGCATAATCATGTCAACAGTTATGGTTTCGGTGTGCTGTTCTCCAGTGGCTGCACTAGCTGTGGTTTGCACGGGGTTGCTACCCGAAGTGCAATAAAGTTTGCTTGGATGGCCATATTCAAATCCCATCGCCACTTTCGCTGCACACGCACACATACAAAAATGCTCTATGTTGTGCCTGCGTAACGTACCAACACTTTGAAGAGTTCTTCAGTAGCACAGTATGAACGCGCATTGGTTGGTTTTTCCAAACCACAGTCTCTGTTTCGTTGTCCTACCATACACCATCGAGTATTGGATCATGTTACGGCACCAGCAGCCGTTCAAAACCAGCAAGTGAGCATAAATATTTGCGTTTTGTTGTACCGTTTGCTGCTGGCAGTTTTCGGGGTTTCGGAGGGCGGTAGCTTTCACTCGGTTAAGTTTACACCCCGTGTACAATGGAACGGCGCAGTGACTTAGAGCAAACCGTCGAGCCATTAGCGGTACTCGAAGCGCACAGCTGCCCGCACTAGCAAGGGACTGGACACGAAACTATCTCGAGTGGTTTTATCGTGGTATAGGTGAAAAAAATCATGAACATACGACTTGTTGCATGTCTGTGAGCAGCCAAATTTACCAGCAGCGGTAGCTGATTTTCTATTCCGATATTTAACCTTCCCACAGAAACAAAAAACTACTAACCAAGCAGCACAATGCGCAAACAATGGCATGGACATTGCATACCACAGGTGCCAGGAGGTAAGGATGGCTGCGCAACCTACAGAGAACATTAATTTTAAACAACAGTTGATGCATCTTCTTACGATGTGCTAATGTTTCGAATGAGATTTCTGGTTCACGGTGTACGCCACACCCCGAGGAAGAGCACGCAGTACAACAAACGACTCGTATAAGCTACAAGCACCATCGTTACCGTTACTTTACACAATCTACAGTTTGTAAAATCACTTATCTTTCCTGAACGACCCATTGCACCGGACGTCGTTCCATCCTCAGAACGGTCATACGCTCTCGTACCGCAGGTTCCAATCTTCAGCAGACAAATTTTTTTCGTGTCAACCAATTCTCTGTTCATGCATACTAACACAAAATGTACCCTCAAAATCCCTTCCCGAAGCTGTCCAGTATTGATTGACGGCAATGCCCGATGAACAACGGCCGCAGTTTTTCATTTTTCTTATTGTTTACCCTCACCGGCGGCGGATGGTAAGGCGGTCCATCCA